>NC_066579.1:325588817-326188817 GCF_024323335.1 Lathyrus oleraceus
AACCAAATCAAGATGGCACCAGAGGACATGGAAAAGACAACTTTTATAACCCCATGGGGCACTTTCTGCTACAAGGTGATGCCGTTTGGTCTGAAAAATGCTGGAGCAACATATCAACGAGCTATGGTGACTCTGTTCCATGATATGATTCATCATGAAATCGAGGTTTATGTTGATGATATGATTGCCAAATCTCAGACAGAAGAAGAACATTTGTTGAATTTGCAGAAACTATTTGAGCGTTTGAGGAAATTCAAACTGAGACTTAATCCGAATAAGTGCACTTTCGGGGTGAGATCGGGAAAATTGCTGGGTTTTATTGTTAGCGGAAAAGGGATTGAGGTGGATCCTGACAAAGTGAAAGCAATACAGGAAATGCCTGAGCCAAGAACAGAGAAGCAAGTCCGTAGTTTCTTAGGGAGGTTGAACTACATTGCAAGGTTCATCTCTCACCTAACAACCACGTGTGAGCCAATTTTCAAATTGCTGAGGAAAGATCAGGCTATCAGGTGGAATGAAGATTGTCAAAGGGCTTTCGAGAAGATAAAAGAGTATCTACAGAAACCTCCAATCCTTATACCTCCAGTTCCTGGGAGACCTCTGATAATGTACCTGTCAGTGACCGAGAACTCGATGGGGTGTGTATTGGGACAGCATGACGAGTCTGGTCGAAAAGAGCATGCCATATACTACCTTAGCAAAAAGTTTACCGACTGTGAAGTCATATATTCGCAGCTTGAGAAAACTTGCTGTGCTTTGGCCTGGGCTGCTCGCCGACTGAGGCAGTATATGTTGAACCATACTACCTTGCTGATTTCTAAGATGGATCCAGTGAAATACATATTCGAGAAGCCAGCTCTCACCGGAAGGGTCGCTCGTTGGCAAATGATTTTAACAGAGTATGATATTCAGTACACGTCACAGAAGGCCATCAAAGGGAGTATTCTGTCAGACTATCTTGCTCAGCAGCCGATTGATGATTATGAGCCGATGAAGTTTGATTTTCCAGATGAAGACATCATGTTCCTCAAAATGAAAGACTGTGAAGAGCTAGTTGTTAAGGAGGGACCTGATCCAAACGAAAAGTGGACTTTGTTGTTTGATGGGGCTGTCAATGCTAGAGGAAGTGGAATTGGCGCTGTCATCACAACTCCGAAAGGTGCCCACATGCCTTTCACCGCTCGTTTGACTTTTGAGTGCACAAATAATGAAGCTGAGTACGAGGCCTGTATCTTGGGTATTGAGCAAGCCATTGATCTGAGAATCAAGACTCTGGACATCTTCGGAGATTCAGCTCTGGTGATCAATCAAGTGAATGGTGATTGGAATACTCTCCAGCCCACTCTGGTCCCCTACAGAGATTACACGAGAAGACTTTTGACTTTCTTCACAACGGTAAAATTGTATCATATACCTCGTGATGAGAACTAGATGGCAGACGCACTTGCTACTCTATCCTCCATGATCAAGGTAATTCGTTGGAACCATGCTCCCAGGATCGATGTGATGCGCCTTGACAGGGCCGCGTATGTGTTTGCTGCTGAACTGGTAGTCGATGACAAGCCCTGGTATCACGATATCAAGTGCTTTCTGAAGAATCAAGAGTACCCTGCAGGGGCATCCAACAATGACAGAAAAACTTTGAGAAGATTGGCAGGCAGTTTCTTCTTGAACAAAGACGATGTGTTGTATAAGAGGAACTTCGACATGGTTTTGCTCAGATGTGTGGACAGACACGAGGCGGACATGTTAATGCAGGAAGTTCATGAAGGTTCCTTCGATACTCATGCCGGCGGACATGCAATGGCTAAGAAATTGTTAAGAGCGGGTTATTATTGGATGACCATGGAATCAAATTGTTTCAAGTATGCTCGAAAGTGTCATAAATGCCAGATTTATGCTGATAAGGTGCATGTACCGCCGAATCCTCTGAATGTGATGGCTTCGCAGTGGCCGTTTGCTATGTGGGGTATTGACATGATTGGAAAGATTGAGCCGACTGCTTCCAATGGGCATCGCTTCATCCTTGTTGCCATCGACTATTTCACCAAGTGGGTCGAGGCAGCGTCGTTCGCGAATGTCACCAGACATGTGGTTGCCCGTTTTATCAAGAAAGAAATCATTTGTCGCTATGGGATTCCCGAAAGAATCATTACTGATAATGGTTCTAATCTCAACAACAAAATGATGAAGGAGTTGTGTCAGAACTTCAACATTCAGCATCACAATTCTTCCCCTTACCGCCCTAAGATGAACGGCGCTGTTGAGGCGGCAAATAAGAACATAAAGAAGATTGTGCAGAGGATGGTCGTCACGTACAGAGATTGGCATGAGATGCTACCCTTCGCCTTGCATGGGTACCGTACTTCAGTACGTACATCGACCGGGGCAACCCCTTACTCCCTGGTGTATGGTATGGAAGCAGTCCTACCTGTTGAAGTGGAGATTCCTTCTCTAAGAGTCTTGTTGGATGTCAAGTTAGACGAAGCCGAATGGATTCGGACAAGGTTCAATGAGTTGAGTCTTATCGAAGAGAAGCGAATGGCAGCCATTTGTCATGGGCAGTTGTATCAGAGTCGGATGAAGAGAGCCTTTGATCAGAAAGTGCATCCTCGTTGTTTCCAAGTCGGAGATTTAGTGTTGAAAAGGATCCTTCCTCCTCAGACAGATCACAGGGGCAAGTGGACTCCTAACTATGATGGACCGTATATTGTCACCAAGGTTTTTGATGGTGGGGCCTTAATGCTTGCAACTATGGATGGTGAAAACTTCACTTCCCCTGTGAACTCAGACGCAGTTAAAAAATACTTCGCATAAAATAGACCCGCTGGATAGTAAAAAAGAGTAGTCCAGGCAAAAATGGTCGTCCCGGCGAACCAAGAAAATGAAAGGGTTCGGGCAAAAATTAGGGACAAAAATAAAAAAAGATTGTACACCCGGTAAGTTGAAAACCTGAAAAGGCAACTTAGGCAAAAATGGGTATCCCGGTGGATCGAAAACCCGAAAAGGGCGATCCAGGCAAAAGTTAGGGATTAAGCGAATGACTGCGTTCTGAGTAGTTCTGAATCTCATCTCGTGCCAATGACTGGAAATTTTTGAAGGATAGGAAACAGTCCAATCACTCTTTCAGAAAGCTGATCATCTGGAGGATCTTGAAGACGGGCAAGTCATAGCAGAATTGGAACCCAATAGAAATTCATTTCACATTGCCATTAGATTAATTTCTGTTTTTATCTATTGTGCGATTACCTCTTTCCAGGGATTGCTTCTTAATGTAAATGCCTATTCAGAGGCCATTCAATCAATAAAATCATGTTATTCAGTATATCTCTGTTTTCATTTTCATTTGAGTGTTTTGTTTGCAAAAATGACGTCCTAATTTTTGATAAACATTGCATCATGACACATAAGGGCTTTACAGGTACATGCTTAATAAACATTTGAAATTGCTGTAAATTTTAAGTGCTTTGGATCGTCTATTCAGAACAGATACCCTCGGGGCATTTCCTTAAAATTCCCTGCAGATGATCGTGAATATCTTCCTCAGTGAAGTCACCAACAGACAAATTCGGTGTCTTATCCCTGCAGAGCTGATCAAAGCGTTGGATTCTTCAATCCCCAGCAGTTTCTCACCACCGTACTTCCCCAAGCGGTTGTTTCAGGACATACACTCCCCAGTAGAGTTGATAGTACTAGACTACATATCCCCAACGGGGTTGACAGTGCCAGACTTTATCTTCCCAGCAGAAGTGGCTGCTCCTTAGAGTTCGATGCCAGATCGATAATCCCAATGCCAGATCCATGGTTTCTTTCCTTGAAGCAGAACCTCGGTACCATATCAGTGTTTGCTCCCCCTGCTAAGTCATCTCTCGCAAATCGTGGTTGCCAGAACCATTGTAGCTTTCCTCAGCAGCAGGCTTCCAATGTCATTCTTTCCCCGATCAGAGTCTCGGTATGGCCAGAACACCGCATGGCTAGTCATCTCCCCACAGAGTTCTTTGCGCTGTGCATCTCCAACAGCCTTGCCAGGGTCCAAAAGATGGTGATCATTTCCCCAGTAGATCCCCTTGCCTCAGCTTGGCATTCTACCCAGCATTTCACATCCCTGCATGTAGAATCATATTGCATTGCATCCTTCCAAATCGCGTAGCATTTCCATTTTCATGGAGCATTACGCCATTGAAAAATTCAAACATACGCATGTAAGCATAAAACATTCTCGGTATCCCAAGTGATAAGCTAGAAGTTGTTTCCAGTACTCAGACTGAAGATTGTTCATGACTTACCTTTGTTATCCCCAGCAAGTGTCATTGGCCCATGCGCCGCCTCTATTATCATTCCCTATTTCTGCCAATGCTGATAGGCATGAAGTTTTCCGATGTTCAGATCGAAGAAGTTTCCGACGTTCAGGTCGATGCAACTTGTGGCATTCAGGCCAGTTTTCCGGTATCCAAACCGAAGTGGCATTCAGGCCAATTTTCCGGTATCTAGACCGATGTGGCATTCAGGCCAGTTTTCCGGTATCCAGACCGAGGTGGCATTCAGGCCAATTTTCCGGTATCCAGACCGAAGTGGCATTCAGGCCAATTTTTCGGTATCTAGACCGAAGTGGCATTCAGGCCAGTTTTCCGGTATCCAGACCGAAGTGTCATTCAGGCCAATTTTCCGATATTCAGATCGAAGTGGCATTCAGGCCAAGTCTTTCCGATGTTCAGATCGAAGAAGTTTCCGACGTTCAGGTCGATGCGACTTGTGGCATTCAGGCCAATTTTCCGATGTTCAGATCGAAGAAGTTTCCGACGTTCAGGTCGATGCGACTTGTGGCATTCAGGCCAAGTTTCCGATGTTCAGATCGAAATCCTTTCCAATATTCAGACTGATGAGCGGCATTCAGGCCATGGTTATTTCTGTGTTACCATTTATGTTGGTATCCAGTTTAAGATTCTTTTTCGATATTCAGACTGACTTTCACCGTACCAGACGGATTCTTCTTTCAAGACCACCTCTTTGCCGATTCTGACAGACATTGTTACTTCACTTCACTTCAGTGCAAATTTTTGGGCTTTTATTGTATTCAATCCCTTGATACCTCGAAAGCACCAAAGCAGCTGCCATCTTCTTTCCGGGTCTCCAGTTGATTGAATAGGGGCAGCTGTAATACCCCAAAATTTACCCTTCATTTTTCCTGGAAAAAAAAAACAAAAACGAAAAAAAAAATAAAAAACGAAAAAAAAAAAAAAAAAAAATTAATTAATTAATTAATTAAATAAATAAATAAATAAAATAAATAAAATATAACAAATTATTTTGGACTTGGGTCTCCCTCATTTGAGCCCACTACCCACGAAAATCAGTCTATAAATACAGAAGTTTCAGTAGAGGAGTGACAGTTGGAGTTACACTGGGAGATTCGCTGGAGAAAGATAGTGAGAGAAAGAAGACAGAACAAAGGGGGATTTTGAGGAGAAACAAAACACTCTGAGGTTTCCTTGGAACAAAACCCTGAGGAAAAAGATAGTGAGAGAAGACCTGACAGAGAACTCAGAGCAGCCTCCAAACCCTGAAGGGAACTCCACTTGTAAACCTCACGGGTGCAACTCAATTTCAATCAAGCTCTCCAATCAGGTTTGCCCTATATCCATCATCTTTATGCCTTTAATTTGAATGCTCTAAATGTATGAGATATTATGGGTGAATTTGATACCTTTTTTGTGGGCCTTTTGTGAATTTTGATGGAATTATTCATGTGGTTACATTTTGATTTAGGGGCAACTCTGGGTTACCCTATTTTCTTTCTCTAACCTGTCTTTGTGTTGCCATGACATTGTTTTCCCTGGATTTCACCTTGTTTGTCTAACCTTTCTGTTGAGTTTTCGCGAGGGCTCACATACTCTTGCAGGGATACCATCCGGAGGTTTATCCTGATTAATCGTATTGACTGATTTTCTTTGATGGTCTAGCTGGAGAGATCTCAGGGTTGCTAATCCTTTAATTGCTGTAACTTCGGATCTTTATCCGTGTGGTAATTTTTTCCTTTTCTCGTACTTTATCGCTTTCTTAGCTGGAAGACCTCGATAGGAGGCAATGTTTGGGCCCCTTGGTGGCATTTTACTTTGAGATACATGTTTTGTGTTTTGTATTCATATCCCCACATGTAGCGCGGTTCCTTCGTCAAGGACTGCCTGTTTGCCCTCGAGCATCCCAAACCCTAAAACCCAAAGCAACACGTTTACTCCTTCTACTACAGGCGAGTAAGTCTGCAAAGGTCGAGCATCCGGTAGATTGCGTAGTAACGTCGTTCGTCCAAAACCCAATCCATAACCCCGTAGTTAGCCGAACTACGGCTTGCTCTGATTCTCATTCCAGATGAGATACGTAGGCATAAGACGCTATGTCTTAGCGAGCATACATCCCCCCAACCCATAGGTCAGCCGAGCTACGAAGACTCTGATTCTCATATTCAGATGAGATACGTATGCAGTGGATGCGACATCCGCGCGAGTCATTTCTCTTAACATTTTTAGTAAATAAACAGCACAAGATAAACTCACACCCTTTAGACAAGAACTACAAAAGTGGATCCCGTAGAGTACTATGGATGCGTAGGGGTGCTAATATCTTCCCTTCGCATAACCGACTCCCGAACCCAAGATTTGGTTGCGAGACCTTGTCTTTTCCTTTCCTTTTTCAGGTTTACTTCGAGCGTTTCCTTTCCCTCCTTTGGGATGAATAACGCACGGTGGCGACTCTTTTGTCTTTTTCTTTCGCCGGTTGTTTTTTCGCACACTGTATTTTTAAGGTTGCGACAGTTAGCTTAGGTTCTCTCATTGGCTTGGGAGAACAATTGCGATAGGGGCCATAACTGTTTCATTATGTGTGTATGTATGTTGATGCATGTGAATGTATGTTGATGCATGTGAGAGACGGTTTATATGATAAACAAGCCGGTGAGATCAGAAAAATTGCAATTACCTCAAAATAAATATTAAGTTTTAAGCTTTCCAAGTTTTAACACTCATCAAGACTAGTATCGAATAATGTAGGTTTCGCCTACGCGAGGTGCATGTTCTATATTAGTAAGGTGCGATGGGATAATTGTAATATCCAACTGTTAAAACAATGGGTCAAACTTAACTAAACAAATTATAATAAGATTATATATATATGTTTAGAAGCAAGAGTTGGGAATGATCCATATGATGGATTGGAATAAGGAGTTATTCACCTAACTTAAATTTTCGAGAGTTGTATGAGATACAATTGGAAGGAGTTCCTACCTAAATAACCTAGTTTTGTGTAATCCGCCTACGCGGACTTAGAACGAATTGAAATATGGATCTCGACCCACTAGAAAATCTTCCAACGGGATTTTCCGAATCAAATGATGAGGGTCATTTGTTTTGAGTAAAATAGTGGGAGCATATTTAATTAAAGGCCTAATTGAATATGTCAATGATACTTATATTTTCATTAATCCTTATGTAGATTACCATGACAGCAAACACCTCTAACAACATCCTGCGATCAATCCTTGATAAGGAAAAATTGTCTGGGACAAATTTTCTGGATTGGCACCGAAACCTGAGGATAGTCCTCAAACATGATAAAAAGCTGTATGTTCTGGAGACACCTGTTCCTGAAGAGGAACCTCCTAGTTCTGCACCTAAGGTAGAAAGAGATGCTTATAAGAAGCATGTCGATGATGCCAATGAAACTGCTTGTCTCATGTTGGCTACCATGAACTTAGAATTGCAAAAGCAACATGAGAACATGTCAGCGTTCGATATGATCGAACACCTGAAGTTGCTCTATCAAGATCAAGCAAGGCATGAGAGGTTTGAAGTTTCAAAAGCCCTTTTTCAAAGCAAGTTAGCTGAGGGAGCCCCTGTAGGTCCCCATGTACTCAAGATGATTGGGTATGTGGAAAACCTTGAGAGATTGGGTTTTCCCCTCAAAAAGGAACTTGCAACTGATTTGATCTTGCAATCGTTGCCAGATAGTTTCAGTCAATTTGTCCTAAATTTCAATATGATTGATATGGACAAATCTCTTCCTGAACTGCTCGCCATGTTAAGAACTGCCGAGCAGAATCTGAAGTCAAAAGGGAAGTCCATTCTGATGATCGGAAATGGAAAGAAACAGAACAAAAGGCCCACTAAGCAGAGTGATAAGGGGAAGGGCAAGAAAGTTGCCAATCCCAGACCCACTGCTGCTTTGAAGCCTAGTGGAGGCATAGTAAAAGAAGGCACCTGCTTCCATTGCGGTAAGACCGGACACTGGAAGAGGAACTGCCCAAAGTACCTGGAAGATAAGAAGAATGGAGTAGAGACTTCAACTTCAGGTATTTTTGTTATTAATTTATCTACTTCTGCATCATGGGTATTAGATACTGGATGCGGTTCTCACATTTGTACAAATGTGCAGGAACTAAAAAGGAGTAGAGATTTGGCAAAAGGTGAAGTCGACCTACGAGTTGGCTATGGAGTGTAACACCCCAAAATTTGCCCTCCTCATTCATGCATTCATTTCATATTGCATTTCATCATGTCAATCAGAATTAGATCCGAAAAAAAAAAAATTTACAAAATAAATAAATAAATAAAAATAATAATAAAAAAATAAATAAAATATAATAAAAAATTTTGGACTTGGGTCTCTCTCATTTGAGCCCACAAAACCATGAAATTCAGTCTATAAATACCAAGGCTTCACTTGAGAAAAAGGAAGAGAAGCAAAATCACTCTGAGGTTTCCTTGGAACAAAACCCTGAGGAAAAAGATAGTGAGAGAAGAGCTAACAGAGTTCAGAGCAGCCTCCAAACCCTGAAGGGAACTCAACTGCACAGAATCACCTCTGCCTCACATAAACCCTAAAGATTGTTTTGTAAACCTCACGGGTGCAACTCAATTTCAATCAAGCTCTCCAATCAGGTTTTCCCTATTCCCATTATTTTACGCCTTCAATTTGAATGTTCTAAATGTGTGATGTATTATGAATGGGTGAAACCTATGCCTTGAATGTTTAATCACATGATTTCTGAAGTGTATGCCACAGGGTTTGAGGTCTCTGAAACCATACTGTTATCCATGAAAAAAATGCTTATGGTGTTTCACTAACCCTTTTGTTGAGTTTTTGTGAGGGCTCACATGACTTTTGCATGGGTAAATTGCGTGGTTTCCCACTTTATTTGTGGGATAACCCCTGGAGGTTCATTCCGATTACCTGTACTGACTCACTTTTCTTTGATGGCATTAGCTTGGGAGGTCCCTGGGTTTCTTACTCCTTTAATTGCTGTTACTTCGGATCTTCATCCGTGTGCTACTTTTACCTCTTTTCCGCATTTTATCGCTTTCTTAGCTGGAAGACCTCGATAGGAGGCATTTGTTTTCTTTTGTTTATTTACTTCAGAGCTCCTTGTTGGCACATTTACATTATACATGTTTGTTTTGTATGTGTTCGTATCCCTGCAGGTAGCGCGGTTCCTTCATCAAGGACTGCCTTTTTGCCCTTGAGCATCCCAAACCCTAAAACCCAAAGCAACACGTTAACTCCTTCTACTACAGGCGAGTAAGTCTCCAAAGGTCGAGCATCCTGTAGATTGCGTAGTGACGTCGTTCGTCCAAAACCCAATCCATAACCCCGTAGTTAGCCGAACTACGTTTTGCTCTGATTCTCAGGCCAGATGAGATACGTAGGCATAAGACGCGATGTCTTAGCGAGCACACATCCCCCTAACCCATAGGTAGCCGAGCTACGAAGACTCTAATTCTCATATTCAGATGAGATACGTATGAAGTGGATGCGACATCCGCGCGAGTCATTTTCATTTAACCCTTTTTTTTCATGGCAAACAGCACAAGATAAACCCACACCCTTTAGACAAGAACTACAAAAGTGGATCCCGTAGAGTACTACGGATGCGTAGGGGTGCTAATACCTTCCCTTCGCATAACCGACTCCCGAACCCAAGATTTGGTTGCAAGACCCTGTCTTGTCCTTTCCTTTTTCAGGTTTACTTCGAGCGTTTCCTTTCCCTCCTTTGGGATGAATAACGCACGGTGGCGACTCTCCTGTCTTTTTCTTTCGCCGGTTGTTTTTTCGCGCACTGTATTTTTTAGGTTGCGACAGCTGGCGACTCTGCTGGGGACTAAGAAGTTGACCTCTTGCTGGTCCATCTTCCCTAAGCGAGTCCCTCCTAGCTCGTGTGATTTCTTGTTCATTGGGTGTTCATGCTTTTGTACATTTATTTGCTTACCTGCTTGCATACATCTGTTGTATCTATTGGATCTGTTTGTTTGTTTGTTGGGATGGGATGTTCTATGAGAGATAAGCCCATTACCCAGGCTTGAGTGTACACACAGGTTTTAGAGTGGATGATCATGAGGCTTGCATGGCATGTTGCTACGTTAAGTCGTTCGTGAAGAACCACACCCAGACGAGGTTACTTTTGGATATATTATGTCCTACGGATGTTCCGTAACGACATGATGTTCCTTTAGAAATCGTCGACTCTGGTGATCATTTCCCGAGAACTTAGTCGAGGCCTCTCCTCCGAGACGTGATTATGTTAGCTCTGGTGGGCGCATTCTCACTGATCAATCCGAGGACCCCGAGACTGGGAACTTGCTTTAGGATGTCCTGGTGAGGGGAGTCAGTGGAGGTCTTTTATCCCGTAATAATGCCAAACCTTCAGTGGTAAACGTATTATTCGCAACTGAAGGGCTGAAGCTGACGAACTTCTGTTCTTAGAACCTACCAGTGAGGGGTGGGCTAAATTCAGGAAACCTAAACCTCCAACCAACCCGGTTTTCTGGTGCAGAGTTTTGGTCTTGTATTATATTCCTTAGTGATTTTCTCTCCAGGAAGTGCAACCTGACAGATGTTCAAGCGGATCTATCAATTCTGATTGACATGCCTTTGCATTGCATAACATCATCTGCATATTTGCATCCAACATCTCATGCTTATTCATTTGCAGGGTATTCCCTTTCAAAATGGGGGTGCCTTAAAACTGAACAAGCAGTGCATCGCATACCATGCATATTAACCCTTGTCTGTTTTGCAGGTGTCACCGTAGTGTCTAATGTTTGTTCCCTGTATCAGGCAGTTATTGGTCCCAAGCGAGTCCACAGGTACCCGACAAAGGAAAATCGTCCACAGCTAGCGATGGACCAAGTACAGAAAGAGCTGGCTGATATGCGTGAAAGGATGGATCAGTTCATGACATTGATGACTGGTATGGCAGAAGGCCAAGCGAAGCTGAGGGAATTGGTTGAGCAACCGAGACCCGATCCGGAGGTGGAGATACTAAATGCTGAGGGAAACCATGGTAACCCTGGGAACGCTGATAACCCTGTGAACACTGGTAACGCGGGTAACGCAAATGCTGATGGAAACCCGGGTAATGTTGGCAACACAGGGAATGTTGGAAATGGTATTGGCGGAAGGTACAATGTGAATCAAGGAATTCGGATTAACGGGCACCCCTTTGCTGAAGATTATCAGTATGATCAATTTTCTTTGCACGACGAGGCCCTCGAGACCACTCGCCGTACGGATGAGCTTGCTGAGAAGCTCAAATCTTTGGAGTCTCAAAATTCCTTAGGCTTTGATGTCACAAATCTTGGTCTGGTTCAGGGAGTAAGGATTCCTCACAAGTTCAAACCCCCTACTTTTGAGAAATACAACGGGGATTCTTGCCCACGCACTCATCTCCAATCTTATTTGGGAAGGTTGGGAGCTCACACGGAAGATGAAAAGCTATGGATGTACTATTTTGAAGACAGTCTAACTGGAGCTTCTCGTGAATGGTATTCTCATTTGTCTCGTACTACCATCAAGAGCTGGAAAGACTTGGCAGAGGCTTTTATCAAGCAATATCAATACAACTTGGACATGGCTCCAAATTGGACCTTGTTGCAAGGTATGTCTCAGACTGCCAAGGAAACCTTTAGAGAGTATGCTCAGCGTCGGAGACAGATTGCTGTGTCCGTCCAACCCCCTATGTCCGAAAGGGAGATGGCGGACATGTTCATGAATACTCTTCAAGGCAATTATATTGAGAGATTGACTGCTTGCCCGTCAATCAGCTTTGCAGAGATAGTAATTGCTGGAGAAAGAATCGAGAGTCTGTTGAAGATGGGCCGAATTCAAGACAATAGTGCTTCCAACTCATCAAGTCCCAAGAGACCGTTTGCTGGTAACGGTCAGCGAAGAAAAGAAGGCGAGGCAAGCGTTGTGTATGCCGGCAGAGGTAGGGGTAGAGGACGCCCTAATTATTATCAAGATCAAGTGGCCGCAGTCACTATTCCAACACCTATTCCTCAACCGCAATATCATCCGCAACAACAACCCAGGTACAACAATCAACAACAAGAAGGTAATCCGGGTCAGCAGAGACACTATCAACAACGTCCAAGGCAGACGGACCGAGTCATCGAGCGAATCCCAATGCCTTATTCAGTATTACTTCCCAAGCTGATTGACATGAATCTGGTTACGTTGAGAACTCTGGCCCCACCAATCGATCCCAATAATTTGCCTAGAGGTTATGATGTCAACGCCAAATGTGCTTTTCACTCCAACGCACCTGGCCATACTATAGATAATTACAAGGCTATCCAGTTAAAGGTATAAGATTTGAGAGATGCCCAGGCTATCAATTTTGCTCCGGTGCCTAATGTTATCCAGAACCCGATGCCGGCTCACGGGGGGGCAGAGGATTAATGCTGTTGATAGTGGGGAAACTTCGAATTTGGTTTCTGACGTGACTAAGGTGAAGACTTCGCTATCGGTGGTTAAAGACCGACTTCTGAAAGGACAGATTTTCCCGGGCTATGGGGAAGAATGAAGAAATTGTCAAGCTGCCGAAAACGGATGTGACAGTTTGAGAAGGGGTATTCAGCAACTGATAGATGAAGGTTGTCTTCAGTTCGATCAGGCCCGTCCAGTGAAGAACGATGTATCGACGGTGACGTTTTATTTCACTCCTGAAGAAATATATGTTCCCGAGAGACTCGCTCCGACAACAATATATTTCCCAGAAAGTATAGAACCAGCAGCGGTGAACATCGAAAGTTCAGCACCAGTCGCAATTTACTCTGACAGCCCTCAACCAACTTTCGTTGGTCCAATCACCATCACGGTACCAGGACCTGTTCCGTATGAGAAAGACAGTGATATCCCGTGGCACTATGGGGCTGATATCTACTGCCAGGGGCAGAAAGTTAACGAAGAAGACATTGACATTGGTAGCTCCGCTGTAGACAATGTTGGAGGGGTTGGTGGCTTCACTCGCAGTGGACGCCTATTTGCACCATCAACATTACACGCGAATACTGAAGCCGAGGCAGCTGCCAAGGCTAAAGGGAAACAGGTATCCACCGAAGAGGTTACTACTAAGGAAGATCCTCCTAAGACCGCATTCGAGAAGGAAGTGGATGAGTTTATGAGGATTATCAAGAAAAGTGACTACAAGGTAGTCGACCATCTAAATCAGACACCTTCAAAGATCTCCATTCTCTCACTATTGCTGTGCTCTGAGGCGCATAGAGCAGTCTTGTTGAAAGTACTGAATATGGCCTATGTTCCACCGGAGATAACTGTTAACCAGCTGGAGTCGGTAGTTTCCAATGTAAACGCTAGCCGGGGGCTAGGTTTCACCGATAATGACCTGACACCTAAGGGCAGGAATCACAACAAAGCCTTGCATATCACAATGGAGTGCAAAGGGGTGGTGCTTTCCCATGTTTTGGTTGATACAGGCTCTTCTCTGAATGTTCTTCTAAAGAAAGCCTTAATGAAGTTGGATTGCGATGACACCATCCTGAGGCCAAGTAACTTAGTTGTGAGGGCTTTTGATGGCTCTAAGAGAGCTGTCTTTGGCGAAGTTGAGTTGCCAGTTAAGATTGGACCGCAGGTGTTCAAGAGCACCTTTTATGTGATGGATATCCAGCCTGCCTACAGCTGTCTGCTAGGTCGGCCTTGGATTCATGCTGCTGGTGCTGTTACTTCTACCCTCCACCAGAAGCTCAAATATGAACTAGAAGGTCAGATCGTCACTGTATGTGGTGAAGAGGATATTTTTGTTAGCCACCTGTCTACATTTAAGTATGTAGAGATGGACGGCGAGATGCATGAGATGCTGTGTCAGGGCTTCGAAACTACAAACATCAATGAGGTCGCGCCCGAAGCTGTCTTTTCACCTGAGTTTGAGAAGGTCGGGACTTCTATCTCTTCATAAAAGCAAGTTGTCGAAGTGGTTAAAGTTGGTAATGCCCAAGGCTGGGGCAAAGTTGTGGAGCCAGTCATCAAAGAAGACAAGTTTGGATTGGGGTATGCTCCGGGATCTCAGAAGAATGAAACCGGTACTCTCTTCAGCGGGGGTTTGGTTTCTCCCCACATCGTCAATACTGCAGATGAAGACAAGGCTGACAGCGACTGTGACTTAGATAGCTGGATTCGCCCGTGTGTCCCGGGAGAAAAGCTCGACAATTGGTCGTCTGAAAAAACTGTCCGGGTTACTCTACTGAAAGAGTGATTTTTATTGTTTTCCTTTATTACATGCATAATAAAGTCTTACACTTTGCCCAAGGTGTAACGGCTCATTTGTAGGGCCACCCATTTAGTTACATTTCGCAATTATTTTTATCATCAATAAAGGACGGCTTTTGCAAACAATTTTGTGTTCTCTTTCTTTCAGTTTTTTTTCTACTTTTACAAAAAAAAATGGCAATGTTTCTTTTTTCGTTTTTTCTTTCTTTCCAAAACAAAAAATCTCTCATTCTAAGGTAAAGCATGATCCTCCATCATGCAGAGCCGACCACTCGGATCTCACTGCTAACGACACTGCTATGGCCAAGTATGACTTTGATAATCCTATCTATCAAGCCGAAGAAGGGGCTGAGGAAGATTGTGATTGCCTGAAGGGTTAGCCAGATTGTTGAAACAGGAGGACCGAGCTATTACACCTTATCAGGAGGTGGTTAAGACCATCAACGTTGGTACCGAAGACGACAAGAAAGAGATCAAGATCGGGGCCAGTCTACAGGCCGAGAGGAAAGACCGTTGATCATGTACTTGACTGTGTTAGAAAGGTCAATGGGTTGTGTGCTCGGTCAACATGACGAGTCAGGTCGAAAAGTGCATGCAATATACTACCTTAGCAAAAGTTTACCGACTGTGAACAAAGATACTCATTGCTCGAGAAAACTTGTCGCGCTTTGGCATGGGCTGCTCGCCGACTAAGACAGTATATGTTGACTCACACGACTCTATTGATATCAAAAATGGATCCAGTCAAGTATATTTTTGAAAAGCCATCACTTACCGGAAAGGTTACTAGGTGACAAATGATACTGACAGAGTATGACATCCAATACACTTCACAAAAAGGGAAGTGTCTTGTTAGACTATCTTGCAGAGCAACCGATTGATGATTACCAACCTATGAGGTTTGACTTTCCTGATGAGGACATCATGTTTCTCAAATCGAAAGATTGAGAGGAACCACTCCCGGAGGAGGGGCCTGACCCTGAATCCAAATGGGTTATGATGTTTGATGGGGCGGTCCACGTCAATGGTCGCGGAGTTGGTATAGTGTTGATCACACCGGAAGGGGGTTCATATGCCATTTGGTGCCAGAATAACTTTTCCCTGCACCAACAATGAAGCCGAATACGAAGCTTGTATCCTAAGACTTGAGGAAGCCGTCAATATACAGATTAAAACCCTGGATGTATACGGGGATTCAGCTTTGGTCATCAATCAAACCAACGGGAAATGGTATACACCTCAGCCTCATCTGGTTCCTTACAGAGACTACACGAGAAGATTGCTAACTTTCTCTTGAAGAAAACCAATTTGCTGATGCTTTGTTTACCTTGTCTTCGATGATTAAGGTGTTATGCTGGAACTACGTACCCAGAATTGACGTATCTCGGTCAGAGACGAATGAAGAAAGCATTTGGTCAGAAAGTGCGCCCTCGGGGGTATCAAGTCGGTGAATTGGTACTAAAAAGATTTCTTCCTCCCAACACAGATCACAGGGGCAAATGGACACCGAACTATGAGGGTCCGTACGTGGTTAAAAGGATTTTCTATGGCGGAGCTTTGATGCTAACAACCATGGATGGCGAAGGATTCCTGTCCCCTATTAACTCAGACGCAGTTAAAAAAAAATATATACTTCGCGTAAAATAGACCCGCTGGACAAGTAAAAAGAATGGTCCAGGCAAAAAAAGGGCATCCCGACGAACCAAAAAAAAAAGAGAATAAAGAGGTTCGGGCAAAAATTAGGGATATAAAAAAAAGAGTACACCTGGTGAGTCGAAAACCCAAAAGGGCGGCTCAGGCAAAAATGGGTATCCCGATGGATTGAAAACCCGAAAAGGGGGCGATCCAGGCAAAAGTTAGGGAATAAGCGAATGACTGTGATCTGAGTTCATTAGTGTTATATCACCGTTTCATTCAATCCGGCAATCTTCGAAGGTTAAAGATCGACTAATCATCCACTTCAGAAAGCAAGATGAGCAGAGCGTCTTGAGGACATACGAGTCATAGCAGAGTCGAAACTCAGTGGGACCCCGTATCCCCGTTGTCATTAGGATAGTTCTCTTTTTATAGCGATCACCTCTTTTCAGGGATCAGCTTCCTGATACCCTCGCCTATTCCTGGCACAAATTTTCTCCCCAGTAAGAGTCGAATAATTCAGTTAAAGAGCCTCTTTATTTTTAATTTATCAGTTTGTTTGCAAAAATGTCCGAATTTTTGATAAAACATATTGCATATGAACATAATGGTGGCTTTTGCAGATGATTTGCACAGGAAAACATTTAAAATTGCTTTGAATGTGCTTAATCCCGGACGGTGAATTCAAACCGAGTAATTCCCCTGAGGCATACGTGTATTTTTGGTTGCAGGTCACAGGAACTGGATGCCAAGTCATGAATCCTCATCCCCAAGCGGTTGACAAAGTCTCTCCTCAGCAGAGCATGTTCCCCAACAGAGTTGACAGTATCCAGACTGTCTATCCCCAGTAGAGTTGACAGTATCCAGACTGTGTATTCCCAACAGAGTTGACAGTATCCAGACTATATATCCCCAGCGGAGTTGACAGTGTCAGACTGTATCTTCCTAGCAACAGCGGAGTGCTTGCATACCCAACGGACAAGAGGGTGGTGTTCCCAGTGTTCCTCTCATCCCCAGCGGAGTTGACAGTGTCAGACTGTATCTTCCTAGCAACAGCGGAGTGGTTGCATACCCAACGGACAAGAGGGTGGTGTTCCTAGTGTTCATCTCATCCCCAGCAGATTATTTCTAACAGATTTGTTCTAATCCCCAGCTTGAGGACGATTAGCAAGTTCATATCCCCAGCAAAGGTCGTTTCCTACGACATTTCCCCAGGAAGTGTTTTCCCCACAGACTCTCGTCACAGAGCCTCGCCGAGAAAATTTTCCATAGTTGATACTCCCCCCCGCAAGGTCAACTTTTCAAGCAGCCAATTTATTTTTGGTGGCTCATTGGTCCCGGCAGACGGATCATTCCCCACAGAGCATTCAAGGATTGATACAGCGATCTGTTCCCTACCGGAGTTTGCTTCCCCAAGCAGATTTATTTTTACACCATGCATAACATTTGCATTTGCATGCATATCATATCAAGCATACACATAAGTTGATAAACAGGTTCTTCCAAGCAGACTAAAGAATTACTTTACAACCAAGGTCATGAGATCCAGCCAGAGGATCAAGCGTGAGTGATCCAGCCTGAGGGTCGTTTTGAAGATTCAGCCTGAGAATCGTGTTCCAGTGATCCAGCCTGAGGGTCCATTTCGAAGATTCAGCCTGAGAATCGTGTTCCAGTGATCCAGCCTGAGGTCCATTTCAAAGATTCAGCCTGAGAATCGTGTTCCAGTGATCCAGCCTGAGGGTCATTTCGAAGATTCAGCCTGAGAATCGTGTTCCAGTAAGCCAGCCTAAGGCTCAATTTGAAGATTCCCCAGTGAAGTCGCCTACAAGCTTTATTTCCCCAGCAAGCCCAAGTCTAATTGAGGAGTCGTTACAACATGTTCTAGCCCGAAGAATATGTACGAAGCCCAAAAGTGGAATATGCTCGAAGCTGCATATCTAATATGAAGGTTGGGTGTAGAGTTCAAAAGAGGGTCAACCAGCGCATGCCTCAGATGCGGGATCCTAATGATGGGAATTTATCATCAAAACAATCCAGATCTTGCCAGAAGATCGAAATAGATTCAGCCAGAGAATCGAAACAATTCAGATCTAGCCAGAAGATCGAAGTAGATTCAGCCAGAGAATCAAAGGAAATAGATTCAGCCAGAGAATCGAAACGAAGGAGATCTAGCCAGAAGATCGAAGTCAGGTCTAGCCCGAAGACCGGAAATAGATTCAGCCAGAGAATCGAAATAATTCAGATCTAGCCAGAAGATCGAAGTAGATTCAGCCAGAGAATCAAAGGAAATAGATTCAGCCAGAGAATCGAAAGGAAGGAGATCTAGCCAGAAGATCGAAGAAGATCTAGCCAGAAGATCAAAATCGTATCCAGCCCGAGGATCAAAATTAATATCCAACCAGAGGACTAAATTGAGTATAGGTTCAGCCATAGGATCGAAACTCCAGATTAAGCCAGAGGATCGGAAGAAAAATAAACAGCACGGTGTATTTCCGCGTTTTTGTGGTGTTCTCGGAGCGTAAATTTTTGGTCTATCTTTGGTATTCAATCACAGCTCACCCCGTTTGTTTGATAAGTTGTTCGCTTTCATCCTACTCGGTTTAGCTGATGATTGAATAGGGGCAGCTGTAACACCCCAAAATTTGCCCTCCTCATTCATGCATTCATTTCATATTGCATTTCATCATGTCAATCAGAATTAGATCCGAAAAAAAAAATTTACAAAAAAAATAAATAAATAAAAATAATAATAAAAAAATAAATAAAATATAATAAAAAATTTTGGACTTGGGTCTCTCTCATTTGAGCCCACAAAACCATGAAATTCAGTCTATAAATACCAAGGCTTCACTTGAGAAAAAGGAAGAGAAGCAAAATCACTCTGAGGTTTCCTTGGAACAAAACCCTGAGGAAAAAGATAGTGAGAGAAGAGCTAACAGAGTTCAGAGCAACCTCCAAACCCTGAAGGGAACTCAATTGCACAGAATCACCTCTGCCTCACATAAACCCTAAAGATTGTTTTGTAAACCTCAAGGGTGCAACTCAATTTCAATCAAGCTCTCCAATCAGGTTTGCCCTATTCCCATTATTTTACGCCTTCAATTTGAATGTTCTAAATATGTGATGTATTATGAATGGGTGAAACCTATGCCTTGAATGTTTAATCACATGATTTCTGAAGTGTATGCCACAGGGTTTGAGGTCTCTGAAACCATACTGTTATCCATGAAAAAAATGCTTATGGTGTTTCACTAACCCTTTTGTTGAGTTTTTGTGAGGGCTCACATGACTTTTGCAGGGATAACTTGCGTGGTTTCCCACTTTATTTGTGGGATAACCCCTGGAGGTTCATTCCGATTACCTGTACTGACTCACTTTTCTTTGATGGCATTAGCTTGGGAGGTCCCTGGGTTTCTTACTCCTTTAATTGCTGTTACTTCGGATCTTCATCCGTGTGGTACTTTTATCTCTTTTCCGCATTTTATCGCTTTCTTAGCTGGAAGACCTCGATAGGAGGCATTTGTTTTCTTTTGTTTATTTACTTCTGAGCCCCTTGTTGGCACATTTACTTTATACATGTTTGTTTTGTGTGTGTTCGTATCCCTGCAGGTAGCGCGGTTCCTTCATCAAGGACTGCCTTTTTTCCCTTGAGCATCCCAAACCCTAAAACCCAAAGTAACACGTTAACTCCTTCTACTTCAGGCGAGTAAGTCTCCAAAGGTCGAGCATCCGGTAGATTGCGTAGTGACGTCGTTCGTCCAAAACCCAATCCATAACCCCGTAGTTAGCCGAACTACGTTTTGCTCTGATTCTCAGGCCAGATGAGATACGTAGGCATAAGACGCGATGTCTTAGCGAGCACACATCCCCCCAACCCATAGGTAGCTGAGCTACGAAGACTCTGATTCTCATATTCAGATGAGATACGTATGCAGTGGATGCGACATCCGCGCGAGTCATTTTCATTTAACCCTTTTTTTTTCATGGCAAACAGCACAAGATAAACCCACACCCTTTAGACAAGAACTACAAAAGTGGATCCCGTAGAGTACTACGGATGCGTAGGGGTGCTAATACCTTCCCTTCGCATAACCGACTCCCGAACCCAAAATTTGGTTGCAAGACCCCGTCTTGTCCTTTCCTTTTTCAGGTTTACTTCGAGCGTTTCCTTTCCCTCCTTTGGGATGAATAACGCACGGTGGCGACTCTTCTGTCTTTTTCTTTCGCCGGTTGTTTTTTCGCGCACTGTATTTTTCAGGTTGCGACATGAAGCAAAGGTTGCTGCTTTAGCCGTAGGAACTTTTGTATTGACTTTACCTAGTGGTTTAATAATTCAGTTAGAGAACTGTTATTATGTACCTGCAATTAGCAGGAATATTATTTCCATTGCTTGTTTGGACAAGTTTGGTTTTTCATTTATAATAAAGAACAATTGTTGCTCAATTTATTTGAATGATATATTCTATGCTACTGCACAAATGAATAATGGACTGTATGTCCTTGATCTTGAAATGCCTATTAATAACATTAATACAAAAGGGTGAAACCTAACGAGTTAAAAACCAACTAGGTAATAATATTAAAACTCTTCTATCAGATCGAAGTGGTGAGTATTTAATCCTAGAGTTTGATGACCATCTGAAAGAGTGTGGGATCCTATCCCAACTTACTCCTCCTGGGACATCCCAATGGAAGGGTGTATCTGAGAGAAGAAATCGAACCCTGTTGGACATGGTCTGATCCATGATGAGTCACACCAATCTTCCAAACTCCTTTTGAGGACATACACCATTGACATCAGCTTACACACTTAACCGTGTTCCATCCAAAAGGTTGAAAAGACACCATATGAGATATGGAGTGGTAAGAGACCACATATGTCTTACATGAAGATTTGGGGTTGCGAAGTTTATGTGAAACGACAAATTTCAACTAAGCTTGAGCCCAAATCTGACAAATGCTTATTTGTGGGGTATCCTAAAGAAACAAGAGGATATTATTTCTACAATCTTTCTGAGGGCAAAGTGTTTGTCGCTCGAACTTGAGTTTTCCTAGAAAGGGATTTTATTTCCAAAGGAAAAAGTGGGAGGAAAGTAGAACTTAAAGAAATTCAAGGATCACAAAGTATCGATACACCTATGGAGGAATTAGAGCAGGAAACACAAGTAGTTGTGTAAGAGCAACCTGCTCAAATAGAACAAGACCAGCGTAGGTCAGACAGGATACGTCACCTACCTGAGATATATGGATATCTGATCAAGGTGATGTATTACTCATGGATCATGATGAGCCTGTGACCTACTCATGGAATCTTCATTTTGATGAAACAGTAAAACTGTATGGATTCATCAAGAACGAAGATGAGACTTGTGTCTACAAGAAGGTTAGTGGAAGCATGATCGTATTCCTGATATTATATATAGATGACATATTACTCATTGGAATCGATATCCCTACCCTGCAACAAGTAAAGTCTTGGTTGGGGAAATGCTTTTCTATGAAGGATCTGGGTGAAGCAGCCTATCAGAATCTATAGAGATAGATCATGAAATGCTTGGCCTAAGTCAGAGTACATAGACAAAGTGCTGAGACGCTTTAATATGAATGATTCCAATCTGGTTATGTGTTTTGCTTAAATGGTGGCACTGTGAGCTTGAAAAGTTCAACGCAAGATGCAGTTGCTGATTCTACAACTGAGGCCGAGTATATTGTTGCCTTAAGTGCAGCAAAGGAAGCTGTTTGGATCAATAAACTTGGCATAGTCCATAGCATTGTGGATCCCATTGGTCTCTATTATGATAACAATGGTGTTATCACACAAGCTAAGGAGCCTAGATCTCACCAACGATCCAAACACATACTTAGGCGTTGTGCGAAAATATGTAAAGTACCTATACTTGACAATGTTGCTGACCCACTGACAAAGCCTCTTGCGCAGCAGAAGCATGATGGCCATACTAGATCAATGGGCATTCGGGGTATGCCTGATTGGCTATAGTGCTAGTGAGAGATTGTTGGTGTAAGCCCTAGAGGCCAATACTTTTGGTACTTGTATCGAATTATTCAAAGGCATTTTCTTTATTATGGTTGATTAATAAAGTCCCTAGAATAGATAGTCCGTTTAATGTATTAAGTGTGACTTAATCATGAGAACACATTAAACATAAGGGCACTATTCTTAAAGTATCCGTAGTCGAGCTTTAATGTGAAGTGGGATAACATTAAAGCATTAAGACTATTATGTTTGTAGACTGATGATCACATCTCATGGATCATGGATAAAGAGTTATCAAGTCTTAAACGTAGGTATGAATATTAGGAGTAATATTTATACCGGATTTACCCGCTATAGAATACTATATAGAAAGTTATGCAAAGTGTCATAAGTTATTCTCATGGTGATAATAGTGTATACCACTCTTCGACCTGAAACCACTATGGATCCTAGATGTAGAGTCGAGTGCTTTGTTGCTGATCTAACTTTGTCCGTAACTGGATAACCATAAAGACAGTTGATGGGTACTCCACGAAGCATGCTGAGGGACATGAGTGTCCTAGATGGAATTTGTCAATCCTGCGTAACAGGATAAATGTTTATGGGCCCAATATTGAACTGGACAAGGGTGACACGGTCTATACCTTGTGTTCAATATAGACATAAGAGCAAAGGGGTAATTATACACATAATTATTATCACAGGAGGTTTTGTCAGATCACATGACATTTTCGTGACTTGGGTAGCAGTGATGTGTTGCTAGATACCGCTCACTATTTATTATGTTAAATGCGTGATTTAATATAATTGCCAACGCCGCGAAAACCTATAGGGTCACACACAAAGGACGAATTGATGAGAGATAGAATAATTAAGGAACATCGTAAGGTACGGTGTACTTAAGCAGAATACGAAATATGGTAAGGTACCAAATACTTAAGTGATTTTGGCATATTATGAGATATAGGCCAAAATGCACTTAAGTGGTCTTTTTGGCTTGAAGCCCACACAAGTGGTTCTATAAATAGAGCTCTTGTGCAGAAGCTTTGTATGGGAATACAACACAACTGAAGAGTTGGAATTTCGTATCTCTCTTTCTCTCACTCAAAGCCTTCATTCACAAACAGCTAGCACTGCGATTGAAGGAATCCGTTCGTGTGGACTGAGTAGAGACGTTGTCATCGTTCAACGTTCGTGATCGCCCCGTGGATCTGTATCAAAGGTTTTGATCATTATCAGAGATCTGCACCAAAGGTTTGAATCGCCACAAGAGGTAATGATTCTATCACTGATCATGCCCATTCGTAAGGATCACTAAATGGAGAAATTTTTAAATTCCGCTGCGCCTTGGATGGCTATTCTCCTACAGGCAATTCTCCCCAGCAAGTCATATTGATTGTTTCCCCAAGCGGAGTCCCCGAGTGGATTGGGTCCCATGAAGGATGTCCCCAGCGGAGTCTATCCTTTCCCCAGCAACAGTGTTATTTCTCCAGCACGAGTGAGAAGTCGGTGCTCTCCAAAGCAGAGTATTCCTCAAGCAGAGTCTCCCCGCAGAGTTGGAGTATCTGATCTTTTGGCTCCCCAACGGAGTTCATCATTTTGCATTTTGGCATATAGTAACCATTGCATCCTCAAATCGCGTAGCATTTCCATTCAATATGGAGCATTACGCCATAGAAGAATTCAAACATATGCATTCATGTGTTGAAACCTAATCAGGCCATATTCCCGACAGAGGCGCATCATTGTTCAACATCTGTACAACACGTTTGCTATAGTTGCTCCTGACAGCATTCAGGATTGATACCCCCGGTTTATTTCCTCACCCGTGTGGGAAGGAGAGCCTGATTCTCCCCAGTGAGATCCCCTGCAAGTGTTTAGCCTTGCCTTGACATGTGTAGATGTCATCTTGTGATACTGGTCAGTGTCACGTCAGCACCCGCGTGTGTTATTTCTTTGGTGTCGGTAAACACCATCTTTCGGTGTCGGTAAACATTGAGTCCCATCCCAGTCATTCATTAATGTCGGGTCGTCTTTCTTTGGTGTCGGTAAACATCGAGTCCTACCCCCAGTCATTCGTTAATGTCTGGTCTTCTTTTGATGTCGGTAAACATCATCTTTCGATGTTCGTAATACCCTCCCCAGGAGTCACCTCTCCGTTGGTGTCGATAAACGTTGAGTTTTTTCTATTCGTCCGTGGACGTCTAGTCGAATTATCCCCAAGAAGAGTTACCTCTCCGTTGGTCTCGATAAACGTTGAGTTTTTCCTATGCGTCCGTTGACGTATAGTTGCTTGTTCCCCACAGATCATTTGGTAATGCCTGATGACTCCCCACAGGTTCACCTCCCCGCTGGTCTCGATAAACGATGAGTTTTTCCCAATCGTCCGTTGATGATTGGTTGTGTTCACTTTTCCCCAAAGAGTCACCTCTCCGTTGGTGTCGATAAATGTTGAGTTTTTCCGATCGTCCGTTGACGTTTGGTTGAGTTATATTTTCTCTCCCCAGTAGAGTTACCTCTCCGTTGGTTTCGATAAACGTTGAGTTTTTCCTATTCGTCCGTTGACGTATAGTTGTACCTTTCCCCTCAGATTTACCTCTCTGTTGGTTTCGATAAATGTTGAGTTTTTCTCATTCGTCCGTTGACGTTTGATTGTATATCCTATTCCCCAGTCATTCATTAATGTCTGGTAAATCCCCAGTAGAGTCGTCGGTAAACGTCCTGTCTGGTCACCTTTCTCCGTTGGTGTCGATAAACGTCGAGCTTCTCCTTCTCCGTTGGTGTCGATAAACGTCGAGCTTCTCCCGTTCGTCCGTCGACGTCTGGTCGATTCTTCCCATTCATCCGTTGATGTCGGGTTACCTCCCCGTTGGTTTTGATAAACGTCGAGCTTTTTCCTGGTCGTCCCCAGTAGAGTTACCTCTCCGTTGGTTTTGGTAAACGTTGAGTTTTTCCCATTTCGTCCGTTGACGTATGGTTGTATCTCTTCCAGTCATCCGTTGATGTCTGGTTACCTCTTCGTTGGTTTCGATAAACGTCGAGTTTTTCCTGGTCGTCCGTTGACATCTAGTTGTGATTTCTTTCCCCATTCATCGTCTTTCGATGTCTGGAGGTGGTTGTACCTTTGAGAAAAGAATCAGAAATCCCCAGTAATAAATGTCAGATCCCTATTGAAGTTACTGTTGGATCCCCGTATTGTGCAAATTTCTACGGTTCTTCGGTATTCAATCCCTGTTTCCCCTGAAAGTATGACAGTCGTTGCTCTCATCCATTCGGGTTCCTAGTTGATTGAATAGGGGCAGCTGTAGCACCTCAAATTTTCACCTCTCATTTTGTACATACATTTTCATTTTAGGTCATTAACATTAGCATTGTCCACTGCATATCATTGCATTGTCCATTGCCAAGTCATCAGTTCATCAGTCAAGACTGGTCAGGAAGTCCAGTTGAGCAAGCAAGCAAGTGCAATTCTTATTGAAGCAAAGCCCTAGGGTTGGTTCATTGAGTTCATATGACCTAGGGATCATTTTGATGTGGTTTGGCCAAAGGTTGGAGGCTCAAAGATCAACAGTCAAGCTGAAGTTCATCTAAAACCCTAGAAAGTCAACCAAAGTCAACTATGCATATAATCATGGATTTGAAGGTGGGAGATGGTTAGAGAGGCTTCATTCATGTCCATACAAGTCTCATTTGACATTTCAAACATCAACAATGGAGAATTTGAGGTCAGATAAAAAGTTTCCAAAAATAGTAAGTGACCTGTAATTTGAAATTGCCAAAAATGGAAAGGTTTTCTCCTCAGGTTTACATCATCAAGAAAGCTTCAAATGAAATTTGGTCCAACATGAAAGTTGAAGATCTTGTTCTCAACTTTTCAAAAAGTCCAAGAACATGAATTTCTCATGTATGGTTGGCATGTTATGGATCAATCCTTGTTAAGAAAATTTGAAGTTCAAAACGGGATAACTTTCACACCATAAGGCCAATTGATGTGGTTCTTTTTGTAACATTTCTCTTTTAACATGAGCTATCCAAAACATACATCAAAAACCATGCATCTCCATCACAAATTTTTTGCATTTTTCATTTGAATTTGGAGGAAAAATTGCAATTTGAAAAATAAGCATTATCCATGCATTCCAACATTGGCATTTGGCTCCAAATTGATTTTTGAGGTGAATTAAGCACAGAATCGTGCACTGTAGCATTGGTTATCACACATTAAGGTGCATTTGCAAATTAGCCATTATACCTTCATTTCATTAATCTCTTTGGCATGGCTTAATCTTGATTAGCAAACATGATTAACAGACCATATATATTGCAAATCATAACAGAAAATTGGATTAACTTGGCATAATTTCCAGATCTGAACTTTTTCTTCATTGTGCTCTCAAACTCTTTCTTGAAGATTCATCAAAGTTCTTCACAAACCTTGCTATTTCCACGATTGAATCATCATCTACAACCATAACTGAGTTGGATTGAAGCAAGATTGCAAAGATTTTGAGCTGATTCTTGAACTGTTGAAGCTAGCATCATCAATGGCAAATGTAGATTTGAGCAAGATCAAGCAAGACTAAGCATCCAACATTCATCCAAATCATCATACTAGCATTGAAGATCATCTGTTTTTGCTTCTCAAGGCTTGAAAGTCACGAATTCAGTTCTGCAATCTCTTGAAGGTAAGATTTCGAATCTCACAATTCATGCAATTAGGATATGCATGTTGTAGATCTTGAATCCATGAGTATTCTGAGCTTTGTGGCATTAATTTTCATCAAGATTTGAGTGAGATATGTTGAATATAAGATTGATGTGTGAATTTTCTTTTACTCGATCCAAACTTGTTAGTGAGAATTAGGATAAATTGAGTTGAGATTGTTGATGTACGTGCAAAGACGAGTGCAATGATGTATCGTTTGTGAATTTCTGTGAACAATTGTTCTTGAGTGTATGAATGATGAAGAACATTGCATGAACCCTAAAATTTTCAATTCCAGAAGTAATTTGATCCATAAGCGCGCATGTTTGCATGTGATTGTCTGTTTATTGCCATGCATTGGTACACAGTGGATCCAGCGTGTCATTTTCATTGGTCACGAGCGCATAAGTCTTGCCACCGAGGCTTTAATGAAACGACGCGTTTCATTGAGCGCGCCTCAATTTGATTTTCAACATGGTTCGATCCTCAGCTTTGGATCATTTTCACATTTGGCCTTTGCATTTTCTTTACCTTATGCCTCCATGTTCATGCTATGCTTTCTAGGTGGTTTTTTAATTTTCTCTCCACTTCAAAAATTCATATCTTCATGAATATTAATCCAATTGAGATGAGGTTTTTCGCATGATGTTCCTCATGATCTCTAGAATCTTACGGTGATTTTTCCAGAAATTGTGCACGCGTGGATTTTAATTTTGGCTAGGGATTGTGTGTACATGTGTTTTCTTGACATGCCTTTCCATTTTGCTTGTGAAATGATGGATTTTAATCCAATGACTTTGAGATTTTGCATGCTTAAAATAGACATCCTAATGAACATTTTGGTATAGAGTTTGCGTTTTTCCCATTCCTGGTTGATGAGATATGATTTTTTGAATGTAGGTGTGACAATTTGTGTCACACCTTTGCTTGCTTGACTTGTTGATTTTCATTACCATGCCATATGAATGCCAATTAATCTGATTTTTTTGCATGCTGATTCTCCTGGATGTTAGGATTGCTTGTGAATTTTTATGGAATTTTTGGATGCATTTTTTATTTGTTTGAGATTTTACTTGCTGATTGGTCATGTTTGGACTTTTGAAGAGTCATGAATTTAGATGATTTGTGAAATGCTGGTTGTGTATCCTATGAACTTGAAGTTTTGCACATTGATTCTAGACCCTTTGAAGTTTGCTATGGCTTTGGTTTGAGTCATTTATCATGTGTGGATTCTATTTTATGCTTGTGTGAAGTTGATGTATGAATTTGTGCTTCCTTTGAGCTTGTTTTGCCTTGGATTGCCTTAGGGAATTTATTTGACATGCTTCTACTTATCCAAATGACTTGATTTTTGGTATGATGACCATGTGATGAATTTTGTTTAGTCATGATATTTCTTGAGATTTATTGAATTATTTTTGAGTTGATGTGGATTGGTTCATTCTGTTTGCTTCTATGAGCTTTGAACTTGCATGCTTTGCACTATAGGCTTTGTGAAATGAAATTGGTGTATGATATGAATGTGAGACCACTTGGATGATGTTCTTAATTGATTAAACTTGATTCATGCCAATTTTCATGTTCTGTTTTGAATTATTTCTCCCCCTTTGACCCTAGGCCTTGTCCTAGTGGTTAGTGCTTATGTTTGAGTTGTGTTTTCAGGACAAGAAGCATATGGCCTTGAGGAGTTTGATTCATTCGCTCATTTGGATTGATATTTGATTGATGCTGATTAACACTAAGTTGTTTTGTAGGTGGATTAGCTCCTTTGAGTTGAGCTTGTGCTTTGCTTGATGCATTGCTTGTGGGCAGTTGATTGTCTGTTGTCTGTTGACTTTCTTTTTTGAGTTGTATACTGATTGTGTTGGATTGTTTTCAGGTACCTTAGTTGCTATAGTTCATTGTGAACTTGCTTTTGCTTTGCTTGATAGCTTGAGCATTGAGGTATAATGTCTCTAACTCCATGTAGTCTAGAAGACCTGGCCTGTTATTTGGTCAGGCACCTGTCTGAAGTCCTCCTTAAGAGGCAATGCTTGTGATTGTTTATTTTTGTCCCCAAGCAGGAAAAGACCTTTGATAAGGTAATTGGCAGATACAAGAGATGTGCAATCCATCTCCTGCTATTCAGTTGAGTCATCCCTTTGCTCACACAACTTGTGTTGATGCATTGTGGATATTAACCCAAGATCTATGTTGAGTCAGTCATATGTGTAGAAGGGTTCCAACTTTCTGAACCCACACTTTCATCTGTCTAAAGCTCTCCCAGGCCAGGGATAAGAGTTGTGGAGTCTTATCTTCACTTCCCATTTCATCTGCTTCACCCTAACTCTCAATGTTAGGGTTAAGAGCTAACATCACCCGATTCCAGTTGGCTTGTGTTTCACAGCCTAACCCTTGTGTGAGCCCACTTTGTGTGTATATAGTGTGTGCTATTTGTGATTGTTTGCTTTGCTTTGCCTGTGCTGTTTAGGATAGCTTGCTCCCTGTGCAAGTTAGATAGCAACCTTAACTTAGGGATGATAGGCATGATAACATCTAGGCTCGAGTCGTAGTCTCCCTAGTTGTGTCTCCCTTTGTATCTGGTTAGGCTAGTCCTTTGTCCCTACGTAGGGGAACTACGTCGCCCTGATCCTCATACCAGATGAGGTATGTAGGCAGGAGATGAGCTGATCTCTCCGGGCGCCCTTTTGTTTTGTTTGTGTGAGTTGTTTCTCCTTTTCTGGATGGAGTCTGACGTAAGTCTAGCGTTTGGCAGTTGGTTTCCTGTGTGTGTGTTTGTTTGGTTCGGAGTTTGACGTAAGTCCAGCGATTGGCAGTCGATTTCCTGTGTTGTTTTGTTTGGCGTGCGTTAGCCGAGCTACGAGTGCTCTGATTCTTCTTTAGTCCGAGAAGATACGTATGCATAGGATGCGACATCCTAGCGAGCACGTTTCCCCTAGTCCGAACTACGTCGACTCTGATGTCTATGCCTGATAGACTACGTAGGCCCAGGATGCGATATCCTGCCGAGTTAGTTTCTTTTGTTTTCCTGTGTCTCTTTCAGCCAGTGTTTGTGTTTGTGAGCGGTTTTTAGCAACCTTCATCCTTCCTTTTGTGCGTGGATCCCGTCGAGTACGACGGATGCGTAGGGGTGCTAATACCTTCCCTTCGCATAACCGACTCCCGATCCCATTCTCTTTGGTCGCGAGACCATGTCTTTTCCAGGTTTACTTCGAGCGTTTCCTTTCCCTCTTTTGGGATAAATAACGCACGGTGGCGGCTCTGTTGTTTCGTTTTCCCGCCGGTTTTTCGCGTAATACGACAGGCATGGCAAATGGAGGGAAAACATGAAAATGGAATTAATATTTGAATTATTGCGTTCGGCAGGAATCGATCCTTGTAAATATTTGAATTGAGCGCGCGCCAGGTGCCAAAATGACACCGTTTCATATTGAACCCTAGCATTGCCCAGAATTCGTCGCTAGCATGCAGAAACCGTCGCTATGCATATGATCTTCATCTTCTTCATGAAGACGAAGATGAAGATGATGAACTTCATGCATCAATTTACAGAAAATTCCAGAAAATTCCAGAACTCAAAGAATTTTATATCATTGGAACGGTTACATCATAAGGATCACAGATCAAACAATATTTTATGCTAATTCATCAAGAATAGGGAGAATCAAGCAAAATCATTTTTGGATGCAAAACTTCAAACGCACATAACTCAGCCAATAATGCTCCATTTCACACGATTCTTAGCTCAGAATTCTCAGCAAACAAAGATCTACACAAATATACACATGGATTTGAGAATTGTGAAGGTCGAAAATCCTACCTCTTGAAGAGCAGGTTCTTGTTTTGCACGTTCCAAGGTTCCAAATGATCTAGATCAATTCCAGAATGCTTGTGGAGATGATTGATGAAGAAATTGAAGCTCCAACACGTGTGAATCCAGCTTAATTTGAAAACTCCATTAACACCTTCAAGCTTCAAGCATGATTGAATCTGGCACGAATTCTTCAAAGTGCACGTTGAATCTTACTCAAAACTTCACCAAGATCAAGGATTATGCAAGGAAATGAGTGTTTGTGTGAGAAATCTTGAAGTTCTTTGTGAGAGAAAATTTTGATCACAAACCCCAATTCTAGATCTGAAACTGTGTGTTTTTATCAATACAGTTATGATTAACCTTATATATGTCCTCTTAATCAACCTAAAATCATGATTAGGCCAAAGCTAAATGAGATTAGAAGGATATAAGGTGCATGCACAAATTTGCATTTTCACCTCATGCATGAGATGCACAAGTGAATAGTATACCAAGCTGGCCCAAATCCACTCAAAATTACTCCATGCACAATTGGAATTACATGCATGTGATCAACCAATTTTGATTTTGGCAAATTTCCTTCAATAACTTCATGAATAAGCAAGTGATCATATATTCCAATTTCATGCAATGTGATGTGGTATTTGGAAAATTCATGTCATGAGGAGAATTGTGCAAAAGGAACCACCAAATTTGGAGTCTTGGTTCAAAAGATATGGCCATTTGAAGTTTCAAGCACTCTTTGCAATGATTTGACCATAACTCCTTAACCATTCATCAGATATTCATGATCTTGGACTTTTTGGAAATGGGAGAGAAAGATATTTAACTTTCATGTTGGACAAAATTTCATTTGAAGCTTCTTTGATGTTGGAAAGTCAAGTTGAAGTTGGTCCAAAAACTTGCGATTTTTGGAAACTTGAAATTACAGGTCACTTTCCATTTTGGGAAACTTTTGATCTGGCTTCAAAATCTTCAAGGTAGATGTTTGACATGTTGAATAACCTTCTTTGGGACATGAATGAAGTGTCTCAAACCATTCCTCCATCTCCTAGCCCTCAGTTGACTTTTATGGGCCTCAGATGACTTGGACATGCACTGTGGACTTTGAGCCTCTAGTCTTTGGTCAAGTTGCTTCAAAATGATCCTTGGGTCATGTAAGCTCTCTAGAACAACCATAGGGCCTTCATCTCCTGGAAAAACCCTTGCTCTCTTGCACAGATGGATTCTCCAGATCACAATCTTGACTAATGATATGCAATGCACTAGGCAATGACAATGCCATGTTAATGACCTAAAAATGATGTGAATGTACAAATGGGGGGGTGCAAATTTGAGGTGCTACAGCTGCCCCTATTCAATCAACTGGGAACATGAACGGATGAGAGCACCGACTGTCAGACCTTCAAGGTAAACAGGGGTTGAATACCAAAGACCCGTAGAAATTTGCACTCTGCGAGGATCCAAGAAAAGAATGCTCACCAATGGCAGCTTCCACTCGGTATTTGGATTTTTATCACTGGACCAGCCAAGACGTTCACCGACGACTCCATTGGGGATTTTGATTTTTATCAGAAAAAGGAACCACGTCCAGACATCGAAAGAGGATGAATGGGAAGAGAAATCACAACTAGACGTCAACGGACGACTAGGAAAAACTCGACGTTTACCGACACCAACGGAGAGGTGACCAGACATCAACGGATGACTCGAAAGACTCAAACCATACATCAACGGATGAATGGGAGAAAGAGATACAACCAGACGTCAACGGACGAATGGGAAAAACTCGTTTACCGACACCAACGGAGAGGTGACCAGACATCAACGGATGAATGGGAAGACTCGACCATACGTCAACGGACGAACGGGAGAAGCTCGACGTTTATCGACACCAACGGAGAGGTGACCAGACATCAACGGATGACTGGGGGAAAGGTATACAACCAGCCGTCAACGGACGACTAGGAAAAACTCGACGTTTACCGACACCAACGGAGAGGTGACCAGACATCAACGGATGAATGGAAAAGGATACAACCAGACGTCAACGGACGAATGGGAAAAACTCAACGTTTACCGACACCAACGGAGAGGTGACCAGACATCAACGGATGAATGGGAAGACTCAACCAGACGTCAACGGACGACCGGGAGAAGCTCGACGTTTACCGACACCAACGGAGAGGTGACCAGACATCAACGGATGAATGGGAAGACTCAACCATACGTCAACGGACAAACGGCAGAAGCTCGACGTTTACCGACATCAACGGAGAGGTGACCAGACATCAACGGATGAATGGAAAAACTCAACCATACGTCAACGGACGAACGGGAGAAGCTCGACTTTTACCGACACCAACGGAGAGGTGACCAGACATCAACGGATGAATGGAAAAGGAGAGGGTGAGGTGTTACCAGTTAGTAGGTAACAAGCTCAGGAAGAATGAATATCTAAGACCGGTGTACGGATGAGCTATATCAATCAACCAAAAACATCTGAGGAAACCGGAATAGGCATATTTCGAATCAGGAAAATCTGACTCCACAGGGGACCAAGGTCGCGATAGGGAGCAGACAGGAAGGAACACCAAGGATACCGGGTTGTAGGCATATAACAGGTGACCGACCAAGGCGTGAATTGGTTTGTGCTCTAAAACACTCATCATCCTGAAGAGGGCTAGAAAAGCAATCTTGTTAAAGGATGGACATTCGATTCCACAAGGAATACGAATCTTACTCAGTTTGGGAAACAAACAAAGAGTTCAACCAAAGAGTGCATGAGATATATTATCTATAGCCGTCAAAACGTAGATAATACACTCGCATGGAAGATTATCCATAACCGGGTTGTAGGTTGTTAAAGGATGAATCAACCGAAAACGTGAATTGGTGTGTGTTCCAAAACACTCATCATCCTGAAGAGAGCGAAAGCAAACTTGTTAAAGGATGGACATTCGATTCCACAAGAAATGTGAATCTTACTCAACTGGGAAGGACAAAACTTCGACCAAAGAGTGCATGAGATATATTATCTATAGCCGTCAAAACGTAGATAATATACTCACATGGAAGATTATCCATAACCGGGTTGTAGGTTGACAAAGGATAAATCGACCGAAATCGTGAATTGGTGTGTGTTCCAAAACACTCATCATCCTGAAGAGAGCGAAAGCAAACTTGTTAAAGGATGGATATTCGATTCCACAAGGAATACGAATCTTACTCCACTGGGAAGGACAAAACTTCGACCAAAGAGTGCATGAGATGTATTATCTATAGCCGTCAAAACGTAGATAATATACTCGCAAGGAAGATTATCCATAACCGGGTCGTAGGTTGTCAAAGGATAAATCGACCAAAAAGAGAAACAATCGTTACCAACAACAACAGGGTAGACGAGAGATGACTCACTGGGGATAAATCGCGAACAAGGCAATTATCCCAACAACTGGGGTAGAATGAATATTCGATTCTGCAAAGGGACAACGAATCTTACTCGATTGGGGAAACACGAAGGGCTTCGACCGAAGAGTGCATGAGATGTATTATCTATAGCCGTCAAAACGTAGATAATACTCTCACACGGAAGATTATCCATAACCGGGTTGTAGGTTGTCAAAGGATAAATCAACCGAAAAGAAAGGCATCGGGATACCGGACTACGTATGTAAAGATGACCAATCAAAAGGGGAAACCACAAACATTACCGGCAAACGGTGAATGAAAGAGGACCCACTGAGGATAAAATTGCTTACTCAGAGCAATTATCCACAAGGAAGGGGAAGACCCGTTGGGGATAAGATTGCTTAATCAAAGCACCTATCCAAAAGGGAAAAGGACTATCAATACCGAAAACTGGATAATGATAACCACAAAGAGGGGATTACATCTACCGGTTCATAGGTAGAAAACCACGGAAAAGTAACCGTCATCGACTAGGATGAGCACAAGGGATGACTCCACAAAGGGGAGAAAGAAGGGTTCACATCTACGGGTTAGCAGGTAGAAGACCGCAAAAATCTGCTGAGGAACAGAATGGGAGAAAATAGGATTTACAACTACCGGGTAGCAGATAGAAGACCGTAAAAATCTGCCAACAACAAGAATGAACCCCAAAGGTTACCTCTGCTAGGGGATGAAAGTAGGATTTATAACCACCGGTTTGTAGGTAAAAAACCGTAAAGATAGGACTTACAACAACCGGTTTGTAGGTAGAAGCCAACAAATTCCGATAAGGATAAGATGAATGAGTGCCGGTTAGTGAGCAACTATTCATTTATACCACAGGGAGGCACAAGAGACAGTCAATAGGAAGCCAATTTAGGATCGATCCAAAAAGGCAAACTGAATCAAGACTCACCCTAATGAGGAAAGAACTCAATAGGGAAAACCCATCCCATTATGTGTGTAGGGAGGGAACGGAAACAACCGTCATCCACGAGGATATAACTCAGTGGGGAGTGCGGAAGGAAATGATGGACACTTTCTGCCTAAGGGGTCGACTCTATATGAAGAGATCAGACACACCCACATCTGCTTGGGGAATTGATCCAAGCTTGCAAGATGCTACCAATTGTGGGGAGTAGCATTGCAGGGGATACCCACTCAACTAAGGAGTCACTTGTTGGGGAAAACACCAACCTCTCAACCATGCTGGGGAAACCAACTCTGAAATCAACCCCAATGACCCAATCGTTGCGATGTTAAACCTTTCTGAATAACATTTCCCCCTACCACATGAACCCATTCTCGGATGGTCACCACGGCTTAGGGTTAGTCTATGCTTGCAATGCCGATGCATGAGTTTTTTTCAGCGCAATGCTCCATAATCATGGAAATGCTACGCACTAATGATGCAATATGTCATGCTTATCTAAATGATGAATGCATAAAAACATGTCCCCTCCAGGGACAACACCGGGGAGCTCAAGGAACTTTGCCGAGGATTTCAATACCACTTCAATTTCCACCCTGCTGAGGAAAGATAACCCTTGCTGGGGATGACCTCCACCGAACCCGACCTGCTTGGGGACTACTCTGCTAGGGGAAGCAACCAATGCTTACCTCTACTGGGGATAATTTTCGCCGTACCTGATCCGCTTGGAGACCTCGCTGGGGAAAACCATCAACACAAACCTCCGCTGGGAAGACTACCCAACTCAGCCTTGGAAAACAAACACAACTCTGCTGGGGAAAGGCGCTTAGAACCTGCTGAGGATCACGGTACTTGAGACCCGACTGCTGAGAAACAAACCACCCACAGACAACTCTGCTGGGGACATAGCAAACTTTCAAGCTCAGTGGGGAACTAACAGTCTTCAGACTCGCTGGGAAAAAAGGCCACCTGCCGACCTGGCTGAAAAACATCTTTAACCCTGCTGGGGAAAAACATCTCTCCACCCTTAGGAACAATTTACCCACCGACACCACCGCTGGGGATATGGCAACCTTCAGGCTCGTTGGGGAGACACCGATCTCGAATCTGCTGTGGAGATAACACTCCCAAATTCACTGGGGAGATACGGCTTATTTGACACGGAACACCCTTCGATTCGACGAACACTGGCCTTCATCATCCGACCGTAATGTCAACTTTCCCCTTTTGAGTACTCCCAGACTCGTCCGGTCTTTTTTGATTCATCACCTAGTATTCTCGTCTTTTCTTTGCTTCGAGACAATTGATCTCCTCAGATCTGGGCTAACTCTTTAATCTTCAGACTTTGAAGAGTCTTCTTGATTACCCTCTAGGATCGTAGTCGCAATTCTTTCACCGTCTTCACCGTTCTTCTATCCCTTGCCCCTAATTGGACTCTGCAGGGATCTTCTGTCAAAATGTTACCCTTCACAAACTGCAAGTGAATGAAGACATCTAACAGCACCTGCACAAGAGATCGTTAGATAAAAGCGTGCCCCCGACGTGCCAACATTTCAACACCTAGGTCACTCAAACTTCCGAATAAGATTTCCAGATTTCAATCTTATAAGCATGCATCGGAAGGGACCTCTATGTTTCAAAATGCAAATATTCTTTATCAAAATTATTTGACTGAACATGCATTTTATTGACTGAAAAAAGGTGGCTCAGAACCGAGCAACACACAGGAAGCAATCCCTGAAAAGAGGTGATTGCGCACAAAAGGAAAAATCTATCCTAATGGAAATGTGAAACCGTGATCTCATCGGGTTTCAACTCGGTTACACCCCATATGTCTTCAAGACTTTCCGCACTTTCAGTCTTCTGAACAAGACGCTTCCGATCGATCTCTGTCGGGGATTATCCATGATGTCTTATCCATAGCACAAATGACCATGCTAGACGCAGTTGTTCGTTTCATTCCCTCTTTTGCTTGGACCGCCCTTACGGGTTTTCAGTCCACCGGGATACCCTTTTTTGCCAAAGCCGCCCTTGTGGGGTTTTCGACTTGCCGGGTGTACAGTTTTTTCTTTTATCCCTAATTTTTGCCCGAACCTTTTCCTTTTCTTTTTGGTTCGCCGGGATGCCCATTTTTGCCTGGACTCTTTTATTCTTTTTGTCCAGCAGGTCTCTTTTGTGACGAAGTATCTTTTAACTGCGTCCGCATTCACAAGGGATGGAAAATCTTCGTCATCCGTGGTCCTTGACAACAAAGCTCTGCCAGAGAAAACCTTCTTGACCACGAATGGACATTCATACCTGTATATTCCCTTGCCCCACGATCGTCTTGAGGAGGAAGGATCCTTTTCAATACCAGCTCTCCCACGTGGTACGCACGAGGTCGCACTTTCCGGTCAACAACCTGCTTCATTCACTGGGTACATCTGTCCCATGACAAGTAACTGCCAGTCTCTTTTCCTCAATCAGGCTCAACGCGTCATACCGAGTCCTTATCCACTCAGCCTTCTCCAATTAAGACCTCAAATGGTAGCACCGATTCCTTCTCATACACCTGTGAGGAAGGCGTTGCCCTAGTAGATGCACGCACCGAGGTTCGATTCCAGGATACAAGCTTCGTACTCAGCCACCATTGTTGGTACTTTCAAATGTTACCCGGGCAACAAAAGGAATGTGGGATCTTTTCGGCGTAACCAAAACGGCACTAACTCATCCACATTAACCTCCCCCCATCAGACATCAGAATCCGTTCGGATTCAGGGTCAGGCCCCTCCTCCGGGATCGGTTCCTTACAATCTTTCGATTTGAGCACCTCGAGATATCCTCATCAGGGAACTCAAACTTCCTTGGTTGATAATCCTCAATGGGTTGCGGGGCGATGTAATCGGACAATACACTCCCCTCGATTGCTTTCTGAGAGGTATACTGAATATCGTATTCAGTCAACATCATTTGCCCTCTCGCCACCCGTCCGGTCAATGCTGGCTTCTCACTTGTTTACTTGATCAGATCCATCTTGGAAATCCACAAAGTGGTATGAACCAGCATATACTGTCTCAGTCGGCGAGCAGCCTATGCCAAAGTACAACAAGTTTTCTCGAGCAGTGAATGTATTGTTTCACAGTCGGTAAACTCTTTGCTAAGGTAAATTGCATGCTCTTTTCGACCAGACTCGTCATGCGGTCCCAGTACACACCTCATAGACCCCTCGAGGGCTGTCAAGTACCAGATTAACAGTTGTTCCTTCCACAGGAGGCATCAGAATCAGAGGTTCCTGCAACTTATTCTTTTATCTTTCAATGCCCCTTGGCAATCATTATCCACCTGACCGTTTGCTCCCTTTTTTCCTTGAATGGGTTCCCACGGGGCTATCAGATGAGATATGAACCGTGAAATGCAATTCAATCTATCTAAGAAACCACGAACCTTCTTTTCTGTTCTCGATTCAGGCATTTCTTTGTATTGCTTTTTTCTACTCTTTTTTTTATAGCAGGATCGGCCTCGATTCCTCTTATCCGCTCACCAAAAGCCTCAGCATTTTACCGGACAACACTCCACAAGTGCACTGATTCGGATTCAACCTCAGTCTGAGTTGTCTCAACTTGGTCAAACAATTTGGCCAGATCCACCAGATGCCCCTCTTTTGCTCGGGACTTTGCTATCATGTCATCAACATAGCATTCGATTTCATGATGAATCATATCATGAAACAAAGTCACCATGGCTCTTTGATACATGGCCCCGGCGCTCTTGAGACTGAACGGCATCACCTTATAACGCAAAGTGCCCCATGGTATGATGAACGTTGTTTCCTCCATATCATCTGGCGACATTTTGATCTGACTACAGCCAGCAAAGCCATCCATGAAGGAAGACACCGAGAACTGAGCTGTATTATCTACCAACACATTGATGTGATGGGAAGTCACCTTTCAGACAGACTCTGTTCAATCTCGGCAATCCACACACATTCTCACCTTCTCATCCTTTTTCAGCACCGGCTTCCGCTTCACTGGAGGACAGTCTTCTCTCAATGGTAGCTTGTGCGCCACGACATCGGTATTCCACCCTGGCATATTTTAATAAGACCGGGCGAAGATATCGACATACTCTTTCAACAGTGCTACGATTCTGCTCTTGACATTTGCCTCTGAAGCGGCCCCCAACTTTCACTTCCTTTCTGACCTCAGCGGTGCCTGGAATAACAATCTTGAATCGCTCCTCCTGCGGTTAAATCACATTCTCCTCTTATTTCAACAACCTGGCTAATTCCAGCAGATCACAATCTTCTTCGCCTTCTTCTTCGGCATGATAGATCGGATTGTCGAAGTCATACAAAGGTGTAACCGAATTGTTATCAATGAGATCAGGAGGATAGTCACTTTTGAGGTCGGAACAAGACAAATCAAAAGGAAAGAAGAATGAAAATAAACATTGCCATTTTTATTTTTTATTTTTAAACTGCAAAAATAAATGAAAAACAGGGAACATCGCTTTTAATAAAAAACATCCATTTATTAATGATGCAAAATGTTGCACAATGAAACACTTGAGATGGCCCTTACAATGGACCATTACGCTTCGGGCAAAACGTATGGCTTTCATGCAAACAGAATTGAAATACAGAAATACTACTCTGCGTGATGAGTGACAGTGATGATCTTTGAGGCCTTCCAGTTCCCTGGTACGCACGATTTTATCCACGAATCAAGCTCGCAGTCACTGTCAATCTCTTCACCCACTACATAGGCATGACCAGGATCCAGCATTCCTGCATTGACGAATGCGAACGGTTGACGACGTCCTCTGCTTTTTCTAGACGAGCCCTGGTCTGGCTGATAGCCAATCCCGAACATATCCCCTTTCACCACAATGTCTATGATCTTTCCCCATCCTAGGGCTTCTCCGTTCTTCACCACTTCCATGGCCTGTTTGTAAGAAGAAATGGACAACTTCTTCTCCTTCTCAGCTAGAATGGCGTTCTCCACCTTGACGGTTTCAACTGCCTGACTCGGTGTTTCACATTTTTCCCCGTCCATTTCTACTGCCATTATTCTCTGGATCGTTTCCCCCCTCATTACACACCCGTTTGTGGCGACAGCCGCACAACAATTATCAACACTAGGGAAAGCTCCACTCTTCATCAGATGTTTCGGGACCACAGACATTGGAGTTTTTAACTGATCTCCATCAGTCACCTCTATACCTCTCTTGCTCTTTGACATCACTTTCACCCCCACATGACTTTGCATCGGTACGGGGTTAGCATTAACATTCAATGTCGGTGCCAAACTGATGGCCTTAGAATCCACCATGTCTTGGACGGTATGCTTAAAAGCTCTACAACCCTCAATGTTATGTCCGGGTGCCCCAGAATGGAACTCGCACCTGGCGTTCTCATTGTAGTTTGCAGGCCTCCGATGCAGTTCTACAGGAACCAATATACTCGGTCGAACTAACCCAAGATCCCTCAACCTCTTGAACAGAAGGGTATAAGTCACGGGTGGCTTATCAAACTGACGATCCGTCATCCCCTTCTTCACTTGGCCCTTAGCTTTCGGCGCTTTTTGTTGAGGTGGCGGTTGTTGCTGTGGTGCAGGCGGATTACCAACAAGAGTGGTTACAGTGGCAGCATAAGGGTGGTAATGATTCTTACCGCGTTCTTTTTTGGCCTGCACACCACCTGATTCAACCTCCTTCTTGAGCTGACCATTGCCAGTGGGCTTCTTTACTACGGATGACGGAGCATTTCCCTGAACTTTCTCCTTTATCATCCAGCTTTCAATCCTCTCCAACCTCTCAGCAATTGTTTTCTGCCCCAAGGCAAGCCCTTGCACGACTTTGAACAGCTCTCTCATCATCTCTTTCAATTCGAGAATGTCGGCGTTGGGTGGATCCATCAGTCTGAGATATCTGAACGGAAGAGCTATGCGCACGGGTTAGGTACTGACACCTACAAAACAGCAAACAGGTTAATATGACTCACACATGCAATGTCTATCCGTATGAGGAATATTCTGTCCTTTGATTCTGGCTTCCTTGAGACGGATAACATTTCAACAATAACATTCTGACATCGGGATGTCTCTCGACCAGAATCTCAATCAAAAATGGACCCTGAGTACGGATAGACATGGGTGGAATGCGGATGGATGCGAAATGGGAATGCTGGAATGATGCAAATCCATGCAGGTAGGTCACTGTGCCATCTTCCAAGTCAACTGAGGATCAACTGTACTGGACCGGTCTCTGAACTGATTACAATCATCTGAGGGCCCGAGTAACCATAAATCCAACTTGGGGAGTTCCAAAATAAACGGAACCGGGGGATATGTCACTATCATCACAGGAAATCCACTGAACGGATGACAACCAGATCCTCTGAACAAGTATCCTCAAATTCAACCCGGGGATCCGAAATAAACGGAACCCGCCGATAGATATCACGGACAGAACTCTGGCGTGTCAGAAGTAAGTACCCATAAGTCCATCTGAACCATAGTCATCATCACAGAATCACTGACAGAACCTGTACTTGCAAGAATCAAGCCCTCCCCTCACAGGTGAATTCTACAAGGTCATCCTAAGGCGGATAATGGTCTCGACAATCGGGCAAAGATACTCAACGGGTTTGCCCTTTCGGGTGTGCCGTTGTAGCTCTCTTAAGATCGTCTAAACCAAAAATCCGGGAAAGAACGGCCACCGAAGTCAATAGCTCAGATGAGATAACCCAACCTGAGTGGAATAACTCCAAACGGAAGGACTCTCTCAAATGAACCTCGTCCGGCTGTGGTGACACGTCTCATCATCATGTCGTACAACATGTGAAGAAACATGAGACCACGCGAATCCTAGGTGTATACTCAGGCCTGGGTATTGGGCCTCACTCAGAACACCCACCCCAAATCAGAGGAACCCACCTGTACAGAATCCAATATGATGACAATATGATGCATGCAAGTATCTATGCAAGTATATACAATCACAACATAATAATGAATGCAATAAATAAAGCAACAAAAGCAACCAAAACTATCCTAAAGAGCGCTAGGATTGACTCGCTTAGGGAAGATGGACCAGCAAGAGGTCAACTTCTCCGTTATCCCCAGCAGAGTCGCCAGTTGTCGCATTACACGAAAAACCTGCGGGAAAAAGAAACACAGAGCCGCCACCGTGCGTTATTTATCCCAAAGGAGGGAAAGGAAACGCTCGAAGTAAACCTGGAAAGGACATGGTCTCGCGACCAGAGATTGCAAGGATCGGGAGTCGGTTATGCGCAGGGAAGGTATTAGCACCCCTACGCATCCGTCGTACTCGACGGGATCCACGCTCAGAAAGAATAGAAGAGAGGTTGCTAAATAAACTGCTCAAAACTGCACAACACACTGGAAGGAGACACAGATGAAAGACGTAGGAAACGGAACTCGGCAGGATATCGCATCCTGGGCCTACGTAGTCTATCAGACACAGACATCAGAGTCGACGTAGTTCGGGGATAGGGGAAATGTGCTCGCTAGGATGTCGCATCCTATGCATACGTATCTTCTCTAACCAGAGGAAGAATCAGAGCACTCGTAGCTCGACTAACACACGCCAAACAAAACACAAACAGGAAACCGACTTCCAATCGCTGGACTTACGTCAGACTCCGAACAAACAAACACACACAAGAAACCGACTGCCAATCGATGGACTTACGTCAGACTCCAAACACACAAAAAGGGGGTTGAAAAAGAAAAAGGGCGCCCGAAGAGATCAACTCATCTCCTGCCTACGTACCTCATCTGGTATGAGGATCAGGGCGACGTAGTTCCCCTTAACAGGGAAAGAACTTCTAACCTAACCAGAGACTAGGGAGATAACAGACTATTAGGGAGACTACGACTCGAGCCTAGAAGTTGTCATGCATATGATCCCTATGTTGAAGTCTCTATCCTAACTTGCACAGGAAGCAAGTTATCCTAAACAACACAATATCAAACACAAGCACAAGAGAGCAAGCACACACACTATATGCAAACAAATGGCTCATACAAGGCTAGGCTTTAGTCAAGGGGTCACATCAACCTCAACAAACAAGCCAACTGGAATATGGTGTTTTGAGCTCTTAACCCTAACATTGAGAGTTAGGGTGAGCAGATAAAATAGAGATGAGGGTTATGCCTCATAGCTCTTATCCCTGGCCTGGGAGAGCTTGAATCAAATAGAAAGTATGGGAGTCCAGAATGAAGGAACTCTTCTCCACAAATGACTGACACAACAAGACCTTGGGTTCTTATTCAAAATGCATCAACACATGGTGTGAGCAAAGTGAATGACACAAATGAATAGCAGGGGATGGATTGCACATCCCTTTTATCTGCCAATTGCCTCTTAAGAGGACTTAACCTGCTTGGCACAAAATTAAACAACCACAAACATTGCCTCTTAAGGAGGGCTTCAGACAGGTGCCTGCCAACATAACATGACAGGTCTTCCAGACTACATGAAGATCAAGGAATTATACCTCAGTGGTATACCAACCACAAGCAAGCAAAGCAAAGTTCAAATGAACTTAAAGCAACTTAGGTACCTGTGGAAACAGCTAAACCAATCAGTACAATACTCAAACAACAGTCAACAATCAATGTCACACAGACAACCCAATATGTCACACATAAGCCATAAACAGAAGTGAACCATCATCAAGGCCTACAAAACAAGCAAATGTTAGCCAACAACAACAAATGATCAAGCTCAACTGAAGGAGCAACATCAACCATGGAGATGTATACTTGAACCTGAAATTCACAACTCAAATGTAAGTAACAAACCACTAGGTCAAAGCCTAGGGTCAAAAGTGAATCAAAAATCCAAAACAGAACTTGATATTCAACATGGATCATATTTATTCAATCAAGAACAAGTCCTAAAAAGGACCAAACCAAAATCATAAAGCAAGTTCATGTAATAGGCAAGAGAAGTCAAAGACCAATTCAAGGCATACACTTGATCATTATGAATGGAAATTCCAAATCAAAACAGAAATGATTCAAATAATTCTGGAAAAATTCATGAGCATCCAACACATCCAAAACATCCATCATACAAAAAAATCAGAAGCATTAGAGGCCATTTGGTATGGAAATCAAATTGCACAAGTTGAACAACCACATGTGTAACACAAATTGTCACACCATGCAAACACATGCATAACACAGAATTGGTACAGGAGAAAAATACCAAATCAAGCCTCATAGGTCCATCAATGTGTCTAGAATCACCATGTAAAATTTCAAGTTCATTGGATTAAAATCAAGCATTTCATGATAGGAAGAGTAAGGCAAGGTCATACACGCACACATGATCAATCAACCTAGAGCAAATAAAATTCCAGCCGTGCACAACTTCCAAATTCATCATCATTAAAAACTAGACATCTCAAGGATCAATTTGCAAAAAATTGGGAATGAATTGATGCATTTTTCAATTTGTTATGGATTTTAGAAGTTAGCATAAACAAATGAAAATGAAAGATGAACATGGCATGGCAAATGGAGGGAAAACATGAAAATGGAATTAATATTTGAATTATTGCGTTCGGCAGGAATCGATCCTTGTAAATATTTGGATTGAGCGCGCGCCAGGTGCCAAAACGACACCGTTTCATATTGAACCCTAGCATTGCCCATAATCCGTCGCTAGCATGCAGAAACCGTCGCTATGCATATGATCTTCATCTTCTTCATGAAGACGAAGATGAAGATGATGAACTTCATGCATCGATTTCCAGAAAATTCCAGAACTCAAAGATTTTTATATCATTGGAACGGTTACATCATGAGGATCACAGATCAAACAATATTTTATGCTAATTCATCAAGAATAGGGAGAATCAAGCAAAATCATTTTTGGATGCAAAACTTCAAACGCATATAACTCAGTCAATAATGCTCCATTTCACACGATTCTTAGCTCAGAATTCTCAGCAAACAAAGATCTACACAAATATACACATGGATTTGAGAATTGTGAAGGTCGAAAATCCTACCTCTTGAAGAGCAGGTTCTTGTTTTGCACGTTCCAAGGTTCCAAATGATCTAGATCAATTCCAGAATGCTTGTGGAGATGATTGATGAATAAATTGAAGCTCCAACACGTGTGAATCCAGCTTAATTTGAAAACTCCATTAACACCTTCAAGCTTCAAGCATGATTGAATCTGGCACGAATTCTTCAAAGTGCGCGTTGAATCTTACTCAAAACTTCACCAAGATGAAGGATTATGCAAGGAAATGAGTGTTTGTGTGAGAAATCTTGAAGTTCTTTGTGAGAGAAAATTTTGATCACAAACCCCAATTCTAGATCTGAAATTGTGTGTTTTTATCAATACAGTTATGATTAACCTTATATATGTCCTCTTAATCAACCTAAAATCATGATTAGGCCAAAGCTAAATGAGATTAGAAGGATATAAGGTGCATGCACAAATTTTCATTTTCACCTCATGCATGAGATGCACAAGTGAATAGTACACCAAGCTGGCCCAAATCCACTCAAAATTACTCCATGCACACATTGGAATTGGAATTACATGCATGTGATCAACCAAATTTGATTTTGGCAAATTTCCTTCAATAACTTCATGAATAAGCAAGTGATCATATATTCCAATTTCATGCAATGTGATGAGGTATTTGGAAAATTCATGTCATGAGGAGAATTGTGCAAAAAGAACCACCAAATTTGGAGTCTTGGTTCAAAAGATATGGCCATTTGACGTTTCAAGCACACTTTGCAATGATTTGACCATAACTCCTTAACCATTCATATGATATTCATGATCTTGGACTTTTTGGAAATGGGAGAGAAATATATTCAACTTTCATGTTGGACAAAATTTCATTTGAAGCTTCTTTGATGTTGGAAAGTCAAGTTGAAGTTGGTCCAAAAACTTGCGATTTTTGGAAACTTGAAATTACAGGTCACTTTCCATTTTGGGAAACTTTTGATCTGGCTTCAAAATCTTCAAGGTAGATGTTTGACATGTTGAATAACCTTCTTTGGGACATGAATGAAGTGTCTCAAACCATTCCTCCATCTCCTAGCCCTCAGTTGACTTGCAGTTGACTTTTATGGGCCTCAGATGACTTGGACATGCATTGTGGACTTTGAGCCTCTAGTCTTTGGTCAAGTTGCTTCAAAATGATCCTTGGGTCATGTAAGCTCTCTATAACAACCATAGGGCCTTCATCTTCTGGAAAAACCCTTGCTCTCTTGCACAGATGGAGTCTCCAGATCATAGTCTTGACTAATGATATGCAATGCACTAGGCAATGACAATGCCATGTTAATGACCTAAAAATGATATGAATGTACAAATGGGGGGTGAAAATTTGAGGTGCTACACTCAGAAACCAGGAGGAAACTCTGACTGGGAGAGAATCGGATGGCGATTGATGGGGAAACCAAAGTTCTTCCAAAATCACGCAAATTGTTGTAGCAAAATATCCGCACTCAGCTGGGGGAACAATCACAAACTCCACCAGCGGATAACGTCGAATTAATCGTCTAGGGAAATCAAAAAACATCGGACACTAAACATGCTACCGAGGGTGAAAGAGGAATCACACATACTGCTTTGTGGAGAACCCACAGTGCTCCATATTTAGGGCTTATTGCTTTCGAACCATTGTTGATATTCCTTTTAAATGAAACCGATTGCTTAAAATTACTGCTTTTATACGTTTAAGAAAAATGATTTTGATTTAAAAACTTTAATTTCAAAAGTGATCATAATAAAATTTAAAACTATTTGGCTGAAATAAATAAGAGTAGAAACAATTGGATTAAAGCTCAACTTTATTTAATAGAATGGTAGTATGTAAATGACAAGACTCCATAGATCTTTATAAAGTTGAAAATGGTAATTTACATGGAAAAGGGTTACATTAAATACAATGATCACTAATCCTTCTACCAACTCTTGATGTCCACTATGTTCTTGGAAACTCTATTGGGGATCAGAATCCAACAACGTGCTCAAGCAAGTCTTCAAATCTAAAGATCAGCAGGATGCAGTTACTTGCCATAATCCCTAATTTTGCATAAATTTCCCCAAGGTGGGGTATTCAATTTATCGGGATGATTCTCTTTCTATTTTATGTCTCTAAATTTTGCCTAGATCAGCCTTTCGGGTTCAATCCACTGAGACACTCATTTTTTCCTCAGCTGCCCTTTCAGGTTTTCAACTTAGCGAGCTGTTCTTTTCTTTTTTAGCCGAAGTATTTATTGACTGCATCTGCGTTCACATGACGAGTGAACTCTTCACCATCCATAGTTGTAAGAATCAAAGCATCACCTGAAAAGGCTCTCTTAACAACATATGAGCCTTCATAATTAGGAGTCCATTTGCCCGTAGAATCTGGTTTGAAAGATAGAATCTTCTTGAGCACAAGGTCACCTTCTCTGAACACACGAGTTCTGACCTTCTTGTCAAAAGCTTTCTTCATCCTCTGCCGATATAACTGACCATGACACATGGCAGTCAATCTTTTCTCTTCTATCAAATTCAGCTGATCATACCTGGTCTCACACCATTTAGCCTCAGTCAACTTGGCTTCCATGAGCACACACAATGATGGAATCTCAACCTCTACGGGGAGCACAGCTTCCATGCCATATACAAGAGAGAAAGGGGTTTCCCCTGTTGAAGTGCGGATGGATGTACGATACACGTGCAAAACAAATGGGAGCATCTCATGCCAATCCTTATATCTTATAACCATCCTCTGAATAATCTTCTTGATGTTCTTGTTTGCAGCTTCAACATCCCCATTCATCTTGGGTCTATAGGGAGAAGAATTATGATGTGCAATCTTGAAGTCTTTACAAAGAATTTCTACCATATTGTTATTCAAGTTCGATCCATCATCAGTAATGATTTTACTTGGCACACCATAATTGCATATAATCTGATTCTTGATAAACCTTACAACAACTTGCTTAGTTACATTCACATACGATTCCGCTTCAACCCATTTTGTGAAGTAATCAATTGCCACCAAAATGAAACGATGTCCGTTCGAAGCTTTGGGCTCAATCATGCCAATCATATCAATTCCCCACATGGAGAAGGGCCATGGGGAAGACACAATGTTCAACAGTGTCGGAGGAACATGCATTTTATCTGCATATATTTGACACTTGTGGCATTTCTTCAGAAACTTGCAATAATCAAATTCCATTGTCAGCCAATAGTAACCTGCCCGCAACATCTTCTTTGTCATTGCATGTCCATTGGAAGGAGTACCAAAGGAACCTTCATGGACTTCAGTCATTAATAAGTCTGCTTCCTGTCTATCCACGCATCTGATCTAAACCATATCAAAGTTTCTCTTGTATAACACATCACCATTCAGGTAGAAATTGCCGGCTAATCTTCTCAAAATCTTCTTATCTTTCAAAGATGCCCCAGGCGGGTAAATTTGAATTTGGAGGAAACATTTGATATCATAATACCACAGCTTCTCATCTTTGACCTCTTCAACATCAAATACATGAGCTGGCCTATCAAGACGCGTCATAGTTAAATTGGGAACCTCATTCCAATACTTTACTACAATCATTGATGCCAACGTTGTAAGAGCATCTGCCATCCGGTTTTCATCTCGAGGGATATGGTGAAACTCATCCTTTGTAAATAAAGTTGAAATCCTCCTCGCATTATCTCTATATGGTATAAAACCGGGTTGATTCGTCTCCCATTCACCTTTGATTTCATTCACAACCAAAGTTGAAAATCTAAATACGTCTAAATGCTTGATTATGAGATCAATGGCCTCTTCGAGCCCCATAATGAAAGCTTTATATTCTGCCATATTATTTGTACGTTTGAAAGTCAATCGAGTTGTGAATGAAAAATGTGTGCGTTGAGGAGTAATGATTACTGCCCCTATGCCATTACCATACTGATTAACAACTCCATCAAATACCATGCCCCAACGGGAACCAGGTTTTGGCCCTTCCTCAAGCAATGGTCCATCACAATCTTTCATTTTCAAGTACAAGATCTTTCGTCAGGAAAATCATACTACACGGACTGGTAATCTTCAATCGGTTAGTGAGCCAAATGATCAACCAAGATACTACCTTTGGTCGCTTTCTGAGATCAGTATTCAATATCATACTCTGATAACAACATCTTCCAACGGCCAATCCTCCCAGTTAAAGCAGGCTTCTCAAATATATACTTGATTGAATCCATTTTGGATATCAACCAAGTGGTATGATTCAACATATACTAACAAAGACGCTTAGAAGCCCAAGCCAATGCGCAATAAGTCTTCTCTAGCATAGAATACTGAGTCTCACAGTCGGTGAACTTCTTACTGAGGTAGTAAATTGCAAATTCTTTCTTTCCAGTCTCATCTTGTTGACCAAGAACACAACCCATACTATCTTCAAGCACAGTCAAATACATGATCAACGGTCTTCCTTTAACAGGCGGAGACAAAAATCGGAGGTTCAAGCAGATATTCTTTGATATTGTCAAAAGCTTTCTGGCAATCTTCGATCCAATCATAAAAATGATCTTTCCAAAGAAGCTTGAATATAGGCGCACATGTGGCAATCATGTGTGAGATGAATCTTGAGATATAATTCAAGCGGCTCAGAAAACCTCTGACTTGCTTCATAGTTTTGGGCGCAGGCATCTCTTGTATTGCTTTGACCTTGGCAGGATCAACTTCAATACCCTTCTCGCTGATAATAAATCCCAACAACTTACTAGAACGAACACCAAATGTACACTTATTCGGATGCAAATGGAGTTTATACTTTCTCAAACGCTGGAATAGCTTCAACGAATGCTCAACATGTTCCTCTTCATCAATAGATTTAGCAATCATATCATCAACGTAGACTTTAATCTCTTTATGCATCATATCATGAAAAAGCATTGTCATTGGTCTTTGGTAAGTTGCACCAGCATTCTTCAAACCAAAAGGCATCACTCTATAATAGAATGTTCCCCAAGGTGTAATGAATGTGGTCTTCTCCATATCTTCAGGTGCAATCTTAATTTGATTATATCCGGAAAATCCATCCATAAACGAAAAGACTTTGAATTTAGCAGTATTGTCTACCAACATATCAATGTGTGGCAGAGGGAAATCATCTCTCGGGCTAGCTTTATTCAAATCTCGGTAATCAACACACATGCAAACTTTTCCATCTTTCTTTGGAACATGCACAATATTGACTACCCATTGCGGATACTCAGCAGTCACAAGGAAACAAACGTCAATTTGCTTCTGCACTTCTTCTTTGATCTTCACTGCCATGTCAAGATGCATTCTCGTTAACTTCTGCTTGACTGGCAGGCATTCTAGCATCAAAGACAATCTATGCTACACAACCTTAGAATCCAAACCAGGCATGTCTTGATAGGACCAAGCAAAGATCAATCAACCCCTTCTTAACGTCTGGATAAAGTCGATACCCAATCTTGACTTCCTTCACATCATCCTCGGAACCCAAGTTGACTAACTCAATCTTCTCTTCAAACAGCTGAATGGCTTTTCCTTCATGCTCAAGAATACGAGACAATTCATCACTCACTTCTTCATCACTTTTCTCCTCAGCCTCAAACACAGGGAATTCAAAATTTGGAGAAGGAGAAGGATCATTGTATTCAATGGGGTTAGACACTAACCTTCATAATGATTTGATATTTTAATTTTAGAGAAGTGAATTTGTGACCAAATATTATGCAGTTGGCCAATCATATTGTTTATTTAGGTTTTTTGTGATTACCCTTTTCAGAATAAAGCAAAAAGTATAAACAAAACATCCCAGACGTGGATGAATAAAATGACACTTTATTAATGATCAATATGAAATGCCCAAACAATGTTCACTTCTCCCTTAGGCACAGGAGAAGAATTTTTCAAAAACAAATAAAAGCAATTACTTAGATCGATGCATAATAACAGAAATATCAACATCAGTTCAATTGTTGCAAGCCTTTCCATGCGTTACAAAATTGGTGCAGTCTTCCTCTTTGTTGTCCTCTAGCACAACAGCTAAGTGTTGTTCATTGCCATGAATGAACCCTCCGCTATTGAAGCTGAGTTGCATATCCTCTGATCTAGCAGCTGGCAAACCTTGAAGATACTTGATGATGATATTAACGGGGTGGTTGATTTCTTCTAATCTGAGGCCTCCTCTGCCTCCCACTGGTCACTATATTCGCTTCATTGTCCTTCTTCTTACCAAAACTGATGTCGTATCTCTTGTTGGACGATACCTCCTCCTTAGACAACCGTCCTTCTCGGACACCTTCTTCCAGCGTCATCCCCATATTTACCATTTCGGTAAAATCATTGGGGACACTAGAAATCATCAAAGACAAGAGATAAACTCAGGGTCTTCAGGAAAAATTTGGTCATCTCTTTATCCTCTAAATGAGGGTTAATCTGAGCAGCGGGTTCTCTCCACCTCTGGACATACTCTTTAAATGTATCTTTGTCCTTCTGAGACAGTGATCTCAACTGATCTCGGTCGGGAGCCATATCAACATTGTACTTGTACTGCTTTACAAATTCTTCACCCAAGTTGTTAAAAGTGTGGATGCTTTCACTATCCAACCCCATATACCATCTCAATGTAGCACCGGTCAGACTGTCTTGAAAATAGTGGATAAACAACTGATCATTATCTGTTTGGGTAGACATCTTGCGGGCATACATCACCAAATGGCTTAGTGGGCATGTGTTCCCTTTGTATTTCTCAAAGTCAGGCACTTTGAACTTTACTGGAATCTTCACATTTAACACTAGACACAATTCAGCAGCACTCTTCCCAAATAGGTCATTACCTCTCAAAGTTTTCAACTCCTTGTGCAAGTCAAGAAATCGATCTTTCATTTCATCCATTTTCTCGTATACATCTGGGCCCTCAGACGGCTCGGAATGATAAATGGTATCTTCTACACAAGGCAGGGTATGTACAACAGGCAGCGACGCAGACATGACCGGGCTAGATGCCGACATAGATGTAAATGTAGGTGCAAAGCCTTTAGGCATGAAGTTTGAAGGCATTCCCCATGGGAATCCAATAGGCATGTTGGGTGCGAAATGAGCAGAAATTGCAGGAACAGTAGAGGTAGCCACCTCTGACATGCTAGTCCTCTGAGGAGGAGGAGTTGCAGGCGTTGGAGAAGACTGGCTCTGCGCAGCTAGAACTAACTCCATCATGGCAGTCAGGCGGGAGATCTCCTCTTTCAAGTCTCTATTCTCTCGCTTAATATGTTCCATAATTCTGGAGTGATTGGCGCGAGTATTGTACCGATGAGTTAGCTTGGCTGAAGCACAGAAGAAACACCAATGAGACATCTGGCGAAAAAGAAACCTGTTTATGCAAATGATGCATGAAATGCAATGTTTGATTGTTTTTATTTTTATTTTCAAGGAACTTACTATGTTATTTGCAAATATATATATATATATATATATATATATATATATATATATATATATATATATATATATATATATATATATATATATATATATATATATATATATATATATATATATATATATATATATATATATATATATATATATATATACCAACAATTGCAACAATTTGATATGACCATAAAAATCTCTTTTATTTATATAATTGGAAGGATTACAGTGAGTACAACTTCAGAAGATTTGGTTGTAGGCGCGTACTTCCTTCGAATGCGTCGAATCTCGGTCTCAAAAGAAGCCTTCATTTGAGTCTTCTCGAGGACAAGCTGATCAACAGTCTTCTTCCAAGCAACAGAAGGCTGAGGCATGCTAGAGAAAGATGAAACCTTCAGCTCTCTCTGTCTCTTTGTCACTCGGTCTTCAAGTAGCTCAATGAGTGCATCTTTTTCCTTAAACTCAAGCTGCAACTCTTCATGCTTTTTGCTCAAAGCATGGAAACGCTCTTCCCATATATACTTCTCTCGCTTCATCTTGGCGAGTGCGTCTTCCAAATCCTCTACATCGTGGTTAGGGAGAGTTAATGGCTCAACCACAACCATAGACATAGGTCTCTCACAAGGATAAGCCATCTTCAACTCCAAAACTCTCTTCTTCACCCAAAGAGTGTAAGCTTCCAAAGCTACACAGTTGCGCGGACCAAGCTTGGATCTTCCTTTCTTATGTACATTATGCCGAGCATTCACAATCTTCTGCTACCAATGTTGGGGATCTTTACCCTCTTGATAGAAAATACCTTCTAACAAGGTGTTATTAGGTTTGTCTCTCAAGGGGAACTCATGTTGTTGACGAGCCAAAGCAGGGTTGTCATTAATTCCTCCTTGTGTACCAATGAGAGGCACATTAGAGAATTCACCACATTAGTGAGAGACATAAGTCTCTGAGACCACCGTAGACATTGTTTGTTCTCCACAAAAGCAGGTGTCTGAGGCAAGTTCTAAATAAACCACTTGTACAAAAGAGGAATGCAATAGACAATCGTTTCACCACCCTTAGAATTCCTTAGATGCAAAGAGAAGTACATATCACCTAACAAAGTAGGCACATGATTCCCAATCATGAAGATTCTAATAGCGTTAACATCAACAAAACTGTCAATGTTAGGGAACAAAGCCAACCCATAAATGAGCAACACAAAGATAGCTTCAAAAGCGTCCACACTACCGACATGAGCAAAGGTTGTAGCTTCCTTGATGAGGAAATCAGATGGCAACCCAAACAATCCTCCTTTCTTCACCTAATGAGCCTCTATCTCATACTTCTTCAAGTGAAGAGCTTCAGCTATAAGATGAGATCTGGGAATCTCTTTCAATCCACTAAATGGCACTTTGCTAGAAACAGGTATTCTCAAAAGATGGGCATACTCCTCCAACGTAGGCACGAGCTGATAATCGGGAAAAGTGAAGCAATGGTAGAGAAGATCATAGAACTCTACTAACACACTCAAAAGTCCTTCAACCACATCAGCAGGCAAGATAGACAGAAGCTTCCCATGGCGTTGCTTGAAGTCCAAGGGATTTAATACAAAAGATGCTAGCTTCCTTAACGCTTTTAAGACGGGACATATGAAACTGTACTTTTTAGTGTTCCTTCGTCCACAATCCATGGTCTGAAAATATTTGCAAATAACACCTTAGTTCCTTGAAATTTTCGCTTGATGAATGTTATGATAAGCATGAATGCATGAATGCAACAATCACAAATAAGGGATCACACACAAGGAAAACAAACAAAGGTCAAGGTATGAATCAAGTCATTGTTAAAATCAATCATCCATTTTGGTGGATTATGGTTTTCACTTTATGAACACCCAAGTTCCATTGATATTGACAAGACTTGATTGGATCAACCAAGAATCAAGGGTTTGTTGTGAGTCACGAGCATGGAGTCTGGGTAAGAACCATCCTGAAGGAGTGAGCTAAGGATAAAAACATGTAGATCATGTTCTAAAAAGTTCCCAGAGACTTAATTCCATCTATCAGATATTACAGGTTAGGATGGCTGACTCATCAACCCATAATATTCTCAAGAGAAACTCGTCTGAGTGTAGTATTGCGTAACAATTGTTATTAAGTCTACACTTGAACAGTCTCCGCACTACGTCCTAAATAGTCCAAGAGGGGAGTAAATGTTCTACGGTCCTCAGCTTCTCGGACCCCAAATTAGAGATAGTAATGCCTAACCATAAATACTTGTGTGGCATTTCCAAATCCAAAAGGGTATCCACTGAGCAGATGTGTCTCAAGCCAACTTGTTAAGGACTACTCCATACAATTCGAACATGACTATACCATCCTCCTATCTTAATTGCACTCAATTTTGGGTTAGAACTTATCTCACCACTCAGAGATCACCAAGCACAACAAGCATATTATATCACATAATCAAATATACAATAATATACACACAAAAAAGTAGGCTAAACCCACTGGAGACTAGTCCCCAGTAGAGTCTACACTTAATTTCTGTAGCGGTAAATTCATGATCATCAAGCTATGGATAAACAAGACATCAAACAACAAGAGTCGCTAGCACGCTTTTATTGTTTCCAAGGGAAAAAAGAAAAGTACGAACAAATCCCATAAATAAGAAGTTTTCAAATGAAAACTAATAAAATGCCAGAGATTACAAGTAAGGGGGTTGGTTACACAGAGGGAAGGTGTTAGCACCCAAAGTGTCCTAGGTACTCCTAGGGAGCCCTTTTTTGTGTGCATATGTGTTTTTGTACAAATGATGTTTGCAAACCAATAGAATGGAGGGATGAGAAAATAATTCATTAATTATATTTTTGTGTTTGACAAGACCTTCAGACTTGTGCCTACATACCAACATAAAAACGAGGGATCAAAACCTCATAGTTCGTGGTATAAATTTCAAAGTGGATGCATTACTTTTAACAAAATTTAAGTTTGAAAGGCACAAAGGCCTAAAAATGATTTGAATGAGTTAGTTCTTTTTAAATTTTGAAAATGTTAAGTCAAGTATAGTTAAGTATATTTACAAGTTTAGTTGAGAAAAGAAGTTTGAAAATGCAATGGCATAAGGCCAAACTTTCTAGTTTGCAATATGGTCAAAGTTTAGAAAAAAGAAAGCACAAACAAAGAAGTTTTTTAAAAGGAGGGAGAGATTTTGAAATTAAATAAGTGGGGAGGAGATGAAGAGACTAATCCTAAGCATGAATTTAAAAGTTAAGAGTTGAAAAGATCTGACCAATGGGCTGCAATCCAATAGACAAGAATGTCATATAGAAACCCAAATTCCCTTGGACATTAGAATAAAGAAACAAATAATGAACAAAATTTCAACTTGAAGAGCAAGGCATCAAATAAAGATAGCCACATCCAAGCTTAGCAACTCCATGATATTCCTCAAATTTGCCCATGTAGCAGATGAATTACACAATGCCACAAGTCACAGGTTCAAAGTAACAACTTCACAATAATCATGTTGCATATGAACTAAACTGGATCTTCAATGATGTATCACATGATGTTTTAAATTACAAGCACTTGGTTTCATAAAAGATTGCATTTCCCAAGTCCTTTGCATAGGGAGTGTTGCTTAAATTCTAAGTCCAATTGTCTCAGATCAAACCAACTGTCCACACAAGATATTTTTTAGGGTTTTTGATCTTATTATGTACATTAATGGTCAAATACCACACAACCAAACACAATATACACAATCAGAATATGTCACAAAATATGGTCCAAGTGGACAAAGTGAAAATGACATTAACATAAACAATTAGAATGGTATGAATAATGGCAAATGAATAAGGCTTAAAAGTAAAGTGCATTAAAAGTAAATGACTTGAAATTAAATGTTAGTTGTTAAAGATTTAGAAGTTATTATTACTTTTGTTTTTGTTTTAAGTCATTTTTTGGAGAACACTCAACCCACTTATCACAAGTATGGATCCTTGAACTAAGACATCTTCCAATGGTAGGAAAAAAAGGCCAAGTTTCCACACAATACCATGAAAGGGGAGAGACTTACAATCTCACTAACTAGAATGCTATGCCTTTTGTGTCAAAAATTTAGCGCTATGTTAAGCAATCGTAATTGGACTTATGTAGAAGTCACAACTATTTAAGGTCGGGCAATAAAGTATTGGTGTTAATGCATGTTAGAGACATAGTATGATGAACAATGCTCATGAAATATACCACACACAAAAAGAATATGCAAAAGTGGAGGGTCTAATCTCATCCATACTTATATTGATTTTGCAATCAACTAGCCTTAGGATATAGAGATATCATAGGTCCATAACATGAATGCATAAAGAAGGGGAATGAGATGAAGAGGGAGGGGAAATGAATCAAACTCAAATTGGACAAAGGAGGAATTTTACCAAATTAAGATCATTCATTCATTTTGGGAGATGGAATGTACATTCCATCAATCCCCTAAATCCAGTGATCTTAACTTAACAAAGTCAAATCAACCTTGACCAAGGCTCAACAACACAAATCTAATTTACAAAGTCAATCAAAATGGCTCTACACAATTATTTGGCATTTATTCAATTAAAAATACTAAAAATAATGCATTAAATTAAATATGGTTGGTCAATTTCTTAAAACCTCACCAAAACACCAAAGAAATGGCCATGAGATTTATCATAAGTCAAACAAGGTCAAAGGACCTTGGAGAAAATTTTACAGTATTTTTGGAAACTTAAAAGTATTTTTAAACAATTAAAAATATTCACAAAAATCAATTAAATCATGAAAAATATTAATAATGATCAAAAATATAATTTTAATTCAAAATATGAAAGAAGATTTTATTTAAATTTTTTGGTGAAACTCATATTTTTTGGATCAGTATTAAAATTAATATGAATTAATGAAAATAAAAGGAATAAAATGAAAATCAGAAATTACAAAAAAACGTGGACCACTTGATCTGCCTCATTAATTGAGGTGGCAGATCAAGTGGCTGAGCGCGCGCATTCTACAATGCACCTGAGTCAACTAATCACACGCATGATAATTAGTATGTACGCTCAAGATTAAAACATTTTGAAATGGATCAATGGTTATGAACCGTGCCAACGCACCATCGGAGCGAATCTCCGACCACCTTCTCAGGCGAGCCTCACCGGACTGGTTCAATCATCACCATGACTAAAATTAAAAAGGAGGACATGATCTTAAAGAAAAAATGGCACAGATCACGAATCTGACCTCAATTTTAACTAACTCCAAATAAATAGAAATATATGAGGAGTTGAATTTTGAGGTGTGTCAACTGAGTTGCTTCGATTTGACCTCAAAGCAACTCAATCTTCTTGCCTACATTGGTAGAACTTCAGACAACCAAAGATCCAAGAGAATTGATGAGAATTGAGTGAGAATCGAAGAGAGAAAAAATCTGGAAAATAGCTTCAATGTTGTGCAGAACTTGATCTCTCTTGCTTCAATTCTTGCTTGATCTCACTCAAGAAGCTTGGAGAAGTGGTTTAGGATTGGTACAAAGCTTTGGATCCTGGAGTTTTTGAATCTCCAAATAGTGAGATTCAAACTCAATTTTCAAATAAAAATTATCAAGTTTTCCTTCGAATTGAGAGGGTTAGAAGAGTAAAGGCAAAGTTGACGTGCAAGGATCCTTTGAAATGAGCACAAAAGGACTCTATTTATAGCAAATTGAAGTGTTATTTGCACACTTGAAATTTTGTCCAAATTTAGAAATGCCCTGTTCATGCTTGCATGTGCGTGTACAGGCTCATGAAGCAATGCAATTAGGTCCAAAACCAACCATTCTGAAGTCCGAATGAAGCTTGAATGGCAAGGCAAAGTGAAATGATCAATTGAAGTTTTGATTTTCCCAATTGATGCAGGCCTGTTAACACCATGCGCAACCCTTGTAAACTTTGTCCAAAATGAATGAATTATGACTCTTTGGAAAGCTTAGATCAAGAGAAACAACTCTTATGTTGAACACTTTTCCATTTGAAACATGGATCATGGTGAATTTTGAGGTGGAAGTTTGGAAATTTCAACATGTTGAAATTTTTTCGAAGTGTCAAGTCATATACTTCAATATTCCACCTTGCTTAACTTTTCATGTGAGCTCCAAATGAGAAAAGTGTCTTCGTCAAAGTTGTATCTATTTAAAAGACCTTCAAAAGGGTCACCAATTTGTCATCATTTGGATTTAGAATGAGTGAGTTATGCATTTTTGAATTGAGGAATATCACTTGTTCAATGGTATTGGTCCAAAATGACCTATAATGTATCCTCATATCACATGCTCATAAAAGTTGATTTAGTTCTCACTCCAAACATAAAAGTTGAAGTAGACAGCTTGAATTTTATTGTGCGACTTGGAAATCTTTCATCTCATAAAATTTGAGCAAGTTATGGCCTTGGGAAGTTGACTTTGAAATTAGGGTTTAGACAAAATGACCTATAATGTTCCAACATAGAAAATGACTTTCCAACCAAAATTAGCTCTAGACCTAAACATGAAAGTTGTTTGGAATGTCATTTAGAGTAATGTTTCGTTTGGAATCATTTTCATATGATGAAAATTGTAGGAGATAGGGTCTAAGGAGACCCAGTTTTGATCAAATGAATTCATCTGACCAACCACCATCAACCAACTTGCGAACTTGCAATTCTCTTGACTTTTTAGGCTCATGGTAGAACATATATGCATGGTATGATGAATTTTGAAGTGCCTCTTGAGAAATTTGAACAATTGATGAGGAAGCTTGTTGAAGAACTTACTCAAGATACCCAGACAAACTAGGGTTTACAAGGCAAATCAACTCCAAACTCTTGAAGAAATCTTTATCATGAGATTACATGAGGGATCTTAGAGACATTGTGGATCATTCCTTGGTTGTTCTATTAGATATGGGGGTCTCAAACCCTAAATGTGAACTTGATAGATCAATGGGGATCATGCCCTACCTACAAAAGAGTTAGGCAAATACAAATACATATTTTTGCTATTTTGGTTAGTGAAATGATAATATACAAGTATGATACAATCACATGGTGCTTGGTGATCTATCCCAAAACAAACCCATTGAAAGAGGGGTAAGGAGGATGTCAAGGTATGATCCCAATGCTAATGCATATGATGAGATTACATGAGGGATCTTAGGGTCAAAATTGGGGTCTTACAGTTATCGGTTAGGGTAAACAAATCAAGGATAAACTTCCTGAAAAAGTGGGAATTATATCCATCGGTTATTGGATAGAATATCGAGAAGAGAGTATCCTTCGTCGATTAAGATGAACATATCAAGGATAGACTCCGAGGGGAAAACAAGAATTACATCTATCAGTTACTAGATAGAATACCGAAAAGAGAATATTCGTCATCAGTGAAGACGAAAATATAGAGGATATACTCCACGAAAGGGGAATCAAAATTTACAACTACCGATTACTAGGCAGAAAACCACAAAGAAGAGAAAATCAGTAACCAGTTAGGATGAACATATCAAGGATTAACCTTCTGGAGAAAAAAATAGGGACTACAGCTACCTTTTTACTAGGTAGAATACCAAAATGAGAATATCCTTCATCGGTCAAGATGAACATATCAATGATAGACTCAAAGAATGGGAAGAAAATATTTGTCACCGATTAGGATGAACATATCAAGGATAAACTTCCTGGGGAAACGTGACAACGAATTCGCTGGGGAGAAAAAGGTTACTTTTGTCGGGTATTGGGCAAAAGTGAAATACTTGCAAATTGAGAAGAATATTACTAGTTACTGGGTAATAGACTCTCAGGGGACCAAAAGCATTTATCTTGGTAAGATCTAGAAAGAGACGGTCAATCAAAGACTAAACCCAATGAGGATATAACTCAGGGGGGTGATTCCATCCAGCTAATTAACTGGGGAGGAAGCTAAAATAATGATCATCGACGAGGAAATAACTCAGTGGGGAATTAGAAAGGTTAAATTCTTTCTGCTTAAGAGGCTGACACTCTACAATTGAAAGAGGACAGACACACCAAATCTACATGGGGGGAAAGGATACCACCGTAGCAGAGGATCGAACAAATAATGAATTACAAAGTGAATTACCAATGCAATAATGAAATATATGAATGTTTATGTATATGTATATATGATGATTATGTTGACAAAACGATCACAAAGGATACAAATGTCACTTGTCTGCATCATCAATACAATACTCTGCCAATCTTCACAGGAGGGAAACATCTGCTGGAGAGGAAAAGGTGCAAAGGAATGCACCAGAATCACCCACCTCCCGGGCTTAACTCTGGATGGGGAAAAGGAAAAGACTTGCCAAAAATATGAACTATCAACTTTGCGGGGATTTTAGGTCAACACCATATCAGTATAACAGATAACCTTGCAGAGGATCGAAAATACAGCTCAAGAATTAGGGCTAACCGAGGTCAGGGACAACTCTGCTGGCGACTTGAGGGGACACAAAATTTGCTGATTCTCTGCAACCTGCTGCGATAATTCGAGGGAGACAATTACGAACTATGTTGGGGAAACCGGCAAAACTCAGTTGGAGATTGAAAAGATGCTGAGAAGAAACAGAGATCACGCCAATTGCTTGGGGGAAAAACCAATCAATGCTTCGCATTTTAGGGCTTACCTATTCTCGGACCGCTGTGGACATCCCTTAAATGAAATCGATTGTTCTTTAAAAAGTAATTGCTTTTTTTTTATGTAAGAAAACCCGATTTTTATTTTAAAATTTTAACTTCAAAATGATCACAATAAAATTTAACTCTATTTAGCTGAATAAATAAGAGTAGAGACAATTGGATAAAAAGCTCAACTTTATTTTATAAGATGATAATCTGTAAATGACAAGACTCCATAGATCTTTACAAAAGTTGAAAAACTGTAAGTTACATGGAAAAAGGCTACATTGAATACAATGATCACTAATCCTTCTACCACCTTTGACATCCACTATACTCTTGGCTTTGGTTGAAGATGAATCAAGACCAAACATTATGCTCAAGAAAGTCTTCAACAACTTGCAGTTAGTTGCGATAATCCTTAATTTTTTCATTTATTTCCCCAAGGTGGGGTAATCAATTTATCGGGATAATTCTTTTAGGTTTTATGTGTAACACCCTACTAAAAGAGAACCCCAAATATTTAATTAAAAATAATAAACATATAACAATCAGAGTAATTATGCCCTTCAAGGGTGTCACACACAATCTTCCACACTATTCAACAATATGACGGTCATGCTCTTTTATTTATTCAAAACATAAACATTTGCATAAAACGCAGCGGATAGAGATCTCCTCAATCATGTAAAACATGTAACATTCACATGTAAATTATTCAACAACATAAAACATCCCATCCCGATGTTACATCTATCAGAGCACGACCCACTAAGGAGACTACACTAGACTCCAAGCATTCGCTTCTACTCAACTCATTTCTCGTTACCTGAAAAATGGTTGTAAGGGTGAGTTCCTCAATCAATATAATAAGCATTATAGAATATAATGTCATGTTAAGTAACTTAACACATTAATCACCCTAATCGCAACATACAATCAGTAACAGCACATCAGCTCAACATTACGCTCAACACCAATATAAAGCACAAGTAAAATCTCAAATCATACTCCATAACAACACAAACACACGTATAATATTGGAATACATCCATTCATATTATATGCCATACATACATTATGCAATGAGACTCCACACATGCGGTACCGACTATTCTTGAACATATAGTTCAAGCTCACCGATCCCTCCAGATACGGCTACTAAGCTCACTAGTCCCACTCATTTGAGACCTAGTGACTCACTCACTAATTCCTCACCATGGGAATTAGCTACAGCCCCGAAGGCTAGACTATGCACACTAATCATCTAGCATGCAAACATCAACAACAAATCCACAATGATTCACTCACTAATTCCTCACCATGGGAATTAGCTACAGCCCCGAAGGCTATACTATGCGCGCTAATCATCTAGCAATGCAGCATCAACAACAATTCACAATGGACATATGCTCACACTCTAAGCCATACAACAGTCCATTCACAGATACATGCATAATATATACATTCATAGCATCATACATCATCAACACATGTATCAACACATCATTATCATGTCAATCAATTAAACACAGTATTAGCACACTCTACTAATACCTATACTGCTCAAAACAGCGGGAAATAATCCCTATTTCATCATACGCCAACATAGGCCAACTCTCAATTATGTACACAACATTAAAAAGCCAATTTTCCACTCTGCAACAGTGTTAACCGGTTAACGCCCTGGGTTAACCGGTTAACGCAGGCAAAAACACATTTTCTGGCAAAACGCAACAGTGTTAACCGGTTAACGCCCTGGGTTAACCGGTTAACGCAGGCAAAACAGCACCTTTTCACAATTCAAAACAATGTTAACCGGTTAACACCCTGGGTTAACCGGTTAACGCAGACAAAACAGCAGTTCCTGCGCTAACACAAGGCAGAATGCAGAATTCTCCGCATTTTCCGCCGTTGGAGGACTTCCGGACCTCCGATTCCGATTCCGTAAAAAGCTATACGTTCGGAATTTCACAACTAACCCAAACACAGATTCAATTACAGTCTAAATACAATTTATCCAACATAATTCTTCAGCATCAACAATCCCAATTAGGGTCAAATTAACGGCTTATCACTACCCATCACATATTATCCCATAATACCCATTAATCGACAATAAACCCCCCTTACCTGATTAATCCGGCAAATCTTTGAGCTCCAAGCTTTTCTCTCTTCAACCTTCAGCCCTTGCTCTGTCTCTGTGCCCTTTTCCTCTTTCACGATCATTTCTCTGTTTCACGTGAAAACCTTTTTCCAAAATGAGACTTTCCTCTTATTTCCAACATATATATATTTTCCAAATAATAATAATAATCCAGTAATAATAATAATAAAATTTCCAATTATTTAATTAAATTAATAAATAAATTATTAACTCAATTTAAATAATTATTTTATTATTATCGGGGTGTTACAACTCTCCCCCACTAAAAGAGTTTTCGTCCTCGAAAACATACCTCAAGCGAACAACTCTGGGTAAGATTCCTTCATCTTACTCTCCAGTTCCCAAGTCACGTTGCCACCTACTGGTCCTCCCCAAGCTACCTTCACCAAGGCAATCTCTTTACCCCGCAACTGCTTCAACTCTCGATCCTCGATCCTCATAGGTGATGTTTCAACAGTCAGGTTATCTCTCACCTGTACATCATCTACTTGGACTACATGCGACGGATCATGAATGTACCTCCTCAACTGAGACACATGAAAAACCTCATGCAAATTCGCAAGCGACAGCGGTAAAGCGACACGATAGGCTACCTCCCATATCCTCTCCAAAATCTGATAAGGACCAATAAATTGAGGTGTCAACTTCTTCGACTTCAAAGCTCGCCCAACACCAGTTATCGGAGTAACACGAAGAAACACATGATCTCCCTCTTGGAACTCAAGTGACTTCCTCCTCTTATCATGATAACTCTTCTGACGACTCTGAGCAATTCTCATCTTCTCCTGAATCATCTTAATCTTTTCCGTAGTTTGTTGAACAATCTGCGGTCCAACCACAACACTCTCACCGGACTCATACCAACACAAAGGTGTCCGACATCTCCTACCATACAAAGCTTCAAACGGTGCCATACCAATGCTCGAATGAAAACTATTGTTGTAGGTAAACTCAATCAAAGGTAAATAACAATCCCAAGCACCTCCCTTTTCCAAAACACAAGCTCTCAAAAGATCCTCTAATGACTGAATCGTCCTCTCAGTCTGACCATCAGTCTGCGGGTGATATGCAGAACTCAATCTCAGCTTAGTTCCCAAAGCCCTCTGCAAACCTTCCCAGAACTTCGATGTAAATCTAGGATCCCTGTCTGAAACAATACTCGATGGAATACCATGCAAACTTACAATCTTCTCAATATACAACTCAGCCAATCTCTCTAACGGATAATCCATTCTGATCGGAATGAAATGAGCCGACTTTGTCAGTCTATCGACAATCACCCAAATAGCTTCAAAATTCTTATTTGTCCTCGGTAAACCAGAAACAAAATCCATACTGATACTATCCCACTTCCACTCTGGAATAGCCAACGGTTGCATTAGCCCAGACGGCTTCTAATGCTCAATCTTCGACTTCTGACACGTCAAACAGGAATAAACAAAACTCGCAATTTCTCTTTTCATTCCCGGCCACCAAAATAACTTCTTCAAATCATGATACATCTTTGTAGCTCCAGGATGAATACTCAAGCCACTACGATGTCCTTCCTCAAGGATACTCTTCTTAAGTTCGGTAACATCCGGAATACACACCCGATTACCAAATTTCAAAACACCATTCTCATCAACTCTGAATTCACCACCTTGGCCTTGATTCACTAAAGTCAACTTATCAACCAAAAACACATCGGATTTCTGACCCTCTCTGATCTCATCCAGAATACCACTCGTTAACTTCAACATTCCCAATTTAACACTATTGTGAGTACTCTCACACACTAAACTCAAATCTCTAAACTGCTCAATTAAATCCAATTCCCTAACCATTAACATAGACATATGTAATGATTTCCGACTCAATGCATCAGCCACTACGTTTGCTTTACCCGGATGGTAATTCAAACCAAAGTCATAATCCTTCAGAAACTCTAACCATCTTCTCTGTCTCATATTCAGCTCTTTCTGATCAAACAAATACTTTAAACTTTTATGGTCACTGAAAACCTCAAATCTTGATCCATACAAGTAATGCCTCCATAACTTCAGAACAAACACTACAGCTGCCAACTCTAAATCGTGTGTCGGATAGTTCCTCTCATGAACTCTCAGTTGTCTCGAAGCATAAGCTATAACCTGCTTATTCTGCATCAACACACCACCCAAACCCAATAATGAAGCATCACAGTAAACCTCAAATGGTTCCGACGAACTCGGTAATATCAGAATAGGAGCAGTAGTCAACCTTCTCTTTAATTCTTGGAAACCTTCTTCACATTTCGAGTCCCAAACAAACGCTTGCCCCTTTCTAGTCAACATCGTCAACGGTAACGCCAACTTAGAAAATCCCTCAATGAACTTCCTATAATAACCAGCCAAACCAAGAAAACTTCGAATCTCAGCAACAGACTTCGGAGCTTCCCACTTAGACACCGCTTCTATCTTAGAAGGATCAACAGCAACACCACCTCTTGAAATCACATGACCAAGAAAACTAACCTCCTCTAACCAAAATTCACACTTAGACAGTTTAGCAAATAACTTCTTTTCTCGGAGAACTTCTAAAACCACTCTCAAATGCTCAGCATGCTCTTCTCCAGATTTCGAATACACCAAAATGTCATCAATAAACACCACAACAAACTTATCTAGGTACGGATGGAAAATCCTATTCATATACTCCATAAATACTCCAGGCGCATTAGTCACACCAAAAGGCATTACAGAATACTCATAATGTCCATACCTTGTTCTGAAGGCAGTCTTCTGAATATCCTCAGTTTTCACACGTATCTGATGATACCCAGATCTCAAATCTATCTTGCTGAACACACTCGCACCAACCAACTGATCCATCAAATCATCAATCCTCGGCAAAGGATACCGATTCTTGATCGTCACTTTATTCAGTTGCCTGTAGTCCACACACAACCTCATAGTACCTTCTTTCTTCTTAACCAACAACACTGGTGCACCCCACGGTGACACACTCGGACGAATAAATTTCTTATCCAACAGATCTTCCAACTGACTCTTCAATTCAGCTAACTCAACAGCAGACATACGGTACGGATCCATCGATATCGGTCTAGTACTAGGTATCAAATCAATCGAGAACTCAACTTCACGCTCTGGCGGCAATTCATTCACTTCTTCCGGAAACACATCAGGAAAATCACACACCACTGCTAGATCGCCAATTGCCAGTTTATCTTTAGCCTCTAAAGTCGCGAACAGCATAAACAACTCTGCCCCATCTGCTACTTCCTCATTCACCTGCCTGGCTGATAGAAACAAACTCTTTCCTTCTTCAATCTCAGGAAATATCACCGTCTTATCAAAACAATTGATAGAAACTCGGTTAAACACCAACCAGTTCATACCCAGAATAACATCAATATGCACTAGTGGAAGACACACAAGGTCTATCCCAAAGTCTCTACCAAAAATACTCAAAGGACAATTCAAACAAACTGAAGTAGTAGTCACTGAACCCTTCGCAGGAGTATCAATCACCATACTTCCAAGCATCTCAGATATCTCTAACTTAAGTTTCACAGCACAATCCAAAGATATAAAGGAATGAGTAGCACCTGTGTCAATAATAGCTACAAGAGGAAAGCCATTAATATAACACGTACCTCGGATCAAACGATCATCTGCAGAAGTCTCAGAACCCGATAAAGCAAAGACCTTGCCTCCTGACTGATTCTCTTTCTTCGGCTTAGGACACTGTGGACTGATATGACCCAACTCTCCACAGTTGAAACAAGTCACAGTCTTCAACCGGCACTCTGCAGCCAAGTGACCACCTTTTCCACACTTGAAACACTTCATCTCAGCACTGGTACACTCATGGACACGATGTCTAGCCCGACCACATCTATAACACTTAGCAGGAGCACTAGAGTCTCCCCCACTAGGCCTCTTCATCCCACTCTGCTTCTGGAAACCTTTGCCAGCTGCATACGGTTTTCCACGATCATTCTGATTCTTGCCTTTCCTATCAACCCTCTGCTGATAGCTCTCTGCTCTGGCTTTGGAATCCTGTTCAAAAATCCTGCAACAGTCAACCAAGTCAGAAAACACTCTGATCCGCTGATATCCAATAGCCTGTTTGATCTCGGGACGCAACCCGTTCTCAAACTTCACACATTTCGAAAATTCTCCAGCAGCCTCATTATAGGGAGTGTAATACTTTGACAGCTCTGTGAACTTCGCAGCATACTCAGTAACAGACCTGTTACCCTGCTTCAATTCCAAAAACTCTATCTCTTTCTTTCCTCTGACATCCTCTGGAAAGTACTTCCTCAGGAATCTCTCTCTGAACACAGCCCAAATGATTTCAGCATTCCCAGCAGTTTCCAACTTAGTGCGGGTAGCAACCCACCAATCATCAGCTTCTTCTGACAGCATATGCGTACCGAACCTGACCTTCTGGTTATCGGCACACTCCGTCACTCGGAAGATCCTCTCTATCTCCTTCAACCACTTCTGAGCGCCATCTGGATCGTATGCCCCCTTGAACATTGGAGGATTGTTCTTCTGGAACTCACTCAGTTGACGAGCAGCTCCCATTCCCACAACATTCGGATTTCCTCCAAGTACTCCAGCCAGCATACCCAGAGCCTCAGCAATCGCAGCATCATCTCTACCTCTTCCAGCCATCTCTATTCTGAAAACCCAAACAAACTAAAACAATGAGTACTGATAGGGTTACATAACACCTATACCGTACAGGGGAAACAGAATAATTACGACTCGACTCGACCGACTATGCTCTGATACCACTAATGTAACACCCTACTAAAAGAGAACCCCAAATATTTAATTAAAAATAATAAACATATAACAATCAGAGTAATTATGCCCTTCAAGGGTGTCACACACAATCTTCCACACTATTCAACAATATGACGGTCATGCTCTTTTATTTATTCAAAACATAAACATTTGCATAAAACGCAGCGGATAGAGATCTCCTCAATCATGTAAAACATGTAACATTCACATGTAAATTATTCAACAACATAAAACATCCCATCCCGATGTTACATCTATCAGAGCACGACCCACTAAGGAGACTACACTAGACTCCAAGCATTCGCTTCTACTCAACTCATTTCTCGTTACCTGAAAAATGGTTGTAAGGGTGAGTTCCTCAATCAATATAATAAGCATTATAGAATATAATGTCATGTTAAGTAACTTAACACATTAATCACCCTAATCGCAACATACAATCAGTAACAGCACATCAGCTCAACATCACGCTCAACACCAATATAAAGCACAAGTAAAATCTCAAATCATACTCCATAACAACACAAACACACGTATAATATTGGAATACATCCATTCATATTATACGCCATACATACATTATGCAATGAGACTCCACACATGCGGTACCGACTATTCTTGAACATATAGTTCAAGCTCACCGATCCCTCCAGATACGGCTACTAAGCTCACTAGTCCCACTCATTTGAGACCTAGTGACTCACTCACTAATTCCTCACCATGGGAATTAGCTACAGCCCCGAAGGCTAGACTATGCACACTAATCATCTAGCATGCAAACATCAACAACAAATCCACAATGATTCACTCACTAATTCCTCACCATGGGAATTAGCTACAGCCCCGAAGGCTATACTATGCGCGCTAATCATCTAGCAATGCAGCATCAACAACAATTCACAATGGACATATGCTCACACTCTAAGCCATACAACAGTCCATTCACAGATACATGCATAATATATACATTCATAGCATCATACATCATCAACACATGTATCAACACATCATTATCATGTCAATCAATTAAACACAGTATTAGCACACTCTACTAATACCTATACTGCTCAAAACAGCGGGAAATAATCCCTATTTCATCATACGCCAACATAGGCCAACTCTCAATTATGTACACAACATTAAAAAGCCAATTTTCCACTCTGCAACAGTGTTAACCGGTTAACGCCCTGGGTTAACCGGTTAACGCAGGCAAAAACACATTTTCTGGCAAAACGCAACAGTGTTAACCGGTTAACGCCCTGGGTTAACCGGTTAACGCAGGCAAAACAGCACCTTTTCACAATTCAAAACAGTGTTAACCGGTTAACACCCTGGGTTAACCGGTTAACGCAGACAAAACAGCAGTTCCTGCGCTAACACAAGGCAGAATGCAGAATTCTCCGCATTTTCCGCCGTTGGAGGACTTCCGGACCTCCGATTCCGATTCCGTAAAAAGCTATACAATTTCACAACTAACCCAAACACAAATTCAATTACAGTCTAAATACAATTTATCCAACATAATTCTTCAGCATCAACAATCCCAATTAGGGTCAAATTAACGGCTTATCACTACCCATCACATATTATCCCATAATACCCATTAATCGACAATAAACCCCCCTTACCTGATTAATCCGGAAAATCTTTGAGCTCCAAGCTTTTCTCTCTTCAACCTTCAGCCCTTGCTCTGTCTCTGTGCCCTTTTCCTCTTTCACGATCGTTTCTCTGTTTCACGTGAAAACCTTTTTCCAAAATGAGACTTTCCTCTTATTTCCAACATATATATATTTTCCAAATAATAATAATAATCCAGTAATAATAATAATAAAATTTCCAATTATTTAATTAAATTAATAAATAAATTATTAACTCAATTTAAATAATTATTTTATTATTATCGGGGTGTTACATTATGTCTCTAACTTTTTCTTGGATCGCCCTTTCGGGTTTTCAATCCACCGAGACACTCATTTTTCCCTAAGCCGCCCTTCCGGGTTTTCAACTTAGCGACTTGTTCTTTTCTTTTTAGGCGAAGTATTTCTTGAATGCATTGACATTCACAGGACGAGTGAACTCTTCACCATCCATAGTTGTAAGAATCAAAGCACCGCCTGAAAAGGTTCTCTTAACAACATATGGGCCTTCATAATTAGGAGTCCATTTGCCCCTAGAATCTAGTTTGAAAGATAGATTCTTCTTGAGCACAAGATCACCTTCTCTGAATAGACAAGGTCTGACCTTTTTATCAAAAGCTTTCTTCATTCTCTGCTGATACAACTGACCATGACACATGGCAGTTAACCTCTTCTCTTCGATTAAATTCAGATGGTCATATCTGGTCTGCCACCATTCAACTTTAGTCAACTTGGCTTCCATCAGCACACGCAATGATGGAATCTCAACCTCTACCAGGATGAAGTGACAGCATCTCATGCCAATCCTTGTATGTTACAACCATCTTCTGAATGATCTTCTTGATATTCTTGTTTGCATCTTCAACAACCCCATTCATCTTAGGTATGTAGGGAGAAGAATTATGATATGCAATCTTGAAGTCTTTGCAAATAGCTTCGGCCATATTATTATTCAAGTTCAAACCATTATCAGTAATGATCTTACTTGGCACACCATACCGACATATAATCTGATTCTTGATAAACCTCACAATAACTTGCTCGGTAACATTAGCATATGATGCCGCTTCAACCCACTTTGTGAAGTAGTCAATAGCCACTAGAATGAAACGATGTCCGTTTGAAGCTTTGGGCTCAATCATGCCTATCATATCAATTCCCCACATGGAGAAGGGCCATAGAGAGGAAATGACATTTAACAGTGTCGGCAAAACATGAATTTTATCTGCGTAACTTTGACACTTGTGGCATTTCTTCACAAACTTACAACAATAAGATTTCATTTTCAGCCAATAGTAACCTGCTCTGAACATCTTCTTAGCCATAATATGTCAATTGGAATGAGTACCAAAGGAACCTTTATGAACTTCGGTTATCAATAGGTATGCTTCGTGTCTATCCACGCATCTGAGTAGAACCATATCTAAATTTCTCTTGTAAAGTACATCACCATTCAGGTAGAAGTTGTCGGCTAATCTTCTCAAAGTCTTCTTATCTTTCAAAGATGCCCCAGATGGGAAAATCTGACTTTGGAGGAAACACTTGATATCATAATACCACGACTTTTCATCTTTGATCTCTTCAACAACAAACACATGAGTTGGCCTATCAAGATACATTACGGTCAAATTGGGATCTTCATTCCAATAATTCACCATAATGCTTTGAAGTCAATGTTGCAAGAGCATCTGCCATCTGGTTTTCATCTCGAGGGATATGATGAAATTCAACCTTTGTAAAGAAAGTTGAAATCCTCCTTGCATAATCTATATATGGTATCAAACCGGCTTGATTAGTCTCCCATTCACCTTTGATATGATTCACAACCAAAGCTGAATCTCCATAGACGTCGAGATACTGATTCTAAGATCAATGGCGTCTTCAAGCCCCATAATGCAAGCTTCATACTCAGCCATATTATTTGTACACTTTAAAGTCAATCTAGATGTGAATGGAAAATGCGTGCCTTGAGGAGTAATAATCACTTCCCTAATGCCATTACTATACTGATTAACAGCTCCATCAAATACCATGCCCCAACGGGAACCAGGTTCTGGCCCTTCTTCAAGCAATGGTTCATCACAATCTTTCATCTTCAAGTACAAGATCTCTTCATCAGGAAAATCATACTGCACTGAATAGTAATCTTCAATTGGTTGGTGAGCCAACTGGTTAACCAAGACACTACCTTTGATGGCTTTTTGAGATCGGTATTCAATATCATACTCTGATAACAACATCTTCCAATGGGAAATCCTCCCAGTTAAAGCAGGCTTCTCAAAAATATACTTGATTGGATCCATTTAGGATATCAACCAAGTGGTATGATTCAACATATACTAACGCAGACGCTTAGCAGCCCAAGCCAATGCATAACAAGTCTTTTCAAGCATAGAATACCGAGTGCCACAGTTAGTGAATTTCTTACTGAGGTAGTAAATTGCATACTCTTTCTTTCCAGTTTCATCTTGCTGACCAAGAATACAACCCATACTTTCATCAAGCACAGTCAAATACATAATCAATGGTCTTCCTTCCACAAACGGAGACAGAATTGGAGGCTCAAGTAGATATTTCTTGATACTGTCAAAAGCTTTCTGGAAATCCTCGGTCCAATCACAAGATTGATCTTTTCGAAGAAGCTTGAATATATGTGCACATGTGGCAGTCATGTGTGAAATGAATCTTGTGATATAATTCAAACCACCGAGAAAACCTCTGACTTGCTTCTCAGTTTTGGGCGCAGGAATCTCTTGTATTGCTTTGACCTTGGCAGATATCAACTTCAATACCCTTCTCACTAACAATAAAGCCCAATAACTTACCAGAACAAACACCAAATGTACACTTATTGGGATTCAAGCGGAGTTGATACTTCCTCAAACGTTGGAACAACTTCAACAAATTCTCAACATGTTCTTCTTCATAGCAATCATGTCATTAACATAGACTTCGATCTATTTATGCATCTTATCATGAAAAAGAGTGGTCATTTCTCTCTCGTAAGTTGCACCAGCATTCTTTAGACCGAAAGGAATCACTCTATAACAGAATGTTCCCTAGGGTGTAATGAATGTGGTCTTCTCCATATCCTCGTGTGCCATTTTAATCTGATTATATCCATAAAATACGTCCATAAATGAAAAGACTTTAAATTTAGCTGTATTGTACACCAACATATCAATGTGTGGCAGAGGGAAATCATCTTTCGGACTAGCTTTGTTCAAATATCTATAATCCACACACATATGGACTTTTCCATCCTTCTTCAGAACAAGTACATTATTGGCCACCCACTACGGATACTCAGCAGTAATAAGGAAACCGACATCGATCTACTTTTGCACTTCTTCTTTGATCTTCACTGCCATATTAGGATGAGTCCTCCTCAACTTCTACTTTACTGGCAGGCATTCAGGTTTCAACGACAATCTATGCTCCATAATCTCATAATCAAAACCAGGCATGTCTTGATAGGACTAAGCAAATACATCTGAATACTCTCGAAGAAGATCAATCAACCCTTTCTTAACCTCTGGACACAGTCGAGACCCAATCTTGACTTCCTTTACATCATCCTCGGAACCCAAGTTAAATAGCTCAATCTGCTCTTCGAACGGCTGAATGGCTTTTACTTGTTGCTCAAGTAAACTAGACAATTCATCAAACACTACTTCATCACTTTCTTCCTCAGCCTCAAACACGGGGAATTCAAAGTTTGGAGACGGAGTATGATCATTGTATTCAATGGGTTTAGAAACCAACCTGCATAATGATTTGATATTTTGATTTTAGAGAAAAGAATTGTGACCAAATATTATGCAGATGGACAATTATTACTTATTTATTTATGTTTTTTTATGATTACTATTTTTCTGAAAAGAAAAAAGTAAAAATAAAAACATAATAGGTATGGATGGATAAAATTACATTTTATTAATGATCAAATTGAAAGATGCCTGACAAAGGGATCTAATACAAAAGATGATAGCTTCCTTAGCTCTTTCAAACCGGGACATCTGAAACTGTACTTCTTAGTGTTCCTTCGTCCATAATCCATGGTCTAAAAATATTTGAAAATAAAACCTCAGTTCCTTGAAGTTATTTTTCATGTGATGAATGTCATGATGTGCATGAATGCATGAATGCAACAATCACAAATGAGGGATCATACACAAGGCAAATAAACAAAAGTTAAGGGATGAATCAAGTCATTGTCAAGATCAATCATCCATTTTGGTGGATTATGGTTTTCACCTTATCAACACCCAAGTTCCATTGATATTGACAAGACTTGATTGGATCAACCAAGAATCAAGGGTTTGTTGTAAGTCACGAGCATGGAGTCAGGTTAAGAACCATCCCAAAGGAGTGTACTAAGGATAAAAACCTGTAGATCATTTTCTAAAAAGTTCCCAGAGTCGTAATTCCATCTATCAGATATTACAGGTTAGGATGACTGACTAATTACCCCATAATATTCTCAAGAGAAACTCGTCTGAGTGTAGTATCGCGTAAAAACTGTTATCAAGTCTACACTGGAGCAGTCTCCGTACTACGTCCTAAATAGGCCAAGATGGGTTAAATATTCTACGGTCCTCAGCTTCTCGGACCCCAAATCAGAGAAATTAATGCCTAACCACAAATAACTTGTGTGACATCAATAGCTCTAAATGGGTCTCCAATGAGTAGATGGGTCTCAATCCAACTTGTGAAGGACTACTCTACACAAGTCAAACATGACTATTCCATCCTCTTATCTTAACTGCAGTCAAGTTCAGGTTAGAACTTATCTCGCCACTCAGAGATCACCAAGCACAACAAGAAAATTATATCATACAAACATCAAATATACAATTATATACACAATAAAAAGTAGGCTAAACCCACTGAGGACTACTCCCCAGCACAGTCGCCACTTAATTTCTGTATCGGTAAATTCATGACCATTAAGATATGGATAAACTTAGAGTCAATAAAACCAGAGTCGCAACCTCGCTTTTATTGTTTCCAAGGGAAAAGGGAAAAAGTATGAACAAAACCCAAAGATAAGAAGTTTTCAAATCAAAATTAATAAAATGCCAGAGATTACAAGTAAGGGGGTTGGTTACACAGGGGGAATGTGTCAGCACCCAAAGTGTCCTAGGTACTCCTAGGAAGCTCTTTTTTATGTGTGTATGTGTTTTGGTATAAAATTATGTTTTCAATATATAGAGTGTGGGGATGATAAAAGAATTCATTAATCATATTTTTGTGTTTGACAAGACCGTCGGACTTGTGCCTACGTACCAACATAAAATGAGGGCTAAAAACCTCGTAGTTTGTGGTATCAATTTCAAAGTGAATGAATTACTTTTAACAAAAAATTATGTTTGAAAAAGGAACAAAAGGCCTAGAAGAGTTTAAATTAGTGTTTGTTCTTTTTGTCTTTTAACATTTTAAGTCGATATGATTAAATTCATTTACAAGTTTGATTAAGAAAAAGAGTTGGAAAATGCAATGGCATAAGGCCAAAAATTTTTAATTTTGCAAAAGAGCCTAAGTATAGAAGTCACGAGCAAAGAAGAATTTGAAAAGAGGTAGAGATTTGAAATTAATGAAGTGGTAGGATATGAAGAGGCTAATCCTAAGCAAGAATTTAAAAGTTAAGATTTGAAAAGATCTGACCAATTGGATGTAATCCAATAGACAAGAATGTCATATAAAAACCCAATTTTCCCCTGGACTTTAGAATCAAGAAATATCAATACACAAATGGAAATATAAAGAGAAAGGCATCAAATAAAGATAGCCACATCTAAGCAAGCCACTTTCATGGTCTTCTTCTTCAGCTCCCATGTATCAAATGAAATACTCCTTGAATGGCTCATAATAAGCATTAGACACATGTTCAAAGTAACATTTACATCAAGACCATGTAACAGATGAACTCAAATGGCTCTCAACACTTGCATCAGATGAAGGTTCAATTCATAAGCACTTGTTTCAAGAAATGTTGGCATTGGCCAAGTCCTTTTGCATAGGGGATGTTGCCTAATTCTAAGTCAAAGTCTCAAATCAAGTCCAACAGTCCACACAAACATTTTGTAAGAGTTTTTGTTGTTTATTAAGTATCTTAAGGTCAAATAACCACAAACACAAACAAAATACACAATCAAGTATATGCAATCACAATATAACCACAATATATGGCTCAAGTGAGCAAAGTGAAAATGGCATTAAAGTAAACAAGTTAAATGGTATGAATAATGGCATATGATAAAAGGATTGAATTTAAAGTGCATAAGTTAAATGACTTGAATTTAAAAGCTAGTCAAATGTTAGTTGATTAGAAGTTAGTGGAACTTTGCTTTTTATTATTTAAGTCATTCTTTGGAGAACACTTAACCCTCTATTCACAAGCATGGATCCTTGCACCAAGACATCTTCCAAAGGAAGGAAAAAAGGCCAAGTTTCCACACAATACCATGAAAGGAGGGAGACTTACAATCTCACTTACTAGAATCCTATGCTTTTGGGTCAAAATTTAGCACTATGTTAATGCATGTTAGAGATATGGTATAATGAACCATACTCCTAAAACATACCACACACAAAAAGAAAATGGCAAAAGGGTGGACCTAATCTCATCCATACTTGTATTGGTTTATGAACCAATTACCCTTAGGATATAGAGATATCATTGGTCAATGGAATGGATGGGATAGAATGGGATTGAAGATGAATAGGGAGGGGAAATGTAATAAACAAAAATTGGTCATGGGAGGAATTTTATCAAATTAAAATCATTCATTCATTTTGAGAGATGAAATGTGCATTTCATCAATCCCCTTAATCCAATGATTTTAATCCAATAAAAGTCAAATCAACCTTGACCAAGGCTGAAACAACATAGCCAAACTCAACAAGTCAATGGAAATAGCTCAACACAATTTATTCACAATTTAACAAATAAAAATCAATTCAAAAAAGCATTAAATTAAATTATGGTTGATCAAAAACCTAAAACCTCTTCAAAACACCAAATAAATGGCCAAGAGATTTATCATAGGTAAAACAAGGTCAAAGGGACGAACTCTTGGAGTTTCAATCTCAAAAACAGTGGGAGATTCAAACTCGATTTTCAAAAAATATATTCAAGCTTATCCTTTGAATGTGAGGGTTTAGGGTTGCCTGTTCAAAGCTTGCGCATCAGGGTCCTTATTTCTGAGCAAGAGGGCTTCTATTTATATCCAAGGAGATTGATAAATTCACACTTCCATTTTTGGCCAAAGTTGAAAATCTCACTTGCATGCTTGCATGGGCATGTGATAGGCCCATCAAATGATGCACTTAGGTCCAAAAAAAAGTGTAAGCAATGCTGAAATCATGTTAACTAGCCATGCATTCGTGTATGAAAAGTGGAACTTCAAATTATCCAAATGGTCCTTCAACTTTAAGCCATGTGCAAGTCATTCATACTTTGTCCAGATGAGATGAATTTGGACTTTTGAGAAAGGTTAGATCAAGAGGAACAACTTTAATGTTTAACAATTTTTCATTTGAAGCTTGGATCATGTTGAATTTTGAGGTGGAAGTATGGAAAATCAAACATATCAAAATATTTTCTAAGTACCAAGCCATATGTTCACTTCTTCCACCTTGAATAACCTTTTCTATGGACTTCAAATGAGAAATGTTCCTTTATAAAAGTTGTATATATTCCAAATACCTTCAATTTGGTCACAAATTTGACCTCACTTGGATTTAGCATGAAGGAGTTATGCATTTTAGAAGTTGAGGAAAAACACTTGTTCAATAGTATTGACCCAAAATGACCTATAAGGTTTCCTCTTGGCACATGCATTTGCAAGTTGAATTTGAACTTCCCCCAAACATAAAAGTTGAAGTACACATCTTGAAGTTGATCATGAAACTTAAATGGCTTTCATCTCATAAAAATTTAGCAAGTTATGGTCTTGGGAAGTTGACTTTCAAATTAGGGTTTAGACAAAATGACCTATAATCTTTCACCATAAAAAATGACTTTCCAAGAAAACCTAGCTCTTGATCTGAACCTAAAAGTTGTTTGGAATGTCATTTAGAGTAACTTTCCTCTTGGAATCATTTTATATGTGTAAGACCTCAATTTTGGCCCTAAGATCCCTCATGGCCCATATCATATCATGTCATGGCCTCAAGGATCATTGCATGCCCTAGCTCCCCTCCTAGTGGGTAGGTTGCCTTGTGAGTTGATTCTTGATCACCAAGCATGTTTTGCATTTGTATACCATTGCTTTTCATATGTTTATTAACCAAAAAGTACAAAAATTTTGTCAGCTTAACCTTGTTGCTTGCAGTTGAAGCAATCATCAGCAATTAGGTCAAAGTCAGTCATTGGTCAGTCAAAGCAGTGGATGGTGACCATTCTTGCAGAATTTGGGCACCATGATCAATAATCAAGAGTTCATATGACTTGGGACATCATTTGAAGTCAAGGTCTCAAAGAATCAGGGTTTGGAACTCATCAGAAGTGGTTCAATCATGCAAAACCCTAGAAAAGTCAACTGAAGTCAAACTTGGTCAACTGTGGATTTAATCAGTGATTTGATGGATGGAATTGATTTGAAGGAGTTCATTCATGCTTATATAAGCCTCATATATCATGTCAAATACCATCATGGAAGAATTTGGAGCAAAATCAGAAATTTCCCAAAATAGAAAGTGGACCTGTAATTCAAATTTGCCAAAAATGGAAACTTCTTGATCCTCAACTTACATCATGATACAAGCTTCAAATGAATTTTTGCCCAACATGAAAGTTGAAGATCTTGTTCTCCCATTTTCAAAAAGTCAAAGAACACCCAAATCCCATGTATGGTTGTCAAGATATGATCAAATCATTTTCACAAAATCTTGAACTTCAAAGGGCCATATCTCATGAACCATTTGGCCAATTTTGGTGGGGTTTTTTCCTACAAACCACATTTCATCTCCTCTTTCCAAAAATATAAATTTCATGTACCAAAAATCTATGGATCAAAATGGCATTTTTGAGCTTGACTTCATTAAAATTCAAGTGTGCAAAAAGTTGACTTTTGGATTTGGCTATTTTTAAGCAATTTGGCCATTTGGAACTTGTTTAAGATGACATTTGAAGTTGGTTCAAGGCCCAAACTCGGCCAGAATGCACACACCCCATGTGCAATGCTCAAAATTAGCAAAATGCAAATTCCTTCCATTTGAGTTAACCAAGTTTAGCACATGATTAACCAAGCTTAAACAGACATATAAAACCTCATTTTCTGCACATTCTAAACCTAGCAGCAGCCACAAACATACAGAAATTCTCATTCTCTCTCATTCTTGCATTTTCACATCCTTGCATTTTTCTGTTAAAACTCAAGAGAGCCCGAGCATTCATTGGTTTCTTCATCACCTGGCCAACATTGGGAAGCTTTTTTAAGCTTCGAACCACAGCTGGAACAGCATCTTCATGTTCTGTTTTCACTCAGCATACAACAATGGCAGATCATGGTTTGGGTATTTCCAAGCATCAATGAGCTAAAGTTATTCAACCATATACCTTTTGGAAGCATTGTGTCCATCTGTTTGAGCTTACAACATTCAAACAACACTGTTCCATCGAATTTCTTCAAATCAAGTGCGTTTTTCGACTTCTTTGTTTTTCCAAATGATGCTATGCTTTGTGTAGTTCTTGCCTTGCTGAGTATTGTGAAACTTGTATCATGCTAATTGGTTAACTATGCTATGAGAAATCTGGATTTTCATTTGTATGCTTAAACTTGTTTTTAATCGATTTGCTTTGATGATGATGATTCACTGAAAACCATGCTTGGGTTATGCTTGTGCTTGCTTCATTGGTTCGATTGGTATGCATATCCATGATTTCTGGGTGAATCGATCTTTTCATGTTTGAATGTTGAAGATGATTACTGCTGTTTTAAAACCTTAGAAGAACCCAGAAATCCACATGAAACCGTGTTTGATTGGTTGCTGTTTGATGTTGCACGAATATCACTGCCATGCTGTTTGGGTAATGCTGTTTGAATTCGTTTTTATGGTGATAACATGAATTTGCCCTGCTGCTGCTAAAACCCTAAGTTGCATAAACCCTAATGGCCATTTCCAGAATTCGTGATTTGCTATTGGCTTGTTGTTGTTGGATCTGCTGCTTGCTTACTGTTCCATTCCATGCCAGCCAATCAGAACATTTGGTTGCCTTTGCCTGTACGCAGCGTTTAGATTAGTGAGGCGCATATTTACCACAATGCCACTCGGTCAACTTGTTTGACCATTATTCCATGTTGTTTTGTCCATGTCCTTTCCAAATTGATCATCATCTTACCAAATTCACAATTCACTCATTTCACATCCAAAAATCATGAAATTTTTTGCATCATGTTCATGAGAATGTCTAATTTTTTATCATGATTTTTAATTATTTTTTGTGTGGCTGGATTTTTTTATGGCTTTAGGTTTCTTGTCATGTATGCTTATTTGATACCTTTTGCCAAAAACCTTGTGAAATGATGAGGATGTATCCAATGATTCTGAATTTTTTGTGGTTATTCTACACTCATTCATGTTTGTTTTGATGTAGAGTTCTTGAATTTATCTTATGTGGTTTGTGAGATATGAATTTTTGAAGTAGGGTGTGACAATTTGTGTCACACCAATGATATGCAAGTTCATGATTTTTGTTGACATGCTTTCTGACCTCCAATTAATGTGAAATTTTGCATGAACCTTCTCTTATGTGTCTAGTTCACTTGTGATTTTTCCTGGAATTAATTATGGCATTTCCTATTTGTTTGAGATTTTTCTTCCCTGCCTAGTCAAATGTTGACTTTGTGTGACACATCTTGCCATTTCATTTGGGAAATTCTCATACCTTATTGGATGATCATGAAATTTTACATGTGCATTCTAGACATCTTGAGCTTTGCATTGGTGTTGATCCCATTCATTTCTCATCTGTTTTCATTTAGTTATGATTTTTTGAAGTTGACCCATGTTTGTTTGACTTCTTTGTGCATAATTGAAATTGTCTTGACTTTCTGATTTTAATTGACCATCTTCCCATGATCCAATTGAGCTGAAATTCTATATGTATGCCATGTTATGGATTGTGATTGACCCTGAATTATTTGATAATTTTTGGAATTGACTATGTTTGGTTTTGAACTAAGTCTTGCGGTTGACTTCATTGAGCATATTGAAATTTGCTTTGACTTCATGATTTTCATTGACTGCCTTCCACTTGTCCAATTGTGATGAAATTTTACATGCTTACCATGCTAGGTGTTAGGATTGATCATGAATTATTTGGTGATTTTTGAAAATGTTTGAGTTGACTTTTGATGCAAGTCTTTCTGTTGACTTCTATGTGCACCAATTTGCCATGCTTTGCCTTCCTTTGCTTATGAAATCATGATGATGAATGATATGCATGTGGGACCAATTGAGTTTGCTTCTTGAATGTTTAAACTTGATTTTGGTTGACTTTCATTTGCTGTTTTGACTTTCTCATTTATTTTTGACCCTAGGCTTGTCCTAGTGGTCCTTTGGGCTTATGATTGAGTTCATGTTTCAGGTTAAGCTACAAGTGCTTCAAAGAAACCATTGCCTTTTGATTGAGTTTATTTGTTTATCATGAGCTAACCCTTGTTTTGTAGGTTGCTTGGCTCATAAGCTTTGAGCCTTGTGCTTTGCACATTTGTCTATCTGTTTGACTGTTAATTCTATTCTCATTTTGCTTTGACTTTTGAATTGTGTACTGATTTGTTTGAATATTTCAGGTACCATTTAGTTGCTTAAGTTCTTTGAACTTGCTTTGCTTTGCTATTTAGCAATTTGCTTTGAGGTAATTCCTTTTTCTTCATGTAGTCTGGAAGACCTGGCCTGTTACTTGGCCAGGCAACTGTCTGAAGTCCTCCTTAAGAGGCAATGCTTGTGTGTGTTTATATTTGTCCCAAGCAGGAAAAGTCCTTCAAGTAAGGCAATTGGTAGATCAAAGGGATAAGTAACCTATCCCCTACTATTCAGTGAGTCTTCTTCCTGCTCCCATTACATGGTTGTAGCATTGAGATCAAAACCCAAGATCTATAGAGTCTAATGTGGAGAGAGTTCCTACTTTCTGAACTCCCACACTTTCTGATATTCAAATGCTCTCCCTGATCAGGAATAAGAGCAATGAGGCACACCCCTCATCTCCTTTCATCTGCTTCACCTTAGCCTCTCAATGGCAAGGTTAAGAGCAACTTTTGACCCTATTCCAGTTGGCTTCAATGCCTAACCCTCTTGTATGAGCCTCCTTGTATGGTTATAGAGTGTGCTGTTTGATTCTCATTGATTGCTTGATTGTTTCATATGCACATGCTTGCTTGTATGCTCTATGCATTTATCATCATTTATTGCTCATCAATGCATAATCATCTCATTTGTCTTGATGACATTATCATTGCTGTTTACCCATTGAGGACAATTGTAAGACCATCCATTGGCCATTGCTCCTATGATATGGAAGTGAGTATAAGACCATCACCTTGGCCACTCATCTTATCTTTGCTTGATGCATTTGATTGTATGTGAGGTTGCAACTGTAAGTCCCTGTAAGTTGGCATTTGCTTTCCCATGATCATTTGTTACTTTGTTTGATTGTATGTGAGGATACAATTATAAGTCCCTGTAAGTTGGCATTTGTATTCCTAGGACCATACTGTGGAGGTTAGAGTAAGCCCAGATAAATTGGCATCTGACATTCATGTTCTGCTTCTGTTTGTTTATGTGAGGTTGCAATTGTAAGTCCCTGTAAGTTGGCATTTGCTTTCCTGTGATCATAAGTTGGTTTGTTTGTTTATATGTGAGGTTGCAATTGTAAGTCCCTGTAAGTTGGCATTTGCTTTCCTATGATCATGTGTTGCTCCTGTTCTTGTATGTGAGGATCCATTGTAAGTCCCTGTAATGTGGCATTGGTTTTCCTATGAGCATGTGTGGAGTTAACCTAAGACCAGATAGATTGGCAGTTGATTTCCATATTTCATCTTTGTTTTCTTTTGAGGAGATTAGTGTAAGACCATTGAGTGGCCTCTGATATCCCGTTCTGTTTTAGGAGATTGGTATAAGCCCAGTGATTGGCATCCGATATCCGCTTTTGTTGACTTTCTTGTTTGTTTGTTATTATCCATTGCTATTCCAAAGGACACACTTGAATCATCCCCTATATGATCTCAAGAGGTGAACCTTCTAAGAAGTTTTACAATCCATCTCCATCCATTCATCCTCATTGTGTCCTAAACCTTTTCACACTTGGATTTCAAACTTGACATAGATATTGTGCAAACTTCTTCATGTTTTCAAACTAAAAAACCTGGGCCCCAAGTCCTTGACTTTTTTTCAAATCCCATTTCATAATACTTCTTTTGAATCAATCTTAATCATACTTTGACTCTCACTTTCATAATCACAATCAATTAACTTCACTCATTCACTTGTTTTGGCTTTGTCCATTGTTAATCTTTTCATGCATTAGCCATAGGTTTCAATTATCATTGTGGTTGATGTAAATCTTGCCTATCGTTAGTGAGTTGACAGTAAGACTTCCGTACTGAAAACAGGGCCAACCCCTCTAGTACGTCGAAGCTATCCTCGCATGGTGGATGTTGGTTTTGGTCGAGTGTTCTCCCATTGATAATGAAAAGCCTCAGTGCTATTGTTTAAAACTGAATCCACCAACTTTTAGAAATCTTTTAGCCGAACTACGGCGTTTTGATCCTTACCTTTGATGGAAGGTACGTAGGCAGCGGGTTCATCCGTTCAAACCCAATAAAAATTGTATATTCTTTTCTCATCATCCCAATCATGTTTGCACAATATTTATGTCATAACAAATAACAATTTTATACAACAAGTGTGAAAAGGGCTCCCTAGGAGTACCTAGGACGTAGTGGGTGCCTAACACCTTCCCATTGCGTAATTTACCCCTTACCCAGACTCTCTGATCTTTTTATTAGTTTTCTACGTGTAAAACTTCTTAGGCTTTTGTTCGCTTTTTAGCCAGTCCTTTGGATAAATAAAAGTGCGGTGGCGACTCGAAAATTCATTGTATACCTTGCTTATGATTTAATCGATAGATCATATAGCGACGAATACACCGCTACAGAAAAGTGGCGACTCTGCTGGGGAAGACTCACCAGAATCCTTGGTGGTATTGCCTACTTTTCACCCTTGTTGTGCTATATTATTATTTGTTATATGACATATTTTTGTACAATTTGGGATAACTGTATTGATTGTAATGTTTGAATTGCTTGATATACAATTGCTGTGTGCTTTGGTGATCTGTGAGATGAGTTCTATACCCGAACTCGAGTGCACTCTAGGATAGGAGAATGGCATAGTCTTGTTGACTGGTGTGGAGTATTCCTTAGCCAGTTGACTTGCGAGTCCACTCACTTGGTGGAGGTCATGTTGAACTAATAATGTCACACAAGTTATTTGTGGTTAGGCATTATTCTTTCAATCATGTTCCGCAGAAGCCAAGGACCTTAGTTTACCAAACCCATCTTGGCCTATTTTTAGGACCGTAGTGCGGAGGTCGTTCAGATGTCAGTTCTGATACGATTGTTACGCGATACTACACTCATAAGAGTTTCTCTTGAGAATATTCTTGGAATACGAGTATTCGTTCCTCCGATAATATTCGAAAGATGGAACGATGATTATGGGAACCTCTGATAGAACATGTCTGGCAGGTTTAAACCCTAGTACACTCCCTTTGGGTGGTTCTTAACCGAGACTCCATGCTCGTGACTCTCAACAAACCCGTGATTCGTGGTTGAGTCGTTCAAACATTGTTAATATCAATGGATCCCGGATAAGGTGTAAAACCTAAAATCCACCAAAGCGGCTGGTTGATATTAAGAATGTTCGAGCCGGTTCATGTACCGTTAATATCAATGGAACTTGGGTGTCGATAAGGTGAAAACCTAAATCCACCAAAATGGATGATTGATATTAGGGATGCAATGAGCTTTCCCACGACCTTTGTTTGGTGTGCTTTGCTTGATCCTTGAGTGTGTTTGTTGCATTCATGCATTCACGCATTCGTCCGCATTCATGTCATCAGAAAAAAGAAAATTTTCAAGGAACTTAAGGGGTTTATTTGCAAAATTTTCAGACATGGAAAGACCAAAAAGGCATACAAAGAAGTACAGCTTCAAGCAGCCCGATGTAAAAGAGTTAAGGAATCTGACATCGTATGTATTAGATCCCTTGGGTTTCAAAGCTCGCTATGGGAAGCTTCTACCTCTGCTCACCACTCAAGTTGACGAAGGATTGATGAGTACTCTGGCTCAGTTCTACGATCCCTTGCATCATTGCTTCTTATTTCCGGACTTCCAGTTATTGCCAACTTTGGAAGAATACTCTCATCTTATTGGGATTCCGATTCTGGATCAAGTGCCGTTCAGTGGCCTAGAGAGTATTCCATCTGCTCGAGAGATTTCCAGTCTGTTGCACATAGATGAAGATCTGATTAGAGCTAATCTGACTACCAAAGGCGGAATTCAGGGTTTTCCTTCCGAGTTCCTCATTGCCCAAGCTACCTTTTATGGGAAGGCCATGAGTGAGGATGCCTTTGAGGCTCTATTCGTACTGCTCATCTATGGATTGGTGCTGTTTCCCAACTTCGACAAGTTCGTGGACATGAACGCCATTAGGATCTTTTCAGTTCTTAATCCAGTTCCGACTTTGTTGGGCGATGCTTATGTTTCTCTGCATATGAGGAATATGAAGAATGGAGGAGTTATTGTCTGCTGTCTACCCCTGCTGTACAAGTGGTTTATTTCGCACTTGCCGCAGACAGTTGCTTTCAAGGAGAACAAGGGATGTCTACGGTGGTCCCAGAGACTCATGTCTCTCACCAATGATGATATCACCTGGTATGATCGCGTGTATGATACGGTTTAGATCATTGACTATTGTGGTGAATTCCCTAATGTGCCTCTTCTTGGCACATGTGGTGGGATTACCTACAATCCTATTCTCGCCCGACGTCAGCTTGGGTTCCCCCTAAAGGATAAACCTAATAACATTCTGTTAGAAGGTGTGTTCTTTCAGGAGGGTAAAGATCCCCAAGGCCTGAAAGCCAGATTTGTCCGTGCTTGGCGCAGTATTCACAAGAAGAGTAGGAATGAGTTGGGTCCAAGGAACTGCATTGCTTTGGAGCCATACACCTCTTGGGTCAGACAAAGAGCTGCCACCTACCTGATGCCGTACGATCATCCGAGACCTACACTGTTGGATGTGGCTGGCCCTTCAACCCTCCCTACCCAACGTGTAGAGGAGTTGAGAGAAGAAGACCTTTCGCGTGCTTGGATCCGTGAAAGGGAGGAATTGCTGCAGCAGCTCAAGGAGAAGGATGCTATGATTGAATTTCTCGAGCACCGAGTGATCGACGATCCGAACGACACTTGGACTTCTCTGCTTCCTCAGTCATCCAAATTCTGGAAAAGGAAGTATGATCGACTTGCAAAAGAGAAAGCTGATATGGAGGCTGCCTATGAGAGAGAGATCAAGAAGTTGTGCACTTCTCGTCCTCCAGCATCCCGAGCTGCTAGGGATCCATAGGATGTCATTTACCTTTTCTCTTTGTAATGAATCAAAAACGCTGTACTTCTTTGTCTCAATATATTGAATGAAGTATTTTCCATGAGCAATTAAAATGTTTAAATATTCAAAATATTGCAAATAATACCCTAAGGGTTCCTTGAAAAACAAAGCATTTGCACAAGCATTTCATGCATCATTCTTGCATAAACAGGTACCCATTTTCTGGTCTTCTTGTCCTAACCTCTGTTCTTCATTTATTTTGAAGACAAGCTGACTCACCGGTATTATACACGAGTCAACTCAGCGAGAGTAATGGAGCAATTGGAACAAGAGAACCGAGAACTAAAGGAAGAGGTCGCCAGACTTGGCGCTTTGATGGAGCAACTCCTTGCTGCTCAGAACCAGCCTGCTCAACAGCCAGCAACTCCTGTTCAGAGGACAGTTATATCAGAGATAGCCACTTCTACAGTGCCGGTCAGTGTTCATCAGCCTAATGCTATGCCAGCCGGGTTCCCTTGGGGGATGCCTCCAGGCTTCATGCCTGATCTGCCAACTCCAACATTTGTTCAAATGCCGGCATCTAGCCCGGTCCCTGTTCCCGCTCCTCCTGTCGTGCATACCCTGCCTAGGGTAGACGACACCATCTATCACTCTGAGGCGTCTGAGGGCTCAGATGTTCATGAGAAGATGGACGTAATGAACGATCAATTCCTTGAGCTGAGAAAGGAATTGAGGACTCTCCGTGGTAAAGATCTCTTCGGCAAGTCTGCAGCCGAACTCTGCCTGGTTCCCGGTGTCAAGATACCGATCAAATTCAAGGTCCCAGACTTTGAAAAATACAAGGGGAACACCTGTCCACTTGCTCACCTGGTCATGTACGCCAGGAAGATGTCAACACAGACTGATAATGATCAACTCCTGATCCATTATTTCCAGGACAGTTTGTCTGGTGCCGCGCTCAGGTGGTACATGAGCCTGGACAGTGTCAACATCCGATCTTTCAACGACCTTGGCGAAGCTTTCGTCAAGCAATACAAGTACAATGTTGATATGGCGCCTGACCGAGATCAACTCAGGTCCATGTCTCAGAAAGATAAGGAATCGTTCAAGGAGTACGCCTAGAGATGGCGTGAGCTGGCAGCTCAAATCACTCCACCGCTGGAAGAGAAGGAAATGACCAAGATTTTTCTGAAGACTCTTGGCTCATTTTATTATGAGCGGATGGTAGCAAGCGCTCCCTCTGATTTCACCGAGATGGTGAACATGGGGATGCGTCTGGAAGAAGGGGTCCGTGAGGGACGGTTGGCGAAAGAAGATGGTTCTTCCTCTAAACGATATGGGGCGTTTAAGAGGAAAGAAGGGGAAGCGCATGCTGTGCAATCTCAGCCAAAGCATAGAAAACCCTCTGTTCAGAGGAAGCCTGCACGACATTCCAGTCATCAGCACCAGGTGGCTCACGTAGCGCCTGTTTTCAAGGACAATACTCCTCAACGTCAGCAATATCAACCTCAACAGTATCAGCATCAGCAGCAATATCAACAACTGCAGTACCAACAACAACAATCTCGTCCACAGCAACAGGCCTACCAGCCTCGTGGGAGTACGAGTAATCAAGCAAACATGGGTTATGAAAGGAAGAAGATCAGTTTTGATCCGATTCCTATGTCGTATGCGGAGTTATATCCCTCTCTAATAGAGCGGAAGTTGGTTTCTCCGAGAGATCCTCCGGCTATACCGATCAACCCTCAGTGGTGGTATAAGCCTGATCTGCACTGTGTCTATCACTCTGGTGCTCCGGGCCATGACATTGAAAATTGCCTCCAACTGAAGACTAAGGTTCAAGACCTTATGAGAAGTGGAATCCTGAGTTTTGAGGACTCGAGCCCGAACGTCACCAAGAACCCATTGCCGCCGCATGGGAAATCTGTGAATATGATTCAGGAGTGCCTCGGGAAATACAAGGTTAGATACGTCAGCCATATCAGGCAGTCGTTGGTTGATTTACATAAAATGCTGTGTCAGTACAGCTATTTGGAGCATAACCACGACAAGTGCCGCGTCTGCTCAGTTAACCGCTTGGGTTGCGACCAGGTCCGCAGAGAGCTTCAGAAGATGTTGAATGAGGGTACCATTGAGATTCTCCAGAATCGCAATGTTGATGAAGCCGAACCTGAGGTGAATGTCATATCTCCAGTGTTCAAGCTGCCTGAGCCTGTTGTTATTCGTTACAATAGCAACCAGCCGAAGGCTTCCCCTTCTTTGATTATTAAGCCTGCCGGCCCTGGGCCCTATTCATCTGATCGAGCTGTGCCATTCCGGTATAATCCTGTTGCTGTCCAGGATGGGGTCGAAGTGCCTTTGCCTTCAACTTCTGTGACCACTATAGCTGATGTCAGTGGGTTGACCCGGAGTGGTCGTGTATTTTCTGCGCCTCCAAAGGCTACTGTTTCTGATTCTGTTGAGCGCCCTGTGGGGACCGCTGTGAATGTTCAGAATCCGGCACTTGATGTTGCCCGACCATCCTCCTCCGTACAAAAGACTCCTGTTTCTTCAGTTGGCCCAAGTGGCATTGTTGATGAAGAATCTGATGAGATGCTGAGGCTCATCAGAAAGAGTGAGTACAACATTGTAGACCAGCTTCTACACACGCCCTCCAAGATTTCTATTCTTTCTTTGCTGCTGAATTCAGAACCTCATAGGGAGTCTCTGCAGAAAGTCTTGGATCTGGCGTACGTTGATCACGACGTCACCCTGGAACAATTTGATAGTATAGTTGCAAACATTACCGCTTGCAACACTTTGAGCTTTTGTGACGCCGATCTCCCTGAGGAGGGAAGAGACCACAACATGGCTTTACACATATCCATGAATTGCAAATCTGATGCAATGTCCAATGTGTTGGTGGACACTGGGTCGTCTCTTAATGTATTGCCAAAATCCACACTCTCTCGATTGTCATATCAAGGTCCTCCTATGAGGCAGAGTGGGGTTGTTGTGAAAGCATTTGATGGGTCGCGCAAGACCGTGATTGGGGAAGTTGATCTCCCAATCAAGATAGGACCAAGTGATTTCCAGGTTACTTTTCAAGTAATGGATATCCACCCATCATACAGCTGTCTCTTAGGCAGACCATGGATTCACGAGGCAGGCGCCGTGACATCCACCCTACACCAGAAGCTGAAGTTTGTCAAGAACAAGAAGTTGGTTGTAGTAGGGGGAGAAAAGGCTCTCCTGGTTAGCCATCTGTCTTCTTTCTCGTACATTGACGCAGAGGATGAAGTTGGGACTCAGTTCCAAGCTTTATCTATTGATGAACCAATCGAGAAGAAGTCTCCTTCATTCACTTCCTACCGTGATGCTAAGCTGGCCATTGAATGTGGTGCAGTTGCTGGATTAGGGAAAGTGCTTGAACTTGAAGACAACAGATCCCGGGATGGCATTGGCTATGGTTCTGGGGCATCTAATGAGCAAGGTTTGTTCACAAGTGGAGGATTCATCCATGTTGATCAACCTGAAGCTGCTGCTATCATTGAAGATGATGCAGAAGATTTGAACAATTTCATCCTTCCTGGTGGTGTCTGCCACAATTGGACATTCAGCGATGATCCAGTGTCCACCAGCACATTGGACATGGCATCATCCTTACAGCTCATAGAAATGTGTAGTGCCAAATTGTGGTCTCTTCCCTCCTCAGGGAGATCAGCATCACAAAAACTCAAATTGTTACAAGCGGTAATATTTGCAACAATACTGTCAAATTATTCTATTGTGACGTCATGATCTACATACACCATATCTAACACCTTTTGCAGAGCTTCACGGTGTGGTTCTGAATTCATCAACAAAGATAACACAGAGATCTTCGATGGCGTCTATAGAAGCTGATCTACAACGTTGTATTCACTCCTCTTGATGAGCCTCAGCATCTCATCACAGTCTTCTTTCACGGTGCCACTCTGGCCAACAGAGACAAGAGTTTTTACAACAGAGGAAGGTTTACTAGCAACAAGTGCCGGATTCGGAGCATTAACAGCATTCCAAACCGGGCGTTCAGCATAATCAGCAACATCGGCCCTTCGGACGTTAGCCTGGGGCTTTGGTGGAGTTGAGAAAACACGGCCGCTACGGGTCAGGCCGCTAACATCAGCAATATTAACAACAGAAGTAGAGGGAAGGGGAACCTCCTTCCCATCCTCCAATGACATAACATTGTAGCGATATTGGACAACTCTATCAGAAGAGTATGGCACAGGGCCAGCTGGTTTAATAATCAAAGAGCGAGAAACCTTCTGCTTGCTGCCATCATACCTGATGACAACGGGCTCGAGGATCCGAAATACCGGAGATATCACATTGACTTCATCATCATCATCAACATCTCGATTCTGAAGTATCTCAATTACTCCTTCATCCAACATTTCTTGGATGTCTTTACGGACCTGGCGACATCCCCTTTGATTGACAGTACAAACTCGGCATCTGTCATGGTCGTGCTCATAATGACTGTATTCACACCACAGTCTATTCATCTCGACCAAAGATTGTCGAATATGGCTGACATATTTGACTTTATATTTACCAGGGAAACCCTGGACCATGTTGACAGAGGATTTCCCATGCTCGGGCAATGGGTTCTTCTTTACATTGGGACCTACGTCCTCGAAACACAAGATACAACATCTCACAAGATCTTGAACCTTGGTCTTCAGCGGATAACAGTTTTCCACGTCAAGTCCGGGAGCACCGAAATGATAAACACAGTATAGCTCAGGCTTATACCACCACTGAGGGTTGGTAGGTATAGCTGGTGGGTCTCGTGGAGTAATCATTTTCCTCTCTATCAAAGAGGGATACAATTCTGCATAGGTCATAGGAATAGGATCGAAGGTGACCCTCTTCCTCTCATAGCTTGTACTAGTTTGATTGTTGTTTCGAGGCTGGTGGGCCTGCTATTGAGGACAGCGCTGTTGTTGTTGATATTGTTGATTTTGCTGTTGCTGGTTATTATTATGCTGATAGTGCTGGTTTTCTCTAAAAACAGGTGCTATGTGAGCCACCTGATGTTGGTTACCGGCAGGACGCACGGTCTTCCTCCTTACTGAGGGTCTTCTAGGTTTAACATGGGAGGTGACAACATGTGCCTCACAATCTTTCTTCTTTCCAAACGCCCCATATCGTTTGGTAGAAGAGCCTTCTTCTTTGGCCAGGCGCCCTTGTAAGACCCTAATTTTGTCCCTAAGATCCCTCATGGCATCATAACATTGCATTTGCATTGCCTCAAGGATCATAAGCATCTTGGTTCCCTTTACCTTTGGGTGGGACTCCTTGTGAGTGGTTTGAGATCACCAGGCATGCTTGAATTGTATATCATTGCTTTTCTCATTTTGTTTACTAACCATAAGCACAAAAATATGTCACTAACATCTTTTGTTTTATAGCTTGAGCAATCACAAGGTCAAAAGCCTCTAGGAGATCCTTGGTACAAAGACATGATCAAGAAGAGATGAAAGCAAGCATGGTAATGGTTCCCAAAGCTCTCATCCACCAAATATGCCTCCCTAGCATCTCAATTCATCATTTTGATCAAAGCAAGTCAAAGGGTTTGAGGTCTTGTTCTTCAAGGAAACCCTAATCCATATGTGCACCATAATGCCTTGCTCATGAAGCAACCTCAGCCCATGGTCAAATACAATCAAGGGAAGTTCTTTAACTCTTCATTTCATGCATATTTGAACTTATTTGAGTATCCTCAATCATCAATTCATCAAGATATGAAGCATGGACTTGAGAAGTTGATCAGTCAATTCATCTGACTATTTTGAAATGCATTGAGACCTAACTTTTGATGTGTTGGTCAAACAGAGATGGTTCCAAAAGCAAAAATGTTTTTAATGACAATATGCACAACTTTTATGTTCATCAAAATTTTATTTGAAGCTTGGAAGACCATCTTCCTTTCCAATACATTATAGGTCATTTTGACTGAAACCCTAATTTTGGGTCAACTTCCCAAGGACACAACGCATTCATTTTTTATGATTTTGAGGTGGGATCAAATGTATTGGAACGCTTAAGACGTCTACTTCAAATGTTATGTTGAATAAAATTTCAAAATCTCAAAGGAAATACATGTGATAATGCAAGACATTATAGGTTCTTTTTGACCAAATGCATTAAAAGTCAAAAAAGTCCAACTTCAAGTGCCCATAACGCTTTCATCAAAAATCCATATGAATAAAAATGTAAGTCTATTTTGATTCTCTTGAAAAGATCTACAACTTTGATGTTGGAGGTTTTTCCATTTGAAGCTTTCATCATCAAAACAGAGGGGCTTGAAAGTTGGCCAAAATTAGAAACCTTGCATTGACATGTTTTGCACATCACACTTTAAACTCAAATTTCATAAATTTCCCCACTCCAAATGAGTTTTTGTCCAACATAACAATTGTTCCTCATACAAAGACCTTTGCAACCATTACCCATATGCCTATGCTTGGATTTTCTAAATGGCACTTTCGAAGAGATGATTGTTTAGGTGCAAATGTATAATTCACATTGAATCTTGAAATGCAAGCTATTGCAAAGAAAATTACACGTCCAAATCAATTCATTGTGCTATCAGCTTGCAAATCCATCAGCTTTTGGGCTTCACATGCGCATGTACAGGCCCATGCATGGAGGACCCAAAGCTTCATGCACACGAGTTTCTTCTCATTGGCATCATCTCCAGCTATAAATACCTTGCCATGCTCACTCATTTGCCACACCAATTCAACCTGAAATGCTGCAGAAATATTTCCCTAACCAGAAAGATTTGAAATTCAACTTCATCTTGTTGAATTCTCAGATCTAGTGCTTCTAGACCTTCACCATACACTTCATTGAACTTCTGTTTGGATAAAGCAAGCAAGGTTTCAAGCTCAAATCACCAGAACTCAAGCTTGCACTCCAACTGGTAATTTCTTCGATTCTCTTCATCCATTGACCTATTGGCTGTGATTTTGTGTTGGCTGAAGTCCTCTCAATGGAGGCATCATGTTTATGCTTTTGATTTTTGCAATTCATTAAATTCATGATGAACACCAGATTTTTCCAGCTCTGATTTCTCACATTAGAGAGATCTAGAAGGAAAATGGATGGTATAGGGATGATGTACATCATCCCAACTTTCTATTGATGTATAGATCGCACGTTTTGGTTTCCTCTTTAATTTCTACAATTTGGCCGGAATCCTGGAGCTCACCGGAGAAGACGGTGGCTCCGGTGGCTTCATCATGTCCAGTTTAAATCTGGACCGTTTGATCCATTTTCCAGATTCAATCAGGATCGTTCATTGTTATGACTTTTAATTCTTTCCCATGCGCACGCATTGACCAAAGACCACCATAGGCGCGCGCCTTAGGAGCGTGTGATCTGCCAGCTCAATTAATGAGCTCAGATCCAACGCTCCTCCTTTTTTTGAATTTTATAATTTCTGTTTTTATTTTCTTAAATTCCTTTTATTTCAAAAAATCATATCTCTCTCATTTTTAATCCAAAAATTATGGGACCAATTGCATTAGTTCCCAAATAAATCCTAGTTTCTATTTCTGATTTTTAATATTTTTTATTTTGTCATTTGATATTTTTTGTGAATTTTCTCTTTTCTAGTTATTTTTAATTCATTTTAAATAGTTTTTGATATTCAAAAAATGAAAAAATATTTTCCTAACCTATTTGAATGATGATGGATCTATGAAAAATATTCTCATCAATTTTTGAATTGATTTGAGATTTATTTGAGATTTTAGTTCAATTAGGTTATTTTTATTCATTTTTAATTGATTAAAAATAATTTATGACTTTTAAAAATGCTGAAATTTTTTGTCAAACTTTGTTTGACCTTGTTGGACTTAGGATAAATCACTTGGACCTTTCAAGGTTGATTTGAAGTGATTTTGAAGTTTGACCTTTCCATTTATTTTAAATTCAAGTTTATTTCTTATATTAAAAAGTGCCAAAAATAGTTTATTCATTTCTTGACTTCCAATCTTCATCTCACTTCTGTTTTTGATTGTGTTACTTTGACTTTCAATGTTATTGGTCAACATATGAGGTTTGGTACATGATGTTTCATTTAATGCATTTATTTCTTTTACCATTTTGTCATTTCCATTTTTCTTATTCATCTCTTTCTTCTTCTTCTTCTTTTCTTTTTGATCAATGAGTTGAAGGTTGATAAGTTAGTATTGATTAGGGAGATTTAACCTTCCTTGATTCAAATCTAATTCATCTTGATCAATTGATCAAGTGAATGGCTTTGCATTAAGGATAGGTTGTCTTTTAAATCATGCAAAAGGCTTAAACCAATACGAGATCATTTCTCATTTTCTTTTTGGCATGACAAGTTGTTGAGACTTGGTTCACTAATCAAGACTCTTAACTTGTGTTTGTTGCCTACATTATTATTGACCGGCCTCAGATAGTTGTGACTTCTACATAAGTCCAATTACGATTGCTTAACATAGCGCTAAATTTGCCTTATGGCACACTAACTACTAACACTAACTATTGACAACTAACTTTTACTTTGTGCAATTTACTTTTATGCAATTTACTTTTCTTGCACATATTATCCATTTGCTTTTCTCTTTGCTCACTTGAGCACATGTTTATGTTAATGCCATTTGCCTTTTGCTCACTTGAGCACATAATTGTGTATATACTATTGTGCTTGTGTTTTGTTTTGATTGTTGTGAACCAAATGCAAAGAAATGGACTTAGTTTCTAGGACTTTCCCTATGCAAAGAAATGGAGAATTGGACTTAGTTTCTAGGACTTTCCTTATGCAAAATTGGAGTAAAGGATCTTAATGTTGAAGATGGATTAGAAGGACCAAATCTCTAAACTCATTCTTGTCCATTCTTGTTTTACTCCATGAAACTTTTGATGTGTGTGCTTTTGTGCTAGGAGTTTCCATTTGAGCTTAATTGGAGGACCATTACCATGAGCATCCAAAGTGAGAAATACAAAAGCCATTGGAGGATTCTTGGAAGCATGACCTTGTGTTTGATTGCTTGAAATATTTGCTTTGTGGTTGCTTTATTCCAAAGGATGGGAGCTACTTGAATCATCAATATGATCTCAAGAGAGGAACTCCTTGTGTGGTTTTATTCGCTTTCCCCTCATCTTTTACTTTCCTTAGGAACCCAAGCCAAAACTTTTGTGCAAACATTTAACATTTGTTTTCAACATTAGAAACCTAAGCCTTATGCTTTTGATTTTTAAACTTTCTTTTCATAACACTTATTTTGAATTGAATCCTTAAATCCACTTTGACCATTTTGTATATACTTCTAATTAGTAAATATAACCCATTCAAATTTCTTTTTGTGGTTCCAATGGCCACTTCTTTAATAAAAATTTTCATAACCTTTAGTTATTAGGTTTGAGTTATCCTTGTAGTAGATGTAATACTCACCTATATCCTTAGTGATGGACAATGAGTCTTCCATGCTTATTATAGGGTTAACCCCTCATTAGCATGTTGAAGCTATCCTCACATGGTGGATTTGTGGTTTGGTTGAGTTTTCTCCCTTTGATAACAAAAGACCTTAAGGCTTTTGGACCAACCAATTCACCAACTCATTTTGAGATTTTTACCCCGAACTACGAGGTTTTGATCCTAATCTTTTTTACAAGATGGTACGTAGGCAATGGGTTTATCCATCCAAACACAAAATGTAAATAACTCGTACATTCTCTTCTCATCTCTTCCATCATGTTTGCACAAACAAATTTTTCACAAGACAACAACCTTCACAAGAATGAAAAGGGCTCCCTAGGAGTACCTAGGATGTTTTGGGTGCCTAACACCTTCCCATTACATAACCAACCCCCTTACCTAGATCTCTGTTTCTTTTACTAGTTTTTTGTTAAAACTATTAGGTTTTTGTTCGCTTTCTAACCATTCCTTTGGATAAATAGATGTGCGGTGGCGACTCGACTTTGTATGATTTACCTTGAATTTAGTCAATATCTCTAATGGTAACGAATACCCCACTACAGCCCTTCCCTGACTCCTTCCTTCAGACACATCCCCATGTTCACCATCTCGGTGAAATCAGAAGGAGCGCTGGCAATCATCCGCTCATAGTAAAATGAGCTCAAGGTCTTCAAGAAGATCTTGGTCATTTCTTTCTCCTCCAGCGGAGGCACCTCTGGGCGTACTCTTTGAAAGTTTCCTTATCCTTCTGGGACATGGCCCTCAATTGATCCCTATCAGGAGCCATATCCATATTACACTTGTATTGCTTTACGAAGGCTTTGCCGAGGTCATTGAAGGATCAAATATTCGCGCTGTCCAGGCCCATATACCATCTCAGGGCAGCACCGGACAAACTGTTCTGGAAGTGGTGAATAAAAAGCTGATCGTTGGTGGTCTGAGTCGACATTTTCTTGGCATACATGACCAGGTGGCTAAGAGGGAAAGTATTTCCCTTGTATTTTTCAAAGTCAGGTACTTTGAACTTTATAGGGATTTTGACGTTTGGGACCAAGCAGAGTTCAGCAGCAGACTTGCCGAAGAGGTCCTTTCCTCGGAGAGTTTTCAATTCCTTGTAGAGCTCAAGAAATTGATCATTCATAGCATCCATCTTTTCATAGACATTCGCGCCCTAAGACGGCTCAGAGTGGTAGATGGTGTCGTCTACTTTGGGCATAGTATGCACGACAGGAGGTGGAACGCCAAGGACCAGGCTAGATGTCGGCAGAGAAGCAAAGGTGGGTGCAAGACCCTCAGGAACGAAGTTGGGAGGCATCCCCCAAGGAAATCCGGCTAGCATAGCTGTTGGTGCAAAGTGGGCACTGGCTGTAGGCACGATTGAAGAGGCAATCTCGGAGATGACTGTCCTCTAGGGAGGAGTTGAAGGTGTAGGAGACAATTGGCTCTGGGCAGCCATGAAAGACTCCATTAGGGCAGTCAATATGGCCACTTCCTCCTTGAGTTCACGGTTCTCTTGCTCCAAATGATCCATTAGTCTTGATGCGTTGGCTCGGGTGTAGTACCGGTGAGTCAGCTTGTCTTCAAAATAAATGAAGAACACAGAGTTAGACCATAGATCAAGAAGCCTAGAGCAAAACCTGCTTATGCACATGATGCATGCAATGCTTGTGCATATGATTTATTTTTATTTATTAGAGGAACTTTAGAGTCCTATTTGCAAATATTGAAAATATTAATCTTTTAGACATATAGTGAAATATCACATCAATAATATCTGGAAAATATTTTTACACCAAAGAAGTATAGTATTGGTAACCAAATACAATACAAGAGAGAAGGAAAATGAACATCCTATGGAACCCTAGAAATAATCATCTAAAGCTCTGGACACTGGAAGATAAGTTGCACGAAGCCTCTTTACGTCCCTCTCATAGGTTGCCTCCATATCTGCCTTCTCTTTGGCGAGTCGATCATATTTCCTTTTCCAGAACTTGGAAGACTGAGGAAGAAGAGAAGTCAATGCATCATCAGGCTCATCAATGACCTGGTGCTCAAGGAACTCTATCAAAGCATCCCTCTCTCTAATCTGCTGAAGCAACTCCTCTCGTTCACGGATCCAGGCACGTGAACGGTCTTCGTCTCTCAAATCCTCTACTCCTTGATCAGGGAGGGTTGAAGGCCCAACCACAACCAAAGGTGTAGGTCTTGGATACTCGTAAGGAATAAGGTATTCGGAAGCTCTCCTCCTAACCCAAGAGGTATATGGTTCCAAAGCAATACAGTTCTTCGAACCAAGCTCTTTCCTTCCCTTCCTATGGATCTTGCGCCAAGCGTGGACCATCCTGCCCTTCATGCCTTGGGGATCTTTACCCTCCTGAAATAACACACCCTCTAATAGAATGTTATTAGGTTTAGCCTTTAAGGGGAACCCAAGCTGACGACGTGCTAAAATAGAATTGTAGTTGATCCCACCACATGTACCAAGAAGAGGCACATTGGAGAATTCACCACAAGAATCGATAATCTGCACACCATCATATACACGGTTGTACCAAAAGATATCACTATTTGTGAGAGACATAAGTCTTGTGGACCACCGTAGACATCATTTGTTCTCCTTCAAGGCGATGTCGCATCACGCGAAAAACCGGCGGGAAAAGAAAGAACAACAGAGCCGCCACCATGCGTTATTTATCCCAAAAGAGGGAAAGGAAACGCTCGAAGTAAACCTAGGAAAGAACATGGTCTCGCGACCAAAGAGGATGGGTTCGGGAGTCGGTTATGCGAAGGGAAGGTATTAGCACCCCTACGCATCCGTAGTACTCTACGGGATCCACGCACAAAAGGAAGGAAGAATGGTTGCTAAAACGCTGCTCACACTCACACACACTGGCTAAAAGAGACACAAGAAAACAAGACTGAAACTGGCTCGGCAGGATATCGCATCCTGGGCCTACTTAGTCTATCAGGCATAGACATCAGAGTCGAAGTAGTTCGGACTGGGAAACGACACATGCTCGCTAGGATATCGCATCCTATGCATACGTATCTCCTTGGACGAAGGAGAATCAGAGCATTCGTAGCTCGGCTAACACGCACACAAACAAAACACAGGCAAAGGCAAACGTGGAGCCTGAATGCCAATCACTGGACTTATATCAGCATCCGAACCAAAACACACACAAAGAGGCAAACGTGGAGCCTGAATGCCAATAGCTGGGCTTACATCAGCATCCGAACCAAAACACACACAAAGAGGCAAACGTGGAGCCTGAATGCCAATAGCTGGGCTTACATCAGCATCCGAACCAAACACACGCACACTGGAACCTAACTGCCACTCGATGGACTTACATCAGCTTCCAAGCACACAACAACACAACAAGTTAATAGGGAGTCGGGGACTCGAGCCTATAACTGTCAAGCACACACACAAAAGAAAAGAAAAGGCGCCCGGAGAGATCAGCTCAATCTCCTGCCTACATACTTCATCTGGTATGAAGATCAGGGCGATGTAGTTCCCCTACAGAGGGATAAAGGACTAGCCTAACCAGATAACAGAGGGAGACACAACTAGGGAGACTACGACTCGAGCCTAGATGTTATCATGTAGATCATCCCTAAGTTAAGGTTTCTAGCTAACTGGCACAGGGAGCCAGACTATCCTAAACATGACTTGCACAGGAAGCAAGCCACACACACACTTAACTTGCACAGGCAGCAAGCCAAGCAAAACCTAACTTGCACAGGAAGCAAGTCTAAACAAACATACAAGCACAGATAGCACACACTATACACAAGCAAGTGGCTCACACAAGAGTTAGGCACTGAGGCCAACTGGAATAGGGTCAAAGGTTGCTCTTAACCTTGCCATTGAGAGACTAAGGTGAAGCAGATGAAAGGTGAGTGAAGATAAGACTTCACAGCTCTTATCCCTGGCCTGGGAGAGCTCAAGACAAGAATGTGTGGGTTCAGAAAGTGGGAACCCTTCTACACACTTAAAACTGACTCAACTGTGCAATTGCACAAGATCTTGGGTTTTTATCTGTAATGCATCAACACAGTGGTGTGAGCAAAGCAGATGACACACTGAATAGCAGGGGATAGGTTGCATATCCCTTGGGTTCTGCCAATTGCCTCTTCACTTAGGAGGTCTTTGACTCTGTACAAGGACAAATGTAAACAATCACAAACATTGCCTCTTAAGGAGGACTTCAGACAGTTGCCTGGCCAAGTAACAGGCCAGGTCTTCCAGACTACATGAAGTTAGGAAGTCATACCTCAATGCAAATTGCTTATACAAGCAAAGCAAAGCAAGAAGTTCACAAGGAACTAAGCAACTAAAAGCACCTGAAACAGTCAAGCAGATGTTAGTATGCAAGTTCAAACAAAGCAAAAAGAAACAGACACCAACAGTTAATTAGAGGCACATGGATGTGCAAGGCACCAGGCTTAGGGCATGTGAGCCAAGCCACCTACAAAACAAATAAGTTAGTCAAGAATAATCAAGCAAGCTCAATCAAAAGAAATGGTCTCATTGGTCATTTGTTGGTCAACCTGAAAACACAAGCTCAAAGGTGAGTAACAGGACCACTAGGGCAAGCCTAGGGTCAAAAATGAATGAGAAAGTCAAAACAGCAAGTGGAAAGTATCCAAAATCAAGTTCAAACAATCAAGAAACAAAACCAATTGGGTTCACATTCATATCAACCATCATCATCATTTCATGAACCATTTAGGTCAAAGTATAGCATTTAGAAGCTCACAGAAGTCAACAGAATGACTTGCATCAAAAGTCAACCCAAATATTTTCAAAAATCATCAGATAATTCACACTCAATCCTAACATCTAGCATAGTAAGCATGTCAAATTTCATGGCATTTGGATGAGAGGAAGGCAGTCAATGAAAATCATGAAGTCAAACAAGTTTCAAGTAAGCACAAAGAAGGTCAACAATCATGGGTCAACTTCAAAAAATCATAACAAAATGAAAACAGATGAGAAATGGATGGGATTAACACCAATGCAAAGCTCAAGATGTCTAGTATGCACATATGAAATTTCATGATCATACAATAAGGTATGAGAATTTCCCAAATGATATGGCAAGGTATGTCACATAAAGTCAACAATTGACTAGGCAGGGAAGAAAAATCTCAAACAAATGGAAAACAGTTCAAATAAATCCCAGAAACATCACACATAAACTAGACATATGAGAAAAGGCTTATGCAAAAAATTGGATCATTTGGAGGTCAGGAAGTATGTCATTAAAATTCATGAAAATGCACATCATTGGTGTGACACAAGTTGTCACACCCTACTTCAAAAAATCATATCCAGCAAACCACATATGATAAATGCATAAACTCTACATGGAAACAAAGGTGAATGTGTCTAGTTTCTCCACAAAAAATTTCAGAACCAAAGGATGCAACATGATCATTTCACAATTGTTTTGGCAACATGTATCATTTTTTGTCACATAACACAAACCCTAGAGCCAATTAAAATCTAATGATCAGAAAAATTATTAAAAATCATGGTAAAATAATAGACATCCAACAGGTCATAATGCAAAAAATCCCATGATTTTTGGAGTTGAAATGAGTGAAAAATGGATTTTGGAAGTGGAGTGAATAAATGAGGTAACATGAACAAAGGACATGCAAGGAAGGTCAAAATGTGTTGACCGAGTGGCATTGTGGTAAATACCACATCCACTAATCAAAACGCAAAGTTTTAGGGCGCGGCAACCAAATAACCTGATTGGTTGGCTCTTAATGTAACAGTACCAAGCAGAGAATATAACATCAACAGGCCAATCGAAACTCATGCTTCTGGGTTCAAAATACCATTAGGGTTTAAGCAGCAACAAACATGCATTCATCTTCATGTAATCATCCAAAATAAAATTCGACAGCATCAAGCATACAGCATGGCAATTGGCAGTTATGCAACATCAAACAACAGTAAGCCAAACATATATCATGTGAATTTCTGGAGAATCAATTAGGGTTCATCATAACAGCAGAGCATCATCATTACCATTCAATCATAACAAATCAAAATGCCCAGAAATCCATGGCAGGCATATCAATAGCATCATCAGGCCACACATAACACAAATATGGTATCCATTTTCACTAACTCATCATGAATAAAGCAAATCAAGCAAAAACTTATTTGAACATAAACAATGAAATTCAATTTTCTCACAGCATAATTAATCATTTTCGATGGTTCAAGTTGTAATGGATTCAACTAAGCAAGCTCTATCTAACACATGGCATGGATTAGAGAATGGAGATGGTCGAAAACTTACTTGGCTGTGAAGAAAATCGAGGAACAGTTGTGTTTTGAGTGATGCAAGCTCCAGCAGAGGTCCACAATGCTTTGCAATGATGAATGTTTGAAAAAGCTTGGCTCGAACAGCTCAAATCCAGCTTGAATCCATACCTGCCATGGCTGATGCTTGAAGGAAACAGAGTTCAAAAAGAGCTTCCAGTTGGGGTTTTATGGTTGCAAAGGACTCACAAAGATGGCTAGAGCATGGAACAATGAAAGTTGTTCGAGGTTTTTTTGGTGTTTTTGCTCAGAAATCCCAAATCGTGAAAAATGCAAGAAGGTGAGAATGAGGTTTTTCTGTCCTTTGGAGGCTGCCTCTAGTTCAAAATGATGAAATGGTGGTGAAACAACCAAGGCCAGGCTCAGGTTTTGTGGTGTTTTTGGACAGAGTTTGAAAAGTGCAAGAATGGAGTCTTTTAGAGAATGAATGAGCAATGGTTGGTCTGTGATATGGTGGCTGTTACTGAGGTTTTCCAGTGACAGAAAATGAGGTTTTGATATTGTATCAAGCAAAGCCAGGTTTTTGTTCTTTGGAGTTTTTTGACTAAAAGATGCAAAAGTGTGAGAATGCCAAAATGAAGTTCTTTTCTTTATGAGTGAGTTAACCAAGGCTTTTTGCTGTGTGTGATGGCTGCTACTTTTTCATTTTTTGACAGAAAAATGAAGTGAAGTTTTTCTGTTTTTGAGGTTGCTTCTATTTTTAACAGGATTTTGCAATTTTTGAGAAGAAAAATGCCAAATGAGAGAGTGATCATTTTTTGTGGTTAGAGGCTGCAATTAGTGTACTCAAAATGACAGAATATCCATCATAAAATCTGCTGCTTTTGAGTGCTAAGCATGGTTCATGGATTTGTGGGATAGGTTTGGTGAAATGGTACTTTTTTCCAAGTTTCAAGCAAACTAGCATGGGCTGTATGTACTGCATAAAATGACCTTGCAAACACATTTTAAATAACATTTCTGAACATATTCCAATGGCCAAGTGGTAAAAAAATGATTATATCAAAAAGTCAACCCTTGGTCAAACTTGAATTTAAATGAGACAAGTCAAAAAATGCCATTTTGATTGGCAAGGTTTTGGTACATGAAAGTTACATTTTTGGAAAGAGGGGATCAAATGTGACTTGTAGGAAAAAACCCCATCAAAATTGGCCAAATGGTTTGGGAGATATGGCCTTTTGAAGTTCAAGATTTTCTGAAATCGATTCGCTCATAACTTGCCAACCACACATGGGAATTGAGAGTTCTTGGACTTTTTGGAAATGGGAGAACAATATCTTCAACTTTCATGTTGGGCAAAAATTCATTTGAAGCTTGTATCATGATGTAATTTTGAGGATCAAGACTTTCCATTTTTGGTAAGTTTCAGTTACAGGTCCAGTTTCCATTTTGGGAAATTTCTGATTTGGCTTCAAATTCTTCCATGATGGTGTTTGACATGATATATGAGGACTATTTGGACATGAATAAGATCTCTCAAACCATTTTCCATCAACAAATCACTGATTAAATGAACAGTTGACCAACAGTTGACTTTTCTAGGGTTTTGGATGACTGAACCTCTTCTGGTGAATTCCGAACCCTAATTCCTTGAGAACTTGACTTCAAATGATGTCCCAAGACATATGAACTCTTGATTAATGAGCATGGTGCCCAAATTCCACAAGAATGGCCACCATCCACTGCTTTGACTGACTGTTGACTGTCTAGGGTTCTTTGCCTGACTGTGCATGAACTGATGACTTCTGAACATCCAATCTTTGACCAAAACACTTCAAATGGATCTCCAAGTCATGTGAACATGTTGGACCAACCCCAGGGCCTTGGCTCCTTGAGAAACACACTTGCTTGCTTGGTTGACTGATCTCCTGATCAGTTTGACCTAATTTCTTGATTGGCTTTGCACTTGAGGCAAAAGAGGCAATGCAATGCTATGCAATGGACCATGATATGCTATGACCTAATATGAGAATGTACAATGATGGGTGCAAGTTTGAGGTGCTACAGCTGCCCCTATTCAATCAGCTGGGAACCCGAATGGATGAGAGCAACGACTGTCAGACTTTCAGGGTAAACAGGGATTGAATACCAAAGAACCGTAGAATTTGCACTCTGCTGGATATGATATAAGAGGAACCACTTCATTTACCGATGACTCCTGCAATTTACAACTTCAGAAAGGCGAAACCATTTACCGATGGTTAGAAACTGGAAATTTGATATTTACCGATATCAACTTTAGCGAGACCATTTACCGATGGCGGTTGGGAAACAGCTCTGATGTAAAAGGAAGCAAGACCATTTACCGATGGTGGCCTTAAAGAAACTTGACATTTACCGATATCAACTTCAGCTTGACCATTTACCGATGGCTACTGCAATTGGGGATCTGATATTTACCGATATCGAAGAAAACGGGGCCATTTACCTATGGCGTCTCCACTTTGGGAGGAACAAAATCTTTGTGGTGTAATCAGACAAGACGTTTACCGACGACTTCTGGGGATCTTGATTTTATCAACAAGGAACAAAACATGACCAGACATTTACCGTTGACTGGGATGAGACTCGATGTTTACAGACATCGAAAGATGATGTTTACAGACACCAAAAAGATCGACCAGACATTTACAGATGAATGGGAAAACTCGACGTTTACAGTCATCGAAAGATGATGTTTACAGACACCAAAAAGATCGACCAGACATTTACAGATGAATGGGAATACTCGACTGAGGGAAAACAAATATTTGCAACTGGAAACCAGATAGGACATTTACAGATGACTCTACTGGGAATTTCTAGCTGGGGGGTTATCAGACATTTACCGATGACTGCAGAAAAGACTTGATGTTTACCGACATCGAAAGATGATGTTTACCGACATCAAAAAAATGATGACCAGACATTTACTGATGACTGGAGTGAGACTCGATGTTTACAGACACCGAAACAATGGTGTTTACCGACACCAAAAATGATGACCAGACATTTACTGATGACTGGAGTGAGACTTGATGTTTACAGACACCGAAATGATGGTGTTTACCGACACCAAAAAACGAAACACACGCGGGTGCTGGCATGACACTTACTGGTATCACAAGAACGACATCTTAGATATGTCAAGGCAAGGTTGACCACTTGCTGGGGGTCTCACTGGGGAGAAACAAACTTTCTGTCACCAACGGGTGAGGTAATAAACCTTTGTGGGGGATATCAATCCTGAATGCTGTCAAGAGCAACTGTAGCAGATTTGCCGTGCTGATGTTGAATGAAATGATCCGCCTCTGCCGGGGATACGGTCTGGTGAAGTTAACACATGAATGCATATGTTTGAATTTTTCTATGGCGTAATGCTCCATTTATGAATGGAAATGCTACGCGATTTTTGAGGATGCAATGATTACTACATGCAAAATGCAAATGGACCCTGGCTAGGGAGCCGAAATGATCAGATACTCTGACTCTGTGGGGAGACTCCTCTTGGGGAAATACTCTGCGGGGAACTCTGTTTGGGGAACGGCAAAGCGACTTCACACTCATGTTGGAGAATAGCACTGCTGCTGGGAAAAGTAAACTCCGCTGGGGATATCCTTCAGTCCACAGATAGGATAAATGTTGGAGATAAATTTCAATGAACCTGCCTCACTTGGGGAGGAAATCGGCAAATACAGGCCTGCTGGGGATAGGCAATCCTTAGATCTGTTGGGAAATAGAAGGCACTATCCGCAGACGTCTTCGCAGGGGAACATGGCTCTGATAGCTTCCAAACTTGCTTGGGGAGAATATCTGCTGAGGAAACGTCCTCACAGATGCCAACCTGAAAAACAGCACAACAAAATGCCCCCAGGGGATATATGGACAAGATACGCTCAAGTGTCCTCAACATCCAAAATGATTTTCAAATGTTTTGTCATCCTGCAAGCTATTGTTTAACCTTCATGTTTTTATATGCAATGCTTATCAAAAATTCGGACATTTTTGCAAACAAAACAGTAAAAATAAAAACAAGAGAGCCATTTATCTGAATAACGACTTTTATTGATTGAAAATGTGCCTGAAGAGGCAAATACATTGGGAAGCAATTCCTAGAAAGAGGTAACTGCGCACAAAAGGAAAAATCTATCCTAATGGCAACGTGAACACGGCATCCACTATTTCCCAGTTCTGTTATAACTCACAGATCATCAGTTTTCCTCCCAACTCCTTGCTTTCTGAGAAGAATGACTGGACAGATCACATCTTTCGAGATGGTAGACGACAAAGCTCGATGAAGTACAGACAACTCAGACTGTAGTCTTCGCTTTAATCCCTAATTTTTGCCTGGATCGCCCTTTCGGGTTTTCAATCCACCGGGATACCCATTTTTGCCTAAGCCGCCCTTGCGGGTTTTCGACTTACCGGGTGTACAAATTCTTTTCATTTTATCCCTAATTTTTGCCCGAACCTTTTCTTTCTGTTTTTTTGGTTCGCCGGGATGCCCATTTTTTGCCTGGACTCTTTTTCTTTTTGTCCAGCGGGTCAATTTATGCGAAGTATTTTTTGACTACATCTGAGTTAACAGGAGACGGAAAATCTTCACCATCCATAGTTGTAAGCATCAAGGCTCCACCGGAGAAGACCTTTTTCACAACATATGGACCTTCATAATTAGGAGTCCACTTGCCCCTGTTATCTGCACCGGGAGGGAGGATCCTCTTCAAAACTAGATCACCGATCTGATAGCTTCGAGGACGCACTTTCTGATCAAAGGCTCTCTTCATCCTTCGCTGATACAACTGTCCATGACATACAGCTGCTAGTCGTCTCTCCTCGATAAGGCTCAACTCGTTAAACCTTGTTCGAATCCACTCGGCTTCGTCCAGCTTGACATCCAATAAAACTCTCAGAGAAGGAATCTCCACTTCAACAGGTAGGACAGCTTCCATACCATACACAAGGGAGTAAGGGGTTGCCCCGGTCGACGTACGTACTGAGGTACGGTACCCATGCAAAGCGAAAGGCAGCATCTCATGCCAATCCTTGTACGTTACGACCATCTTCTGCACAATCTTCTTGATATTCTTGTTTGCCGCTTCTACAACACCATTCATCTTCGGTCTGTAAGGAGAAGAATTGTGATATTCAATCTTGAAATCTCTACAAAGCTCTTTCATCATTTTGTTGTTAATATTCGAACCATTGTCAGTGATGATTCTCTCAGGGACTCCATAACGACAGATGATTTCTTTCTTGATGAACCGGGTAACCACTTGTTTGGTAACATTAGCATAAGAAGCTGCTTCCACCCATTTGGTGAAATAGTCAATCGCAACCAAGATAAAGCGATGTCCATTCGAAGCAGTAGGCTCAATCTTCCCAATCATATCAATGCCCCACATGGCAAACGGCCAAGGCGAATTCATGACATTCAGAGGGCTTGGTGGTACATGCACCTTATCAGCATAGATTTGACACTTATGGCACTTCCGAGCATACTTGAAACAATCGGATTCCATAGTCATCCAGTAATAACCAGCTCTCAACAACTTCTTAGCCATTGCATGTCCGCCGGCATGAGTACCGAAGGAACCTTCATGAACTTCCTGCATTAACATGTCTGCCTCGGGTCTGTCCACGCATCTGAGCAAGACCATGTCAAAGTTTCTCTTATACAACACATCATCCTGATTCAAATAGAAGCTTCCAGCTAGCCTCCTCAGGGTTTTCTTGTCATTCTTCGACGCACCTTCAGGATACTCCTGAGTCTTGAGGAAGTTCTTGATGTCGTAATACCACGGCTTCTCATCAATCACAACAGACTCGGCTGCAAACACATACGCAGGCCTCTCGAGTCGATTCACCGCAACATGTGGCACATGATTCCACCAATGAACTTTGATCATAGATGACAAAGTAGCCAAGGCATCAGCCATCTGATTCTCATCCCGGGGGACATGATACAACTTCACCTTCTTGAAGAACGTCAGTATTCTTCTGGTGTAATCTCTATACGGAATCAAATGCGGCTGATTCGTATTCCAATCTCCATTGACTTGATTGACCACTAGAGCTGAATCTCCAAATATGTCAAATGTTTTGATCCTCAGATCAATGGCTTCTTCTATCCCCATGATACAAGCCTCATACTCAGCTTCGTTGTTGGTGACGTCAAACGTCAATCTGGCAGAAAAAGGTATATGAGCACCTTTAGGATTGATCAATACTGCCCCAACACCATTACCGTTCATATTCACAACCCCATCAAACATCAGTGTCCATTTGTCATCCGGGTCCGGTCCTTCCTCGACAAGAGGCTCTTCACAATCTTTCATCTTCAGATACATGATGTCTTCGTCAGGGAATTCAAACATCATAGGCTGATAATCTTCAATCGGTTGTTCGGCGAGGTAGTCTGACAGAATACTACCTTTGATGGCCTTTTGTGACGTGTACTGAATATCATATTCTGTTAGAATCATCTGCCAACGAGCAACGCGTCCGGTGAGAGCCGGTTTCTCAAAGATGTACTTCACTGGATCCATCTTAGAAATCAATAAGGTAGTATGGTTCAACATATACTGTCTCAGTCGGCGAGCAGCCCAGGCCAAAGCACAGCAAGTTTTCTCGAGCAGTGAATATCTTGTTTCACAGTCGGTAAACTTTTTGCTAAGGTAGTATATGGCATGCTCTTTTCGACCAGACTCGTCATGCTGTCCCAATACACACCCCATCGAGTTCTTAGTCACTGACAGGTACATTATCAGAGGTCTCCCTGGAACTGGAGGTATAAGGATTGGAGGTTCCTGTAAATACTCTTTAATCTTGTCAAAAGCTTTCTGACAATCATCATTCCACTTGACCGCCTGATTCTTTCTGAGCAGTTTGAAAATTGGTTCGCACGTGGCTGTTAGATGAGATATGAACCTTGCAATGTAATTCAATCTCCCTAAAAACCCACGGACTTGTTTCTCCGTTTTCGGTTCAGGCATCTCTTGAATAGCTTTGACTTTCGCTGGATCAACCTCAATCCCTTTCTCACTGACAATGAAGCCTAAAAGCTTCCCTGATCTCACCCCAAACGTACACTTGTTCGGATTCAACCTCAGCTTGAACTTTCTCAACCGGTCAAACAGCTTCTGCAAATTAACCAGGTGCTCCTCTTCTGTCTGCGACTTCGCAATCATATCATCTACGTACACTTCAATTTCTTTGTGCATCATGTCATGAAAAAGAGTCGTCATTGCCCTCTGATAGGTAGCACCAGCATTCTTTAGCCCAAATGGCATCACCTTATAGCAGAACGTGCCCCAAGGTGTAATGAATGTCGTCTTTTCCATGTCCTCTGGCGCCATCTTGATCTGATTATATCCGGAGAAACCATCCATGAAAGAGAATACCGAGGATTGAGCCGTATTATCAACCAATACATCAATGTGAGGTAAAGGGAAATCATCTTTCGGACTCGCTCTATTCAAATCCCGGTAATCGACACACATTCTGACTTTGCCATCCTTCTTCGGCACAGGAACAATGTTGGCCACCCACGGCGGATAACTAGTAACAGCCAAAAAACCCGCATCCCACTGCTTCTGAACCTCTTCCTTGATCTTAGTTGCCATGTCAGGACTCGTTCTACGAAGCTTCTGCTTGACCGAAGGACATCCTTCTCTAAGAGGTAATCGGTGCACCACAATGTCTGTATCCAAACCAGGCATATCTTGATATGACCAGGCGAACACTTCCACATATTCCTTCAGCATCTCAATCAGCCTCCTCTTGACAGAGTCCTCTAAAGCAGCCCCAATCTTGATTTCTCTTTTGGCGTCCTCAGTACCCAAATTAACAACCTCCAACTCCTCCTGATGAGGTTGGATGACCCTTTCCTCCTGCTTCAACAATCTGACCAATTCTGCAGGGAGTTCACAGTCTTCCTCACTCTCCTCTTCAGCTTGGTAGATGGGATTGTCGAAATCATACTGAGCCATAACAGAACTGTTCATAGTGAATGCCATAAGATCGCTTCTGCATGTTTAATGCTTTGTTTTAGAAAAAAGAGTTCAATAAAGTCACAAAAAACCAAAACATTGCCATTTTTATTGTTTTTGAAAAAGGATGAAAACAAAAAATAGAAAGACAGGGATCACGAAGTTTGATTTCAAAAAATGTCCTTCATTAATGATAATCATTAAAACATGATGAGGCCCTACAATGAATCACTACGCCTTGGGCAGAACGTAGGATTTTCATGCAAAATGACAAAACAACAGAAAATTACTCTGTCAGAAGAGTAACTTGAACCACTTCTTCAGCCGTCCAGTTGTTAATAGACCCCCCTGGTGCACACGGGCGAACCCAGTTGTCCAGATCACAATCACTGTCACAGTCTTCACTACCGGTTGCAGAGACGTCGCCATGATTCATCAGCCCAGCGCTGGTAAAGGTACTCGGACCCGCTTGACCATTATGCTCTGCTTGGAGAGGCTCGTAACCAACACCAAATTTGTCTTCTTTGACAGGCAAATCCACCATCTTGCCCCAGCCTTCAGCTTTGCCAGAATCAACAACCTCCTTAGCCTGCTTGTAAGAAGTAATTGAAGCACCTGGCTTCCTCTGCTCAGCGTACGCCACTTTCTCAAGAGCCACAGTCTCAAACGCCTGGCATAAGGTTTCGTGGATCTCGCCATCCACCTCAACATATTTGAACGAGGATAGATGACTCACCAGAATCTCTTCTTCACCGCACACAGTCACAATCTGACCGTTCCAGACATACTTGAGTTTTTGATGGAGAGTCGACGAGACTGCCCCTGCTGCATGAATCCATGGACGCCCCAATAAACAACTATAGGCGGGCTGGATGTCCATAACATAGAAGATGATATTGAATACCTCAGGACCTATCTTCACAGGCAAGGTAACTTCCCCACACACAGAACGTTTGGAACCGTCGAAAGCACGAACGATCAGGTCACTGGGAGTAAGCACAGACCCTTCCGCATCAATCTTCTTCAGAATCTGCTTAGGCAGCACATTCAGCGACGACCCGGTGTCTACCAATACGTGAGACAACACTGCCCCCTTGCACTCCATGGTGATGTGCAAGGCTTTGTTATGGTTTCGCCCTTCAGGCGGTAAGTCCAGGTTGGTGAAACCTACGCCATGCCTGGTGCTCACATTGGCCATCACACCCTCCAGTTGATTGACAGAAATCTCCTGAGGCACGTAAGCCAGATTCAACATCTTCAGCAAGGCATTACGGTGTGCCTCAGAGCACAACAACAGTGAAAGTATAGAAATCTTGGACGGAGTTTGATTCAGCTGGTCTACAATCTTGTAGTCACTTTTCTTGATTATCTTCATAAACTCCTCCACGTCTTTCTCAAATGACCCCTCAGGCGCTTCCTTCTGGACAGGCTCTTCCTCAACCACAGCTTGCTTACCCTTTGCTTTGGCGAGAGCCTCAGCATTATTGTCCCTCAAAGGCTGCGGTGCGAACAGACGACCACTTCTGGTAAAACCTCCTGGACCCCCTACATTATCCACAGCCGGACCAACAGTTGCAGGAACTCTATTCGGTAAACCAATTGTCACTGGAGTTTGATTCACTGGTCTCGTCTGACTTTCAGCCCTTCTGTAACTGCGGTGAGCATTATCATACTTCCACGGCACGGCCCTACTATTCTCAACAGCCCCTCTTCCAGACGCAACGATAGTAGTTGGAGCACTGATGGTTACAGGCACGGAAATGGTAACTGGGGTACCATTTGCTGCAGGTGCACTAACGACCCTTTGTCCACGTCCTTCAGACGGTTTAAAGTAAATGGTGATAGTTGACACTGTTCCACGATCTTTTACAGCCCTACTGAATTGCAAACAACCCTCATCCATCATACCCTGGATACCGGCCCTTAACTGGTCGCAACCATTCTCAGATTCTGCACAGCCCAAACAATCCTCATCACAGCCCGAGTAGACACCCCCATTCAGCAGACGGCCCTTCACAACTAGCAGAGAAGTCTGAATATCATCAGCATTAACAACCAGATCTTCAGCTTCCTTCCCCTCAATATTGTTCACTCTATGCCCACCATGCTGAGGCATAGGGTTGTTTACGACGTTAGGCACTGGAGCGAAGTTGATCGCCTTGGCATCGATCAAATCTTGAACCTTGTGCTGGAGAGCCCGACACTTCTCAGTATGATGCCCTGGTGCCCCAGAATGAAAGTCACAACGGACGTTGGCGTCGTACCCAGGAGGCAATACTGTAGGCGGAGCCATTGTACGCAACTCAACCAACCCCAACCTGAGTAGTTCGGGCAGCAGTTCGGCGTACGACATAGGTATCGAATCAAAACGTCGATCAGGCATCCTTTGTTTGGGCTGATACGGCCGTTGCTGTTGTTGTTGTTGTTGCGGTTGTTGAACTCTTTGTTGTTGTTGTTGACGAGGTTGAGGTGCCGGAATGGTCACTGCAGCAGCTTGACGGTATTCAATTCTGTTCTGATCTCTGCGGTGTTGAACAGCATTAGTTTCACCCTCTCTTCGACGAGGTGCCCCAGCAAACGGCTTCTTAGAAGAAGAGGAACCAGCATCTTGGATCTTCCCAGTTTTAATCAAGCTTTCAGTCCTCTCTCCACAAATGACAACATCAGAAAAACTACCAAATGGGCAGCTCCCCATCCGGTCCATAAACACACCCTGAAGAGTACCGATAAACATGTCTGTCAACTCCCTCTCCAGCATAGGGGGTTGAACTCTAGCAGCCAGTTCACGCCACCTCTGGGCATACTCCTTGAAGCTTTCATTGGATTTCTGACAAAGACTCTGCAGCTGAGTCCGGCTCGGTGCCATGTCCATGTTATGTTTGTATTGCCTCAAAAAGGCCTCACCCAGATCCCCCCAGCATCGGATAGAATCTCTCTTCAATTCCATGTACCAGTCCAAAGAAGCCCCAGATAGACTATCTTGGAAAAAATACATCCACATCTTTTCATCATCAGTATACGCAGAGATTTTTCGATAATAAGCCTGCACATGGGTGCGAGGGCAAGAAGTACCGTTGTATTTATCGAAGGACGGTGCTTTGAACTTGTGAGGGATTCTCAAACCTTCCACCAACCCCATATTAGTAACATCAAAACCAAGGGAGTTTTGACATTCCATAGCACGGATCTTCTCAGCAAGAGCCTCAACCTTACGATCTCTCTCATTAACCCTTCCCAGACCGTCTTCGTCTTCACTGAGCAGAGAGAACATATCCTCTTGTCTGTCAACAATCGGAACAGGATTACGGGCCGGAGCACGGACTACTCTGGCATTAGCGGCATCTGGAACAATAGGTTGACCGTTGATTCGAATACCCCCCAACTCATCACCGACAGCATAGTTGTTGATGGGTACAGCAGCAGCAACATTGTTATCATTGACCGGACCTCCCTCTGGCGGAGCATGGTTGATCGGTGGATTTGCAGCCTCTTGTCTCTGAACCATGGCTCGGAGTTCTTCTTGACCTTGTGCAACCCCTTGCATCAAATTCATAAACTGGGCCATGCTAGCCTTCATCTCAGCCAACTCCGCTTGAAATTGATCCATACTTCTCTGTTGATTCAGTCTTGTTGAGTAGCGGTGCGGACGTTGATCAGCTATCCTGCCTAAAACAGGAACCAGAGTGAGAAGTCACGACCAAGAACACCTGTTATGCAAAATGATATGAGTATGATGCTAATGATGCGTATGATGCACATGATATGTTCATCTCTCAGGCATTCAAAGAGCCTGACCCATCCTGAAAAGATGGCAACCTGCAGCAACAAGAGAACAAACAGATACAAGGAAAATGAGAACAACAGGGAAATACTGACAACCTTATCCATACATAAGGGTAAAAAGGTCAATACCACCGAGTCAACAGAAAATTCGCATAAACGGAGTACAAACAAATGAATCCCATCCAACAAGCCTGGAGGTGATTCTCAACAAAACACAAGCAAAGATACAAACTAAGACAGACGGTCTTCTGGAATGAGGGTCTTCAGGTAATGGCACTGGTCTATCAACAGTGTGCATTCTGAACATTCTGGTAGAGGGGTAATCTTCTCCTTCAACTGTCTTCTAAGCTCTAAAACTTCTCCTCCAAGACGGTTCTCTGATGCCTGTCTCAAGTCTACTTCCTTCTTCAACTGAGCGTCTTTGTCTCTGAGTTGCTTCTCTAGGTCTCTGATCTTCTTCTGATAGTCGGCTTCTGCTCTCTGCAGTCTCAAGCGCTCCCTATGCTCCTCATCCAACATAGACTCTATCTCCTCATATGATCTCTTCTTGCTCCTTGCTCTGCTAGCATCTTCTCCTTGCACTTCCCTGAGTTGATGGGCCATGTGCAACCTATCAGCTTTAGCTTTGTATAACTCCATATGGGTGTCTTGCTCCTTCTCCCTCAACCGACGACTCTCCATCAGAGCTTGCTTATAGTGCTCAGCAGGCACACTATCAGCAAGAATCAAGGGTGGTTGCTCTTGCAACGGTTCCATCCTATCATAGGGTAGCAACAAAGTTTCCACTCTCTTCTTTACCCAATCAGTGTAATCAGGCATGGCTATGGCAAACTTCTTCCCTAAGACGGATCCATCTCTGATACCAATGGACTTCCAAGCTCTTCCAATCTGCTCCAACCTAACAGGGTCATCCTTCTTCTCAAAGTACACACTCTCAGCTATCTCAGCTTCAAGTGGTCTTCTACTCATAACAAAACCTAACTGGCGAAGAGAAAGAACTGGATTATAATTTATACAACCCTTGGTCCCCACGAGTGGCACATTCCGGAATTCTCCACAGCTCATAATAACATTCTTCACATTCATCCGGTAAGATTGCCATCTGATGTCATAAGAGGTGAGCGACATGACCCTCTGAGTCCACTTGAGAGTGCTCTGAGTGTCCACAAAGGGTCCACTACCAGGCAGGAGTGACATGAACCATCTAAACAGGAGAGGTAGACAGCACCTGATGGCTCCACCCTTACCATGCCTACTGTGGATGGCATAGTAAGTATCAGCTAACAAGGTGGGGACTGGATTTCCTCTGATGAAAATGCTGATGGCAGCATGGTCAACAAAATTGGGCATACTCGGAAACAGGACGATCCCATAGATCATGACGGCCAACTGAGCATGAAAGGCTTCCCAACTTCCCTTCTCTGCTTCTTCTCTAGCTACCCTCAACAGAAACCTCAAAGGCAATCCTACAACATCCCCATTGGACTTCCAACTATCACTGACTTCCTTGATACCCAAATGGAGAGCTCTGGCAACAACTCTGAAATCAACCTCCTTGGGCACATCCAAGAAAGGAACCTGATGCTGAATCGGGATGCTCAACAGTATAGAATACTCCTCGAGAGTAGGTGCTAACTGGTAATCTTGGAACGTGAAACATCTAAGCTCCGGGTCATAGAACTGAAGAAGTGTCTGCAACGGCACCGGGTCAACTATTGTCTTCAACACTGTCAGGATATCCCCATACTGATTCACGAACCCCCACAGACGATCACTGGTCACAAGACTGCCCAACTCAATCAGAGGCGTCAAAGGCTCCCGGTGAAAAACGTAGATACAAGTCTTCCGCTTCGGCTCTGGGACTGTTGCCATCTCTATCGGCGAATCAAACTCTGGAATGTACCTGAGAAATGATATGCATGCGGAGGTTAGTTTTTTTTTTTTTCTTTCTCTTTTTTTTTTCTCTTTTTTTTTTTTTTTTTTTTTTTTTTTTTTGCGTATCTTTTTGAAAATAAATATGCTATGATGCACATGATGCAGACACAACTGGCTGGCGGTGCATCTCTGATCACAAAGTCGAAGCTTCGGTCTAAACTCAGAACCCAAATCCAACTTGAAAACCCAAGGTCAACTGAATATACTGTTGTCTGAACCCAAAGTCACCAACAGAAGCATAAGTCACCAACAGTACCTGTAATGATGAACCCTTCCCCACTGACGGGTGTAGTCTAGGCCAGGGTAAGGTCAAGAGAAACGCAGGATAAACAACCCTTTCAAGAATATCATCCTGTGCACACCCGATGTATGCACCGATAATACCCCATCAGAGTCTGAACTGCTCGTGATATCAATGTTCCGCTAAGTGGCGTACACCACCCGCTTCCCATGAATCACTCTATTCCTAGGTTTCCTAGATTTCACTCATGGTCTGGGTATTGGACCTTTTACCTCAACTGACTCCCACCCCACAAAGAAAAACAGACAACCAGCCAGGAAGAATGAATAATGAATATGAATGCAAACATTAATGCACACAATAAATGCAAACAATAAATGAAATGAACAAATAATGAATGCAATAAATAAACACAGCACAAAGCAACCAAAACCCTAACCTAGAGAGCGCTAGGAGAGACTCGCTCAGGGAAGATGGACCAGCACAGGTCAACTTCTCTATGTCCCCAGCAGAGTCTCCAGCTGTCGCATCACGCGAAAAACCGGCGGGAAAAGAAAGAACAACAGAGCCGCCACCGTGCGTTATTTATCCCAAAAGAGGGAAAGGAAACGCTCGAAGTAAACCTAGGAAAGAACATGGTCTCGCGACCAAAGAGGATGGGTTCGGGAGTCGGTTATGCGAAGGGAAGGTATTAGCACCCCTACGCATCCGTAGTACTCTACGGGATCCACGCACAAAAGGAAGGAAGAATGGTTGCTAAAACGCTGCTCACACTCACACACACTGGCTAAAAGAGACACAAGAAAACAAGACTGAAACTGACTCGGCAGGATATCGCATCCTGGGCCTACTTAGTCTATCAGGCATAGACATCAGAGTCGAAGTAGTTCGGACTGGGAAACGACACATGCTCGCTAGGATATCGCATCCTATGCATACGTATCTCCTTGGACGAAGGAGAATCAGAGCATTCGTAGCTCGGCTAACACGCACACAAACAAAACACAGGCAAAGGCAAACGTGGAGCCTGAATGCCAATCACTGGACTTATATCAGCATCCGAACCAAAACACACACAAAGAGGCAAACGTGGAGCCTGAATGCCAATAGCTGGGCTTACATCAGCATCCGAACCAAAACACACACAAAGAGGCAAACGTGGAGCCTGAATGCCAATAGCTGGGCTTACATCAGCATCCGAACCAAACACACGCACACTGGAACCTAACTGCCACTCGATGGACTTACATCAGCTTCCAAGCACACAACAACACAACAAGTTAATAGGGAGTCGGGGACTCGAGCCTATAACTGTCAAGCACACACACAAAAGAAAAGAAAAGGCGCCCGGAGAGATCAGCTCAATCTCCTGCCTACATACTTCATCTGGTATGAAGATCAGGGCGATGTAGTTCCCCTACAGAGGGATAAAGGACTAGCCTAACCAGATAACAGAGGGAGACACAACTAGGGAGACTACGACTCGAGCCTAGATGTTATCATGCAGATCATCCCTAAGTTAAGGTTTCTAGCTAACTGGCACAGGGAGCCAGACTATCCTAAACATGACTTGCACAGGAAGCAAGCCACACACACACTTAACTTGCACAGGCAGCAAGCCAAGCAAAACCTAACTTGCACAGGAAGCAAGTCTAAACAAACATACAAGCACAGATAGCACACACTATACACAAGCAAGTGGCTCACACAAGGGTTAGGCACTGAGGCCAACTGGAATAGGGTCAAAGGTTGCTCTTAACCTTGCCATTGAGAGACTAAGGTGAAGCAGATGAAAGGTGAGTGAAGATAAGACTTCACAGCTCTTATCCCTGGCCTGGGAGAGCTCAAGACAAGAATGTGTGGGTTCAGAAAGTGGGAACCCTTCTACACACTTAAAACTGACTCAACTGTGCAATTGCACAAGATCTTGGGTTTTTATCTGTAATGCATCAACACAGTGGTGTGAGCAAAGCAGATGACACACTGAATAGCAGGGGATAGGTTGCATATCCCTTGGGTTCTGCCAATTGCCTCTTCACTTAGGAGGTCTTTGACTCTGTACAAGGACAAATGTAAACAATCACAAACATTGCCTCTTAAGGAGGACTTCAGACAGTTGCCTGGCCAAGTAACAGGCCAGGTCTTCCAGACTACATGAAGTTAGGAAGTCATACCTCAATGCAAATTGCTTATACAAGCAAAGCAAAGCAAGAAGTTCACAAGGAACTAAGCAACTAAAAGCACCTGAAACAGTCAAGCAGATGTTAGTATGCAAGTTCAAACAAAGCAAAAAGAAACAGACACCAACAGTTAATTAGAGGCACATGGATGTGCAAGGCACCAGGCTTAGGGCATGTGAGCCAAGCCACCTACAAAACAAATAAGTTAGTCAAGAATAATCAAGCAAGCTCAATCAAAAGAAATGGTCTCATTGGTCATTTGTTGGTCAACCTGAAAACACAAGCTCAAAGGTGAGTAACAGGACCACTAGGGCAAGCCTAGGGTCAAAAATGAATGAGAAAGTCAAAACAGCAAGTGGAAAGTATCCAAAATCAAGTTCAAACAATCAAGAAACAAAACCAATTGGGTTCACATTCATATCAACCATCATCATCATTTCATGAACCATTTAGGTCAAAGTATAGCATTTAGAAGCTCACAGAAGTCAACAGAATGACTTGCATCAAAAGTCAACCCAAATATTTTCAAAAATCATCAGATAATTCACACTCAATCCTAACATCTAGCATAGTAAGCATGTCAAATTTCATGGCATTTGGATGAGAGGAAGGCAGTCAATGAAAATCATGAAGTCAAACAAGTTTCAAGTAAGCACAAAGAAGGTCAACAATCATGGGTCAACTTCAAAAAATCATAACAAAATGAAAACAGATGAGAAATGGATGGGATTAACACCAATGCAAAGCTCAAGATGTCTAGTATGCACATATGAAATTTCATGATCATACAATAAGGTATGAGAATTTCCCAAATGATATGGCAAGGTATGTCACATAAAGTCAACAATTGACTAGGCAGGGAAGAAAAATCTCAAACAAATGGAAAACAGTTCAAATAAATCCCAGAAAAATCACACATAAACTAGACATATGAGAAAAGGCTTATGCAAAAAATTGGATCATTTGGAGGTCAGGAAGTATGTCATTAAAATTCATGAAAATGCACATCATTGGTGTGACACAAGTTGTCACACCCTACTTCAAAAAATCATATCCAGCAAACCACATATGATAAATGCATAAACTCTACATGGAAACAAAGGTGAATGTGTCTAGTTTCTCCACAAAAAATTTCAGAACCAAAGGATGCAACATGATCATTTCACAATTGTTTTGGCAACATGTATCATTTTTTGTCACATAACACAAACCCTAGAGCCAATTAAAATCCAATGATCAGAAAAATTATTAAAAATCATGGTAAAATAATAGACATCCAACAGGTCATAATGCAAAAAATCCCATGATTTTTGGAGTTGAAATGAGTGAAAAATGGATTTTGGAAGTGGAGTGAATAAATGAGGTAACATGAACAAAGGACATGCAAGGAAGGTCAAAATGTGTTGACCGAGTGGCATTGTGGTAAATACCACATCCACTAATCAAAACGCAAAGTTTTAGGGCGCGGCAACCAAATAACCTGATTGGTTGGCTCTTAATGTAACAGTACCAAGCAGAGAATATAACATCAACAGGCCAATCGAAACTCATGCTTCTGGGTTCAAAATACCATTAGGGTTTAAGCAGCAACAAACATGCATTCATCTTCATGTAATCATCCAAAATAAAATTCGACAGCATCAAGCATACAGCATGGCAATTGGCAGTTATGCAACATCAAACAACAGTAAGCCAAACATATATCATGTGAATTTCTGGAGAATCAATTAGGGTTCATCATAACAGCAGAGCATCATCATTACCATTCAATCATAACAAATCAAAATGCCCAGAAATCCATGGCAGGCATATCAATAGCATCATCAGGCCACACATAACACAAATATGGTATCCATTTTCACTAACTCATCATGAATAAAGCAAATCAAGCAAAAACTTATTTGAACATAAACAATGAAATTCAATTTTCTCACAGCATAATTAATCATTTTCGATGGTTCAAGTTGTAATGGATTCAACTAAGCAAGCTCTATCTAACACATGGCATGGATTAGAGAATGGAGATGGTCGAAAACTTACTTGGCTGTGAAGAAAATCGAGGAACAGTTGTGTTTTGAGTGATGCAAGCTCCAGCAGAGGTCCACAATGCTTTGCAATGATGAATGTTTGAAAAAGCTTGGCTCGAACAGCTCAAATCCAGCTTGAATCCATACCTGCCATGGCTGATGCTTGAAGGAAACAGAGTTCAAAAAGAGCTTCCAGTTGGGGTTTTATGGTTGCAAAGGACTCACAAAGATGGCTAGAGCATGGAACAATGAAAGTTGTTCGAGGTTTTTTTGGTGTTTTTGCTCAGAAATCCCAAATCGTGAAAAATGCAAGAAGGTGAGAATGAGGTTTTTCTGTCCTTTGGAGGCTGCCTCTAGTTCAAAATGATGAAATGGTGGTGAAACAACCAAGGCCAGGCTCAGGTTCTGTGGTGTTTTTGGACAGAGTTTGAAAAGTGCAAGAATGGAGTCTTTTAGAGAATGAATGAGCAATGGTTGGTCTGTGATATGGTGGCTGTTACTGAGGTTTTCCAGTGACAGAAAATGAGGTTTTGATATTGTATCAAGCAAAGCCAGGTTTTTGTTCTTTGGAGTTTTTTGACTAAAAGATGCAAAAGTGTGAGAATGCCAAAATGAAGTTCTTTTCTTTATGAGTGAGTTAACCAAGGCTTTTTGCTGTGTGTGATGGCTGCTACTTTTTCATTTTTTGACAGAAAAATGAAGTGAAGTTTTTCTGTTTTTGAGGTTGCTTCTATTTTTAACAGGATTTTGCAATTTTTGAGAAGAAAAATGCCAAATGAGAGAGTGATCATTTTTTGTGGTTAGAGGCTGCAATTAGTGTACTCAAAATGACAGAATATCCATCATAAAATCTGCTGCTTTTGAGTGCTAAGCATGGTTCATGGATTTGTGGGATAGGTTTGGTGAAATGGTACTTTTTTCCAAGTTTCAAGCAAACTAGCATGGGCTGTATGTACTGCATAAAATGACCTTGCAAACACATTTTAAATAACATTTCTGAACATATTCCAATGGCCAAGTGGTAAAAAAATGATTATATCAAAAAGTCAACCCTTGGTCAAACTTGAATTTAAATGAGACAAGTCAAAAAATGCCATTTTGATTGGCAAGGTTTTGGTACATGAAAGTTACATTTTTGGAAAGAGGGGATCAAATGTGACTTGTAGGAAAAAACCCCATCAAAATTGGCCAAATGGTTTGGGAGATATGGCCTTTTGAAGTTCAAGATTTTCTGAAATCGATTCGCTCATAACTTGCCAACCACACATGGGAATTGAGAGTTCTTGGACTTTTTGGAAATGGGAGAACAAGATCTTCAACTTTCATGTTGGGCAAAAATTCATTTGAAGCTCGTATCATGATGTAATTTTGAGGATCAAGACTTTCCATTTTTGGTAAGTTTCAGTTACAGGTCCAGTTTCCATTTTGGGAAATTTCTGATTTGGCTTCAAATTCTTCCATGATGGTGTTTGACATGATATATGAGGACTATTTGGACATGAATAAGATCTCTCAAACCATTTTCCGTCAACAAATCACTGATTAAATGAACAGTTGACCAACAGTTGACTTTTCTAGGGTTTTGGATGACTGAACCTCTTCTGGTGAATTCCGAACCCTAATTCCTTGAGAACTTGACTTCAAATGATGTCCCAAGACATATGAACTCTTGATTAATGAGCATGGTGCCCAAATTCCACAAGAATGGCCACCATCCACTGCTTTGACTGACTGTTGACTGTCTAGGGTTCTTTGCCTGACTGTGCATGAACTGATGACTTCTGAACATCCAATCTTTGACCAAAACACTTCAAATGGATCTCCAAGTCATGTGAACATGTTGGACCAACCCCAGGGCCTTGGCTCCTTGAGAAACACACTTGCTTGCTTGGTTGACTGATCTCCTAATCAGTTTGACCTAATTTCTTGATTGGCTTTGCACTTGAGGCAAAAGAGGCAATGCAATGCTATGCAATGGACCATGATATGCTATGACCTAATATGAGAATGTACAATGATGGGTGCAAATTTGAGGTGCTACAGGCGACCGTCTGCGGCAAGTGAGAAATAAACCACTTGTACAACAGAGGCAAACAACACACAATGGTACCACCACCCTTTGCATTCCTCATATGAAAAGAAAAGTAAATGTCACCCAGCAGAGTCGGAACGGGATTAAGAGTAGAGAAAATCCTAATAGTGTTCACATCCACAAACTTGTCGATGTTGGGGAATAACACTAGCCCATAGATGAGAAGTACAAATATGGCCTCAAAGGCGTCCTCACTCATGGCCTTCCCATACATAGTAGCTTGAGCAATGAGGAACTCAGAAGGGAGACCTTGAATTCCACCTTTGGTAGTCATATGAGCACCAACCAGAGATTCATCTATAGCTATCTCTTGAGAAGTAGGAACCCTCTCTAAGCCACTGAACGTCAACTGGTCTAGGATAAGTATACCCACAAGATAGGCATACTCTTCAAGCATTGGCAAAAGCTGGAAATCCGGAAATGTCAAGCAGCGGTACAAGGGATCATAGAACTGCACCAATACACCCATCAATTTTTCGTCCACTTGAGTAGCTAGAATAGATAGAAGCTTCCCATAACGAGCCTTGAAATTCAAGGGATCTAATACATAGGATGTCAAATTCCTTAGATCTTTCAAGTCGGGTTGTCTAAAACTGTACTTCTTCGTATTCCTTCTTTGTCTTTCCATGTCTGAAAGTTTGCAAATAGACCTCTTAAAGTTCCTTGAAAATTTTCTCATTATTGATGATATGGATGCAAATGGGTGCATGAATGCATGGATGCAACAATCACACTCAAGGATCAGGCAAAGCACACCACACAAAGGTCATGGGATGGATCATGTCATCCTTAATATCAATCATCCATTTTGGTGGATTATGGTTTACACCTTATCAACACCCAAGTTCCATTGATATTAAGGATACACAAGAATGGATCAACCATGAATCAAGGGTTTGTTGCAAGTCACGAGCATGGAGTCTCGGTTAAGAACCACCCAAAGGGAGTGTACTAGGGTTTAAACCTGCCAAACATGTTCTACAAGAGGTTCCCATAGTCATCATCCCATCTTTTGGATATTATCGGATAAACGACTACTCGTATTCTAAAAATATTCTCAAGAGAGACTCTTATGAGTGTAGTATCGCATAACAATCGTATCAAATCTTACACTTGAACGACTTTCGCACTACATCCTAAAAATAGGCCAAGATGGGCTTGATAAATTAAGGTCCTTGGCTTCTAAGGTCCATATTGGAAAGAGTAATGCCCAACCACGACTACTCGTGTGACATTATTGATCCCAACATGACCTCCACCAAGTGAATGGGCTTGCAAGTCAACTTGTTAAGGAATAACTCCACACAAGTTAACAAGACTATGCCATTCTCCTATCCTAAGTGCACTCGAGTTCGGGTATAGAACTCATCTCACAAAGATCACCAAGCATACAAGGAATTAATATTCAAGCAATTCAATCATTACATACAATACAATAATCCTAAATTGCACAAAAATATGTCATAAAATAATATACAATACAATACAACAGATATGAAAAGTAGGCAAAACCCACTAGGCAAATAGTCCCCAGCAGAGTCGCCATTTTTCTGTAGCGGGGTATTCATTACCATTAGACATATTGACTAAATCCACGGTAAACCATACAAGTTAATTACAATTTTGTGTTTGGATGGATAAACCCATTGCCTACGTACCATCTTAAAAAGATCAGGATCAAAACCTCGTAGTTCGGGGTAAAAATCTCAAAACAAGTTGGTGAATTGATTGGGTCCAAAAGCCTTAAGGTCTTTTGTTATCCAAGGGATAAAACTCAACCCAAAACCACAAATCCACCATGTGAGGATAGCTTCAACATGCTAGTGAGGGGTTAACCCTATAATAAGCATGGAAGACTCATTGTCCATCACTAAAGATATAGGTGAATATTACATCTACCTCAAGGATAACTCAATCCTAATAGCTAAAGGTTATGAAAAGTTTTGATTAGAAAGTGACCATTGAAACCACAAAAATATTTGAATGAGTTATATTTACAAATGAAAAGTATTTACAAAATATGGTCAAAGTTGACTTAAAGATTCAATTGAAAATAAGTGTTATGGAAAGAAAGTTTGAAAATCAAAAGCATAATGATTAGGTTTCTAATGTTTGAAAACAAGTGTTAAATGTTTGCACAAAAGTTTTGGCTTGGGTTAGAGTGGAGGGAAGAAGAAGAATGGCTAAAGTCCTAATCATACAAGAGATGAAGGTTAAGAAACAAGACCACAAATAGAGTTCCTCTCTTGAGATCATATTGATGATCCAAGTAGCTCCCATCCTTTGGAATATGCAAGCAAAATAAGTGTAAGCTCAAGCAATCAAATTAATCAAGCAAGCTCTTAAAAGATCCCCAATAGCTCTTGTATCTTTCACTTTGGATGAACATGGCAATGGTTCTTCAATTTGGCTCAAATAGGATTCCCTAGCATAAAAGAACACACATCAAAAGATTCTATGAAGCCAATCAAGAATGGACAAGATTAAGTTTAGAGATTTGGTCCTTCTAATCCATCTTCAACATTAAGGCCTTTTTACTCCAATTTTGCATAGGGAATGTCCTAGAAACTAAGTCCATTTGTCCATTTTTTGCATTTGGTTCACAACAATCAAAACAAAAGCACAATCACAATAATATATACACAAGTATGTGCTTAAATGAGCAAAAGGCAAATTGCATTAACATAAACATGTGCTCAAAGGAAAAAGCAAATGAATAATATGTACAAGAATAATAAATTGTATAAATGTAAAAAGCAAGAATTAAATGTTAATGGTTAATGGTTAGTGTTAGAGTTAGTGTGACATAAGGCAATTTAGCGCTATGTTAAGCAATCGTAATTGGACTTACGTAGAAGTCACAACTATCTGAGGCCGATCAATAATAATGTAGGCAACAACACAAGTTAGAGATTTTGATTAGTGAATCAAACTCCTACAACTTGCCATGCCAAAAAGAAGATGAGAAATGATCTTGTATTGATTTAGGTTTTTTGCTTGATTAGGAAGAAACCTATCCTTAATGCAAAGCCATTCACTTGATCCATGATCAAGATGAATTAGATTTGAATCAAGGAAGGTTAAACCTCCCATGTATCAAGGCTAACCACCAATCTTTAACTCATTGATCAAAAAAGAAAAAGAAGAAGAAGAAGAAGAAGATGAATATTAAAGTGCATTAATGAAAATGGAATGAGATAATCAACAAGCATTGACCAAAGATAGAGAAGGTCAAGGTCAAACAATGGTAAATAGAAGTAAGATGAAGATTAGAAGTCAAGAAACAAATAAAATATTTTTGGTATTTTTCAATATTAAAATAAAACTTGAATTAAAATAATAAAGAAAGGTCAAACTTCAGACTCACTTCAAATCAACTTTGAAAATTCCAAGTGGATTATCCTAAGTTCAATAAGGTCAAACAAAGTTTGACAAAAAATTTCAGCATTTTTAGAAGTCAGAAACTATTTTTAATCAATTAAAATGCATAAAAATAACCTAATTGAATTAAAATCTCAAATAAATCTCAAATCAATTAATAAATTGATGAGATTATTTTTCATAGATCTATCATCATTTAAAGAGGATGGAAAAATATTTTTGTATTTTTTGGATATCAAAAACTGTTTAAAATGAATTAAAATTAAGCAGAAAAGAGAAAATTCCTAAAAAATATCAAATGATAAAATAAAAAATATTAAAAATCATTTTTAGAAAATAGAAATTAAAAGGAGAAAAATGCAATTGGTCTCATATTTTTTGAACCAATAATGAAGGAGCTATGAATTTTTAAAAAGAAATGGATTTAAAAGAAATAAAAGAAATTAAAATCAGAAACTAGAAAATGTAAAAATGCGTGGACCGTCTGATGAGACCTCATTAATTGACTTGGATCATCACACGCCATTCCTGTCCGCGTGATGATCCACGTCAATTAATGAGATGGATGATTCAGATCTAATATGGAGAAGGGACGGTGACCACCGCCACCGTCTTCTCCGGCCAAGCTCAAAATTGTTGAGAAACAAATGTTAACCAAATGCTACGATCCCGGTACCAATCGAAAGCTGGGGTGATGTACATCACCCCTGTACCAACCAAATCCACTATAGGTTTCTACATTGAGAGAAATCAGAGATGGAATTTTAATGGTGTTCAACTGAACTTGCTAGATTTAAAAAATTTGAAGCTCAAGAATGTTGCCTCTATGCAGAGGACTTCAGATCACACAATAACAACCAGAGATAAGCACAATACGAGCTGATTCGAAGAAATTAAAATCAAAAGCAAACCTCTGATTTCCAGGGCTTGGAGTCACAATTCCTTGGTGTTAATCCTTGCAGTACACTCTATGAATCAAGGTGATGAGGTTTAGGAACTTTTAGATCTAAGAAAACAATCGATGAAATTGAATGCTAGATCTGAAAATTGGAGAAAAATGAGAGAGTTCCTTTGGTGTGAGGGTGAGGATTCAATTGCACAGCATGTAGGGCGCCTTCAGGTTAGTGAAATGAAGAGCATAAGCATTGTATTTGTTGGCAAGGCAATGCTGAAATGCATGATCACAACTTTGCATGAATGGAAAGGGCCTCCATGCATGGGCCTGTACAGGCGCATGGAGGGCCCAATTCCACTTGGGTTTAGCAGTTGATGCTAAGCATGTACAAACTGGACATGCAAATTGTGTCTTAATGGATCATGCAATGCAAATTTAAATGATTTTCAAAAATGGACCACTATGTTCAAGTCTTCGAAAATGCCATGTCCAAACTTGAAACACCACCTCATGAGTAATGGTCGAAAATCTTTTTGCATGAGGATCATTTGTTATGTTGATCACAACTTCATTTGAGCCTTGGAAATTGGTTAAAAGTGGTCATGAAGTATAGGGTGCAACACATGTACATGTGAGATTTTCAAAATTGGCCAAAATTCAAGCCCTTCTGTTTCAATGATGCAAGCTCCAAATGACAAAATCTTCAACATCAAAGTTATAGATATTTTCAAGGAAATGAATTTGGACTTAAATTTAGCATCATTTGGAGTTTTGATGAAGACGTTATGGGCACTTGAAGTTGGACTTTTTCACATTTCAATGCCTTTGGTCCAAAGTGACCTATAATGTTTTGCATTATCACATGTATTTCTTTTAGGATTTTGAAATTTTTCTCAACATAACATTTGAATTAGACATTTTAAGCTTTCAAATTAATTTGATCCTACCTCAAAATCATGAAAAATGAAGGAGTTATGTTCTTGGGAAGTTGACCCAAAATTAGGGTTTTATTCAAAATGACCTATAATGTCTTGGAATGGATGATGACCTTACAAGCTTAAAATCCATTTTTGATGAACATGAAAGTTGTTCATATGGTTCTTAAGAATAGTTTTTCTCTTGGAGTAATCTCCATTTGTCAAACACATCAAAAGTTAGGTCTCAGTGTATTTCAAAATAGTCGGATGAATTGACTGATCAACTTCTCAAGTCCAAACCTCATATCTTGATGAATTGATGATTGAGGACACTCAAATAAGTTAAAATATGTATGAAATGATGAATTAAAGAACATACCTTGATTGTATTTGATCATGGGTTGAGGTTGCTTCATGAGCAAGGCAGAGTTGATGAACAAATGAATTAGGGTTTCCTTGGGAAACAAGCCTCAAACCCTTTGATTTGCTTTGATCAAAATGAAGAATTGAGATACTTGGGATGCATATTTGATGGATGAGATCTTTGGGAACCATTGCCATGCTTTCTTTCATCTTCTCTTGGCCATATCAATGCACATAGGATCTCCTAGAAGCTTTAGACCTTGTGATTGCTCAAGCTACAAACAAGAGATGTTAGTGACATATTTTTGTGCTTTTGGTTAGTAAATAAAATGAGAAAAGCAATAATATACAATTCAAGCATGTTTGGTGATCTCAAACCAACTCTCAAAAGTTCCCACCCAAAGGTAAAGGAGCAAAGGTGCTATGATCCTTGAGACAAATGCAAGATGCAATGTTATGATGCCATGAGGGATCTTAGGGTCAAAACTGGGGTTTTACACCATGGTCTGAAAATATTTGTAAATAAAGCCTCAGTTCCTTGAAGTTATTTTTCGTATGATGAATGGCATGATGCGCATGAATGCATGAATGCACCAATCACAAATAAGGGAACACACACAAGGCAAACAAATAAAGGTCAAGGGATGAATCAAGTTATTGTCAAGATCAATCATCCATTTTGGTGGATTATGGTTTTCACCTTATCAATACCCATGTTCCATCGATATTGACAAGACTTGATTGGATCAACCAAGAATGAAGGGTTTATTGTAAGTCACGAGCATGGAGTCAGGTTAAGAACCATCCCAAAGGAGTGTACTAAGGATAAAAACATGTAGGTCATGTTCTAAAAAGTTCCCAGAGTCTTAATTCAATCTATCGGATATTACAGGTTAGGATGACTGACTCATCAACCCATTATATTCTCAAGAGAAACTCGTCTGAGTGTAGTATCGCCTAACAACTGTTATCAAGTCTACACTTGAACAGTCTTCGCACTACGTCCTGAATAGACCAAGTTGGGTTAAATGTTCTACGGTCCTCAACTTCTTGGACCCCAAATCAGAGAAAGTAATGCCTAACCACAAATAACTTGTGTGACATCAATAGCTCTAATAGGGTCTCCACTGAGTAGATGGGTCTCAGGCCAACTTGTTAAGGACTACTCCACACAAGTCGAACATTCCTATACAATCCTTCTATCTTAATTTCACTCAAGTTCGGGTTAGAACTTATCTCACCACTCAGAGATCACCAAGCACAACAAGCAGATTATATCATACAAAAAAATATACAAACATCAAATATACAATTATATACACATAAAAAACTAGGCTAAACCAACTAAGGACTACTCCCCAACAGAGTCGCCAATTAAACTTAACATCAATAAAACCAGAGTCGCCACCGCACTTTTATTGTTTCCAAGGGAAAAGGGAGAAAGTACGAACAAAACCCAAAGATAAGAAGTTTTCAAATCAAAAATAATATAATGCCACAGATTACAGGTAAGGGGGTTGGTTACACAGCGGGAAGGTGTTAGCACCCAAAGTGTCCTAGGTACTCCTAGGGAGCCCTTTTTTACGTGTGTATATGTTTTGGTATAAAATGATGTTTGCAATAAATACAGTGTGGGGATGAGAAAAGAATTCATTAATTATATTTTTGTGTTTGACAAGACCTTCGGACTTGTGCCTACGTACCAACATAAAATGAGGGATCAAAACCTCGTAGTTCGTGGTATCAATTTCAAAGTGAATGAATTGCTTTTAGCAAATATTTAAGTTTGAAAGAGGCATAAAAGGCCTAAAAGAGTTTGAATGAGTTTTAGTTCTTTTTTTCTTTTGAAATTTGAAGTCAATATGATTAGATTCATTTACAAGTTTGATTAAGAAAAAGAGTTTGAAAATGCAATGGCATAAGGCCAAAGTTTCTAATTTTGCAAAAGAGTCTAAGTTTAGAAATCACAAGCAAAGAAGAATTTTTAAAGAGGGAGAGATTTGAAAGTAAAGAAGTGGGAGAAGATGAAGAGGCTAATCCTAAGTAGGAATTTAAAAGTTAATAGTTGAAAAGATCTGACCAATGGGATGCAATCCAATGGATAAGAATGTCATATAAAAACCCAATTTTCCCTTGGAATTTAGAATCAAGCAATATCAATACACAAATGGCAAGATGAAGAGCAAGGCATCAAATAAAGATAGCCACATCTAAGCAATCCACTTCATAGTCTTCTTCTTCAGCTCCCATGTATCAGATGACATACTTCTTGAATGGCTCAGAAATAGGCATTAGACATAGGTTCAAAGTGACATTTGCATCAAGACCATGTAGTAGATGAACTCAAATGGCTCTCAACACTTGCATCAGATGAAGGTTCAATTCACAATCACTTGGTTCCATAAATGTTGGCATTGACCAAGTCCTTTTGCATAGGGGATGTTTCCTAATTCTAAGCCCAAGTGTCAGATCAAGTCCAATAGTCCACACAAACATTTTTTAAGAGTTTTTGTGGTTTATTAAGTATCTTAAGGTCAAAACACCACAAACACAAACAAAATACACAATCAAGTATATGCAATCACAATATAACCACAATATATGGCTCAAGTGAGAAAAGTGAAAATGGCATAAAGTAAATAAGTTAAATGGTATGAATAAAGGTAGATGATAAAAGGCTTAAATTTAAAGTGCATAAGGTAAATGACTTGAATTTAAAAGTTAATCAAATGTTAGTTGATTAGAAGTTAGTGGAGCTTTGCTTTTTATTGTTTAAGTCATTCATTGGAGAACACTCAACCCTCTATTCACAAGCATGGATCCTTGAACCAAGACATCTTCCAAAGGAAGGAAAAAAGACCAAGTTTCCTCACAATACCATGAAAGGGGGGAGACTTACAATCTCAATTACTAGAATGCTATGCTTTTGGGTCAAAATTTAGCGCTATGTTAAGCAATTGTAATTGGACTTATGTAGAAGTCACAACTATCTGATGTCGGGCAATAGAATTTTGGTGTTAATGATTGTTAGAGATATGGTATAATGAATCAAACTCCTAAAACATACCACACACAAAAAGAAAATGGCAAAAGGGTGGACCTCATCTCATCCATACTTGTATTGGTTTATGAACCAATTAGCCTTAGGATATAGAGATATCATTGGTCAATGGAATGGATGGGATAGAATGGGATTGAAGATGAAGAGGGAGGGGAAATGAAATAAACACAACTCGGTCATAGGAGGAATTTTATCAAATTATAGTCATTCATTCATTTTGGGAGATGAAATGTACATTTCATCAATCCCCTAAATCCAATGATTTTAATCCAACAAAAGCCAAATCAACCTTGACCAAGACCCAAAAAACATAGTCAAACTCAACAAGCCAATGGAAATAGCTCAACACAATTTATTCACAATTAAACAAATAAAAATCAATTAAAAAAAGCTTTAAATTAAATTATGGTTGATCAAAAACCTAAAACCTCTTCAAAACACCAAAAAAATTGCCCAGAGATTTATCATAGGTCAAACAAGGTCAAAAGACCTTGGAGAAAAAATTTCATAATTTTTGGATACTTAAAAGTATTTTTAAATAATTAAAAATATTCATAAAAACAATTAAATCATAAAAAATATTAATATTGATCCAAAAAATAATTTTAATTCATAAAATGAAAGAGACAAATATTTGAAATTTTTGGGTGAAAGTCCCATATTTTTTGGATCAATATTAAAATAATAAGAATTGATGAAAATAAAGCAATTAAAATAAAAATCAAAAAATTCAAAAATACGTGGACCATCTGATCTCCCTCATGAATTGAGGTGGCAGATCAAATGGTCTACAACACGCATTCCACCATACACCAAGTCAAGCGCGTTGCACGCGTGGGAATCACAACCAACACTTAAGATTAAAACATTTTGAATGGATCATGTGGTTCAGAAGCGTGCCAACACATCGCCGAAGCCAGACCTCCGGTCTTCTTCTCCGGTAGACCTCACCGGACTAGTTCACCTTCAACCATCACCAAAATGAAAAAGGAGGACATTAATTTAAAGAGAAAATGCTCAGGAGCTCGAATCTGGCCTCAATTTTGTCTAACTCCAAGTATATAGGAAGATACAGGGAGTTGAATTTTGAGAATCATTATCTGAGTTGCTTCAATTTCACCTCAAAGAAACTCAATCTTCTTGCCTACATTGGTAGGACTTCAGACAACCAAAAATCAACAAGAATAGTGGAGAATTGAGTGAGAATCGAAGAACTGAATTTTTTTGAAAATCAGCTTCACTCTAGCTTCAGTTTGACATGATCTTGCTCTCATTTATGCTTGGCCTTGCTTCAGATGTTTGATATAATGGAAATGGATCAAGGAAAGGGATGAACTCTTGGAGTTTCAATCTCAAAAACAGTGGGAGATTCAAACTCGATTTTAAAAGAAAATCTTGAAACTTATCCTTTGAATGTGAGGGTTTAGGGTTGCTGATTCAAAGCTTGCGTTCCAGGGTCCTTATTTTTGAGCAAGAGGGCTTCTATTTATAGCTAAGGAGATTGATAAAGGTACACTTCCATTTTTGGCCAAAGTTGAAAATCTCACTTGCATGCTTGCATGGGCGTGTGATAGTCTCATCAAATGACGCACTTAGGTCCAAAAATCAGTGTAAGCAATGCTGAAATCATGTTAACAAGCCATGCATTCATGTATGAAAAGTGGAACTTCAAATTATCCAAATGTTCCTTCAACTTTAAGCCATGCGCAAGTCATTCATACTTTGTCCAAATGATATGAATTTAGACATTTTGGAAAGGTTAGATCAAGAGGAACAACTTTCCTGTTGAATAATTTTTCATTTGAAGCTTGGATCATGATTAATTTTGAGGTGGAAGTTTGGAAGATCAAACATATCAAAATATTTTCTAAAAAGTACCAAGCCATATGTTCACTTCTTCCACCTTGAATAACTTTTTCTATGGACTTCAAATGAGAAACGTTCCTTCATAAAAGTTGTATATTTTCCAAATCCCTTCAATTTGGTAACAAATTTGACCTCATTTGGATTTATCATGAAGTAGTTATGCATTTTAGAAATTGAGGAAAAACACTTGTTCAATGGTATTGGCCCAAAATGACCTATAATGTTTCCTCTTGGCACATGCATTTGCAAGTTGAATTTGAACTTCCTCAAAACACCAAAGTTGAAGTAGAAATATTAAATTTGATCATTCAACTTGAATGGATTTCATCTCATAAAAATTGAGAAAGTTATGGTCTTGGGAAGTTGAGTTTCAAATTAGGGTTTAGACAAAATGACCTATAATCTTTCACCATAAAAAAATGACTTTCCAAGCAAAACTAGCTCTTGACCTCAACATTAAAGTTGTTTGTAATGTAATTTATAGTAACTTTCCACTTGTAATCATTTTCATACGATAAATAATTGTAGGTGATAGGGTCTAGGGAACCCTAATTTTGATTACTTGAATTCCTCTGATCAACCACCATGAACCAACTTGCTAGCTTGACATTCTCTTGAGTTTTGGAACTCATGGAGGATCATATAGGCATATTATGATGTAATGTGAAGTATTCCTTGAAATATTTAATCAATTATTGAGGAAACGTGTTGAAGAAGTCACATAAGATACCTAGATGAATTAGGGTTTCCAAGGCAAATCAACTCCAAACTCTTGGTGAATTCTTAATCAAAATAACATGTGAAGATCATGGGGATCCATATATGATACTTAGATCCAATGTAGACCAATTCTTGATTGATCTCCTTGCATTGAGGGTCTCAAACCCTAGATGTGAGCTTGATAGAGCATAGGTGAGCACACACACTACCTACAAAAGAGTTAAATTATACAATAACATATTTTTGGTATTTTGGTTAGTAAATAAAGAAAAAGGAAGTATGATACAATCAAATGTGGTTGGTGCTCTCTCCGAATACAAGTATGATATAATCACAAAGTTCTTGGTGATCTCTCCCAAAACAAACCCAGTGAAAAGGGGTAAGGAGGATGCCAAGGTATGATCCCAATGCTAATGCATATGATGGAATTGCATGAGGGATCTTAGGGTCAAAATTGGGGTCTTACAGCTCCCCTATTTAAGGACATTCTAACTGACGAGGCGAAAGTTAAAATCTTCATGTCGACTCAGTAGAATGGGCTTAAATAAAACATATAGAAACAAATTTTGGTCCCTAAGAGACCTCATGATACATATGATATGAATGTAAAAGTAAATTCTTTGTGGGGAAATATTGAAACAAAGGAAAAAGAAGTCAGAGAGACTGAAAGTCCGCAGGAGTAAAATGCATTCCGTAAGGAAAACTCACTAGGGAGACCGAGACTCTGGGGGGATAAAAAGGATTTATGCGTAGGCCAGGCTACGACTTGAAACTACTGGGGGACTCGAGGAAATCCATATAAAAATGGAAAGACTGGGCCGGGGAAACAAACATCTGCACGGAATACAAGTACGTCAAGTTAAAACTGAGGTACTTGAATCATGCAGGGAAAAGCGATTTCACTAAGGAAATGCGAACTCAACTCTACTAGGGAAGATAAACTTCAACACAGGAGGAGCAGAAATCCATTATCTATTACCTGTTACTGGGTAAAGAGATAATAAAGATCTAACAGAGAGAACATCCGTCACCGGTTAAGATGAACATATCAAGGATAACTCGCTGGGTACCTCCAGGAGGGGGGTATTCCTTATCGGTTACTGGGGAAGAATAGCCTTGCTGGGGAAAACTGCAGAAAATAGGATTTACAACTACCAATTATTGGGCAGAAGACCAAGGGTGAGAGTATCTGTCATCAGTTAGGATGAACATATCAAGGATAAACTCAATAGGGAATAAAATCCGTCATCGGTTAGGATGAACATATCAAGGATAGACTTATCGGGAAATGTCAAGGAGGATACCCGTCATCGGTTAGGATGAACATATCAAGGATATACCAACTGAACAAAAAGGGAGGAATTACATCTATCAAAAACTGGATAGAAAACCATCAGAGAGAAAATTTGTCACCGGTTAGGATGAACATATCAAGGATTATCTATGCGAGGGGACAAAGTAGGATTTACGACTACCTGTTACTGGGTAGATGACCAATCAAAGAGAAAATCTGTCACCAGTTAAGATGAACATATCAAGGATAGACTCTAAAAAAGGGAGCAAAAATAGGGATTGCATCTATCAGTTACTGGATAGAATACAAAGGGAGATAAAATCTGTCACTGGTTAAAGTGAACATATCAAGGATAGACTCCGCACAAGGAAAAAAGTAGGATTTACAACTACCGGTTACCGGGTAGAAAACCAACAAGAGAAGGAAACCCGTCATCGGCTAAGATGAACATATCAAGGATTAACTCTTTGAGGAACAAAAGAGGGATTACAACTACCTTTTTACTGGGTAGAATACCAAAGGCGAGAATATCCGTCACTGGTTAAAGTGAACATATCAAGGATACACTCATGCGGGGGAAGAAAAGATATTCGTCACCGGTTAAGGCGAACATATCAAGGATATATTTCCTGGGTACTCCAATGAGGAGAAAAAGGGTACTTTTGTCGGGTATTGGGCAAGAAGTAACAAACTGCAAACTAAGAAGAATATTACCAGTTACTGGGTAATAGAGTCTTAGGGGACCAAAATATCTATCTAGGTAATATCTAGAAAGAAAACGGTCAGACAAGACTCAACCCAATGAGGACATAACTTAAGGGGATTAATTCCATCCAGAAAATTTGCTAGAGAGGAAACTAAAATAACAACCATCCACGAGGAAAAAAACTCAGTGAGGAAACGGAGAAAGTTTAATGTCTTTTTGCCTAAGGGGCTGACACTCTACAACTGAAAGAGGACAGACATTCGATTTGGTATGGGGATAAAGTACCGCCATAACAGAGAATGAGAATATCAAACAAATCAAACATGCAGGATATGCAAATTATGAAATTGTATGAATGTATATGTATATGTATATGCTGACAAAACGATCACAAATGATACAAAGGTGTCGCCAAGAAATTGAACCACCGGTACAATCCTCGGTCAATCCACAAAATATATGGAGATAACAACCGGAGAACAGAGAGATCAACATCCCAAGGGCTCAACCCTAGCTGAGGACGGAGGAGATCTGCTGCGGGCGGAACATCCAATCTATGGGGAATTTTAGGTCAAAACCATAAAAATGGGAGACAACCCTATAGAGAAATGAACAAAACTTGCTCAGAGACCAGGAGGAAACTCTGACTGGGAGTAAATATACATGGGGATTGGTGGGGACACCAAAGCGATCTACTAGGGGGAAGAACAAACATCTCTGATGACGATCCACCTGCTGAGGAAATACGAACTCCGCTGGGGATGGCCGAAATTCTATTCGGGACAAGGACACGCCGCAGGGTATCTGAATCAACCAACTCAGCTGGGGAGAAAGAAGCTCTACCGGGGATCAAACACTCCGTCGAGGAACTGAATCAACACAAACGTCTAGGGATACCCAAAGAGTTAACTGCTTCGGGAACCACAAATACTTCACACTTAGGGAGAAGATTTTAGAGTTGAAAAGATCTGACCAAATGGGTAGCAATCCAATAGACAAGTATGTCAATAGAAACCCAAAATTCCCTTGGACTTTTAGAATCAAACAACACACAAATGCACAATTATATCATCTTAAAGAGAAAGACACCAAATAAAGATGGCCACATCCAAACTTATCCATTTCATGATCTTCTTCAAAATAACCCATGTAACAGATGAATTCCACAAATCACAGGTTCAAAATAACAACTTCATAATGATCATGTTGCAGATGAATCTTAGAGAGATCTTCAAAGATGTATCAGATGAATTTCAAATTGCAAGCACTTGGTTCCTTCAACAAGTTGGCATTGGCCAAGTCCTTTAGCTTAGGGACGTTATCTAGATTCTAAGTCCATTTGCCCAAGATCAAGCCAATACTCCAATCAAAAGTTTTTTAGGATTTTTGTTATTATTATGTGCATTAATGGTCAAAGACCCCACAAACAAGCAAAGTATACACAAACAAAATATATCACACAATATGGTCCAAATGGACAAAGTGAAAATTGCATTAACATAAACAATTAGAATGATATGAAAAATGGCAAATGAAATAGAGTGCTAAAAGTAAATTGCATTAAAGTAAAAGCTTGAAATTAAATCTTAGTAATTAGTAGGTTAGAAGTTAGTTTTGTTTTGCTTTTGCTTTTCATTTCAAGACATTCTTTGGAGAAGACTCAACCCACTTATCACAAGCATAGTCCTTTAACCAAAACATCTACCAAAGGAAGGAAAGAAGGTCAAGTTTCCACACAATACCATGAAAGAGGGAATACTTACAATCTCACTAACTAGAATGCTTATGCCTTTTATGTCACAAATTTAGGGCTATGTTAAGCAATCGTAATTGGACTTATGTAGAAGTCACAACTATTTGAGGTCGGGCAATAGAATATTAGTGTTAATGCATGTTGGAGACATAGTATTATGAACTATGCTCATGAAACACACCACACACACAAAATATGCAAAAGGTGTGGCCTAATCTCATCCATACTCATGTTAATTTTTCAGTCAACTAGCATTAGGAGTTTGAGATATCATAGGCCAAATGAAATCAATGAATGAAGAAGAGGAATGAGATGAAGTGGGAAGGGGATGAATGAAATCAGAAATTGGTCAAAGGAGGACTTTTACCAAATTAATACCATTCATTCATTTTGGGAGATGGAATGTACATTCCATCAATCCCCTAAATCCAATGATATTAATTTGACAAAGTCAAATCAACCTTGACCAAGGCCCAACAACAATAAGCAAACTCAAACAAGTCAATGCAAGTGATCAACAAAAATAATTGGCATTTATTCAATTAAAAATAATAAAATAGTGCCTTTAAATCAAATATATTTTGTCCAATTCCTAAAATCTCATCAAAACACCAAAGAAATGGCCATGAGATTTATCATAGGTCAAACAAGGTCAAAGGACCTTGGATAAAAAAATTCATAATTTTTGGATATTTAAAAATATTTTTAAACAGTTAAAAACAAATGCAAAATCAATTAATTCATGAAAAATATTGATAATGATCCAAAAAATAATTTTAATTCATAATATGAAAGAGAAAAATATTTGATTCTTTTTTGTGAAAGTCCCATATTTTTGGGTCAATATTGAATTTAATATGAATTATTAAAAATAATGCAACAAAAATAAATATTCAGAAAATAAAAATTAAGTGGACCATCTCATCTCCCTCATTAATTGAGGTGGCAGATCAGATGGTCCTAAATGTGCGTTCCACATGGACTAGATTCAACAGCGTTGCACAGTTGGTAATTAAAACCAACGATCAAGATTAAAACGTAATGGATAGATCATGTGGTTCAGAGCCTTGCCAACTCATAGCCGGAGCCAGAGCTCTGGTCATCTTCTTTGGTGGACCTCACCGGAATGGTCCACCATGAACCATCACCAAAATGAAAAACAAGGACATGATCTTAAAGAAAAAATGGCACTGAGCTCGAATCTGACCTCCATTCACTCCAATTCCAAGTATATTGAGAGATACATGGAATTGAAATTTGAGGTACATGAACTGAGTTGCTTCGATTTGACCTCAAATCAACTCAAACTTCTTGCCTACATTGGTAGGACTTCAGTCAACCAAAGAATCAATAGAGTTGAGCAATAATTTAAGAGAATCGAAGAGTTCAAAATTTCTGGAAAATACCTTCAATGTAGGAATGGATTCGATGGATCTTGATATTGCTTGTGCTTGGTGTCACTCCAGTTTCTTGCAGGAGAAGGATTGAATGGTTAAAAAGCTATGGATTCCTGGAGAATTGAATTCCAAAACAGTGGAGAATTCTTCACCATCCAGAGTTGTAAGAATCAATGCGCCGCCTGAAAAGGCTCTCTTAACAACATATGAGCCTTCATAATTGGGAGTCCATTTTCCTTTGGAATCTGGCTTGACCGATAAAATCTTCTTGAGCACAAGGTCACCTTCTCTGAATACATGACGTTTGACCTTCTTATCAAAAGCTTTCTTCATTCTCTGCTGATATAATTGACCATGACACATGGCAGTTAATCTCTTCCCTTGAATTAAATTCAACTGATCAAACCTGGTCTGACACCATTTAGCTTCGGTCAACTTGGCCTCCATGAGCACACGCAATGAAGGAATCTCAACCTCTATAGGGGGTACTGCTTCCATACCATACACGAGAGAGAAAGGGTTGCCCCTGTTGAAGTGCAAACGGATGTACGATGCCCATGTAAAGCAAATGGGAGCATCTCATGCCAATCCTTATACGTGACAACCATCTTTTGGATAATCTTCTTAATGTTCTTATTTGCAGCTTCAACAGCCCCATTCATCTTGGGTCTATAGGGAGAAGAATTATGATGTGTAATCTTGAAGTCTTTGCAAAGAGCTTCCACAATATTTTTATTCAAGTTTGATCCATTGTCAGTAATGATCTTACTTGGCACACCATAACGACATATGATCTGATTCTTGATAAACCTTACAACAACTTGTTTGGTTACATTTGCATACAATGCCGCTTCAACCCATTTTGTGAAGTAGTCAATTGCCACCAAAATGAAACGATGTCCATTTGAAGCTTTGGGCTCAATCATCCTAATCATATCAATTCCCCACATGGAGAAGGGCCATGGGGAAGATATAACATTCAATAGTGTCGGAGGAACATGAATCTTATCAGCATAAATTTGACACTTGTGGCATTTCTCCACAAATTTGCAACAGTCAGATTCCATTGTCAGCCAATAGTAACCTGCTCGCAACATCTTCTTTTCCATTGCATGTCCATTGGAATGAGTACCAAAGGAACCTTCGTGCACTTCAGTCATCAACAAGTCTGCTTCGTGTCTATCCACACATCTGAGCAAAACCATGTCGAAGTTTCTCTTGTACAGTATATCACCATTCAAGTAGAAATTATCGGCTAATCTTCTCAAAGTCTTCTTATCTTTCAAAGATGCCCCAGGCGGGTAAATCTGACTTTGGAGGAAACATTTGATGTCGTAATACCACAGATTCTTGTCTTTGATTCCTTCAACAACAAACACATGAGCTGGCCTATTAAGACGCATCACAGATAAATTGGGAACTTCATTCCAATATTTCACTACAATCATTGATGCCAACATTGCAAGAGCATCTGCCATCCGGTTCTCATCTCGAGGAATATGATGAAATTCAACCTTTGTAAAGAAAGTGGAAATCCTCCCTGCATAATCTCTATATCGTATTAAACCGGGTTGATTTGTCTCCCATTCTCCTTTGATATGATTCACAACCAAAGTCGAATCACCGAAGACATCCAAATACTTGATTCTGAGATTCATGGCCTCTTCAAGCCCCATAATGCAAGCTTCATATTCTGCCATGTTGTTTTTACACTTGAAAGTCAATCTAGCTGTAAATGGTAGATGCGTGCCTTGAGGAGTAATAATCACTGCCCCAACGCCATTTCCATATTGATTAACAGCTCCATCAAATACCATGCCCCAACGGGAACCAGGTTCTGGCCCTTCTTCAAGCAATGGTTCATCAGAATCTTTCATTTTTAAGTACAAAATCTCTTCATTTGGAAAATCATACTGTATTGATTGATAATCTTCAATTGGTTGGTGAGCCAAATGGTCAGCCAAGATACTATTTTTGATCGCTTTCTGAGATCGGTATTCGATATCATACTCTGATAACAACATCTGCCAACGGGAAATTCTCCTGGTTAAAGCAGGCTTCTCAAATATATACTTGATTGCATCCATTTTGGATATCAACCAAGTGGTATGATTCAACATATACTGATACATATGCTTAGCAGCCAAAGCCAATGCGCAACAAGTTTTCTCAAGCATAGAATATCGAGTCTCACAGTCGGTGAACTTCTTACTGAGGTAGTAAATTGGAAATTATTTCTTCCCAATCTCATCTTGCTGACCAATAACACAACCCATACTATCTTTGAGTACAGTCAAATACATGATCAATGGTTTTCCTTCGACAGGTGGAGACAAAATCGGAGGTTCAAGCAAATATTCCATGATACTATCAAATGCTTTCTGGCAGTCTTCGGTCCAATCACAAGACGGATCTTTCCGAAGAAGCTTGAATATAGGCGCACATGTGGCAGCCATGTGGGAAATGAATATGGAAATATAATTCAAGCGGACGAGAAGACCTCTGAGTTGCTTCTTAGTTTTGGGCGCAGGCATGTCTTGTATTGCTTTGACCTTGGCAGGATCAACCTCAATACCCTTCTCGCTGACAATGAAGCCCAACAACTTACCAAAACGAACACCAAAAGTACACTTATTGGGATTCAAGTGAAGTTTATACTTCCTCAAACGCTGGAATAGTTTCAACAAATGCTCAACATGTTCCTCTTCATCAATTGATTTAGCAATCATGTCATCGACATATACTTCAATCTCTTTATTCATCATATCATGGAAAATAGTCGTCATTGCTCTCTGGTAAGTTGCACCAGCATTCTTTAAACCGAAAGGCATCACTCTATAACAGAAAGTTCCCAAGGGTATAATGAATGTGGTCTTCTCCATATCTTCGGGTGCCATCTTGATCTGGTTATATCCGAAAAATCCATCCTTAAACGAAAAGACTTTGAATTTAGCAGTATTGTCTACCAACATATCAATGTGTGGAAGAGGGAAATCATCTTTCGGACTGGCTTTATTCAAATTTCTATAATCAACACACATGCGGACTTTTCCATGTTTCTTCGGCACATGCGCAATATTGACCACCCATTGAGGATACTCAGCAGTCACAAGGAAACTGGCGTCAATCTGCTTTTGAACTTCCTCTTTGATTTTCACAGCCATATCAGAACGCGTTCTTCTCAACTTCTGCTTGACTGGAGGGCATTCTGGCTTCAACGGCAATCTATGCTCCACAATCTCAGAATCCAAACCAGACATGTCTTGATAGGACCAAGCAAACACATCTGAATACTCTCAAAGAAGATCAATCAACCCCTTCTTAGCATCTGGACACAGTCGAGACCCAATCTTGACTTCCTTCACATCATCTTCGGAACCCAATTTGAGTAGCCTAATCTGCTATTCAATCGGCTGAATAATCTTTTCATCTTGCTCAAGAAGACGAGACAGTTCCTCACTTACTTCTACATCACTTTCCTCCTCGGCCTCAAACACATGGATTTCAAAATTTGGAGAAGGAGAAGGATCATTGTATTCAATGGGGTTAGGAACCAACCTGCATAATGATTTGATATTTTGATTTTAGAGAAGTGAACTTGTGACCAAATATTATGTAGATGGACAATTATATTATTTATTTATGTTTTTTGTGATTACCATTTTCAGAATAAAGCAAAAAGTAAAAATAAACATCAAAGATGTTGATGAATAGAATTAATTTTATTGATGATCAATTTAAAATGCCCAAACAATGTTCACTTCTCCCTTAGGCATATGAGAAGGATTTTAAAATATAAAAGCAATTACTTAGATCGATGCAAAAGAACAGGAATATCAACGGCAGTCCAATTGTTGCATGTCTTTCCATGCATTACAAAGTTGGTGCAGTCTTCCTCTTCATTATTCTCTAGCACATAAGCTAAGTGTTGTTCATTGCCATGAATGAACCCTCCGCTATGGAAGCTGAGTTGCATATCTTCAGATCTTGCAATTGATGAGCCTTTCAGGAACCCCAAACCAGTTCTGCCTTTGTTGTCGGAGACCTCTACTATGCGCCCCCATTGACCAACATCACTCTCTTCAACAATCTTCTGAGCATCTTCCAACTAGGACATAGGTGCCCCAACTCTCTTCTTAGCAACAATAGATAAGGCTTGGAACGGAGTTCCAACCTCATCCTCAGCTTCTACATACGAGAAAGATGACAGATGGCTAACCAATAGCGCTTTCTGTCCTCCAACAATCACCAGCTTGCCACTCTTGACATATTTCAATTTCTGATGCAGAGTGGAGGTAACAACACCTGCCTCATGAATCCATGGCCTTCCCAATAAACAGCTGTAGGCTGGGGGGATATCCATTACTTGAAAAGTAATCTGAAAATCACTCTGACCTATCTTAACTGGAAGGTCCACTTCACCAATTACCATTTTGCGCGAGGCAACAAAGGCTTTGACAATTACCCCGTTATACCTCATGGGCGCTCCTTGGTAAGATAACTTCGACAAAGTTGACTTCGGAAGCACATTGAGTGACGAACCAGTGTCAACAAGCACATTTGACAAAGCATCTTCCTTACAGTTCATTGAAATATGCAAAGCTAGGTTGTGATTTCTTCCCTCCTTAGGGAGTTCTTCGTCACAGAAGCTTAGGTTATTACATGAAGTGATGTTCGCCACAATGTGATCAAATTGATCCACAGTAACATCCTGCTCTACCTATGCCTGTTCAAGAACTCTCTGTAGTGATTCTCTATGCGTTTCAGAATTCAAAAGCAGAGACAACACTAGGATTTTTGAGGGAGTCTGGAGCAGCTGCTCAACCACATAAAATTCACTTCTTTTTATTAATCGGAGAACCTCATCATCATCGTTGGCTTTCAAGTAGCTGGATTCACCAGACTTATCTTTTGAACAACCAATCGGATATACATTAGGCACCTCCGCCTTCTTACCGACAATCATTTCCTCTTTATTTTCCGGGAACACCGGTCCAAACACTCGACCACTGCGGGTCACCTTCGGAACATCGACTATGCTCACGACTGAACTGGTCGTAGGTAGCGGAACCTCTTGACCATTCTTTATCATTGTAATGCGTACTGGTACGATACAGCCTTATCAGATGAATACGAGACTGGGCCCGCTAACCGTATTACCAACGACGATACTGATCTTTGATTGACATTCTTGTTGTTGCTGCTATCATACTGGATTATCAACCACTCTTGTTGCTTAAAAATGGGCACTATGACATTGACGTCGTCATCTACATGATAGGATTGAACAATCTGGATCATGCCTTCATCTATCAGACGCTGTATGTCCCTTTTCACTACATCACACCCTCTTGGGTTCACTCTACAAACAACACAACCATCATGGTCATGTTCACAGTCACTCACCAAACAAATATCTTTGTGCATCTGCACCAAAGATCTTCAGATAAATTGGACATCAAAAACCTTGAATTCTCCAGGACAACCGTCCACCATATTTACTGAAGAGTTCCCATGAGTGGGCAAAGGATTAGCTTTCACATTTGGCGCGCGGTCCTCAAGGGACACCATACCACTCTTCATAAGCTTTTGAACCTCATATTTCAAAGGATAGCAATTTTCAATGTCATGCCCGGGTGCTCCCTAATGAAAAGCATAGTGAAGCTCAGGTTTATACCACCAAAGAAGCAGTTATGGGATCTGCGGTGGGTTCCTCGGTTGAGTCAAGTTCTTGAGAACTAACGAGGGATATAGCTCTGCATACGGAATAGGAATCGGGTCAAAAGAGACCTTCTTCCTCTCAAAGTTCTACTGATGATGATTGTTGTTGGTATTATTGTTATTGTAGGTGTTCGTTCTTTGTTGCGGTTGTTATTGTTGACGTTGATGTTGTGGTTTTTGTTGAATTGGTATTGTTTGTTGATTAGAAAATACCGGAATTACTGATGATACTTGATGATGATGATTTTGACGGGGTGGTGGATTTCTTCTGATCTGAGGCCTCCTCTGCCTCCACTGGAAATTACATTTGTCTCACTGTCTGATGCGGTGTTTTTCACAAGTATACGAATGCGTTAGAGTAATATAAAAGATTGTCGAATCCACAGAGACCAAGTGCCAATCTATCGTTATCTATTGTTATGGTGTTTATCAAAGGCAATCAAAATAGGTGTTTTTGGAGTGTGCAATGAAAAGTAAACTGTTGAATAAAGATTAATTAATAAAGACAGGGTCGAATGTAATTCACGTAATCAATTGATAATCCAAGTACTTGTTAATAGAATTACTTATGGGCAATGTTTTCTATGTTGAAAAGAACTAATTTAACAGGAACTGTCGCTTTCGCGTATTCAGAACCGAGTTGTACTCCCTAATCAAACCCTCTTATTGTCACTTATAAAAAGGCGCGCATTGCATTAGAGTATTAAACCTATTTTTAAGAAATATAGTATCTTGACTAAGTTGAAAAGTATTATAACCTGGATTTCTTAACCAAAAGAGGTTCTCACGAACCAGACTCTAAACTTATAAACGCGTCTGAAAATAGTTTTAAAATCTCTTTTCTTCTTAAGTTAAAAACTCCTAATGAACTAAACAAAGCGCTTTCGCTGTTTTTGAAATAGTTAAAAACAATTAAGTTTAGATAGACGTTGGACGGCTTTCGATCTTACCCAACGGAATTGAAATGCGGGAAAACTTAAGTTGAAAGTTAAAATAGCCCTTAAGTATTTCTACGAACAATTGTACGGATCATCGGTTCAATTACGATTCTTACATTCTAACCTTATAGATTTAGTTAGACATGGTAAAGTAAAAGTGCATTAATTTAAATAAAAGTAGTGCGAGTGCGGAAAGTAAATAAAAGTAGTGCGAGTGCGAGGAAATAAATAATTTAAAGGGAGTGCGAGGAAATAAATAATTTAAAGCGAGTGCGGGAAAATAAATAAAGTAAAGCGAGTGCGGGAAAATAAATAAAGTAAAGCGAGTGCGAGGAAATAAATAAAGTAAAGCGAGTGCGAGGAAAATAAATAAAGTAAAGACAAGTAATAAAAACCTGCTCCAGTCGGAGGGTTGAATAAATTGCAAAGCGGAAATGAAAATGGCAGCAGGATTAACTTCCTTCCAAAGTGCTCCAAACTCGATTACAGACTCTATCACAGACTTGATTACACAATTGTGGTAACACTCCAATGCGAAGCGGTTACCACTTTATAATACTGAATATATGCCTAAGTGAAACAAAGTTGCTCTGAGTTTGCCTCTGTTCTAAGTTTGGATGATTGTAAAAGTGATTTTGAGTTTCTATTTATAAGCAAGTAAAAAGATGGAAATGACAAGGATGCCCTTCAACTTGAAAATGGGAGGGAAAACTTTTCCTCTTGTGGCGCCCGCCACAAGGCCATGGCGCCCGCCACAAGGCCAATCTGAGGCGCCTTAGTGGAAGTAGTGGGGAACGTGGTAGTTGAGGGAAGTTGAGCTTGGACACGTCATGGCAGGGTCTATGGCGCTAGCCATGGGGTAAGCCACAAGTACAAAATGCTGAATTTTAGGGTTTTTAGCTCTTTTTCACTCTTTTTCTCGATCGGGGCTCCGATTAAAGTAAAAACCTGAAAACAAAGGAAAACATAGCAATAACACAACAAAATAATAATAAAACATTAAAAATACGGTAAATTTCAGTGTTATCAAACTCTCCCACACTTAAACCTTTGCTTGTCCTCAAGCAAAACATTAAAAAGCTCATAAAAGAAAATTTTGTGTAAACGAGTGCTTCAGGTAAAAATTCTAAGTTCAAGTCGGGATGTAGTGATAGGTACAAACTGAGTGAACTAAGGGTATCATGATGACACTAATCCGCAAATACGGACATAAACTTCATTCCTATATTAACCAACCCATATTATCCCACAATACCTAAGACTGCCTCTTCATCTCTTTTTGTGTCCTTTTCATTCAGGCGCAATCACATTAAGCCCGTTATCCGTACATGCTTCATAGTAGAGTGGCCTGTTAGTGATTATGATCTGATCATGGGGTTCTGGCACGTAAATATGTGTAAACCCTTTTATTGGACCCAACTGTAGTTGTGGGGGATCGGATCGTAATCCGCCCTACCGAGTTCAGTGCCAGATACCTCTGAACCAATTAACAGTGGGTAAGTTTTTCTTTTTCTTTTTCTTTTTCTTTTTTTTCTTTTGTTTGTAGAAATTTTTTACAGTTCTTTGGTTTAAATGGCTCTTTGAGGGTCACCTATCCCGGAGCTGCCTTTTTGCTTTCTTTTATTTTTTTGTTTTGCTGGATCATTCACTTATTTGCATCGGTCTCCTACGTAGAGGATGCGTAGGCCGGAGCTGACTGCTGAGATAAACTACTAAGGACTTACGGTCTCTCCCTGGCCCTCTAGAGCATAACTCCAATTCGCTGGATCATGCACACTAGTCATCATAGGATCTGGCAGTGTGAAATAATGGATAGCTTCGCTGTCGACCAATAATCGAAACTGACATGGGTGGAAAGAGGCTCTCCTCATCAACCCTCTGGTCAAACAGAAGTCGATGTCCATGGTAGTGTACCCACAGTAGATCCGGAGATGTGATAGCTAGCGAGACAGACCTAAAGCGACAGAAATTTGCGTGATGATTTCGCCCACATGGATGACTCCTTCAGTAGATCTGGAGATACCGCTGAGACTATATAACAAAAAGTTCCCACATGCTACTGGGCATGACCGTAATGTCTCTGCATCCGGCCTTCCCAGGAAGGAATGTGCCAATATCATCTGAAAGTATCTGAAGGTGGGGTTATGTATAACATGAGATAGCTGCGTAGATGGATCCTGGCTTCCGCCACCTGATATATCACTCCAAAACTTCTCAACCTCCTTACCCAGAAAATATCCCATAGGTGTCTCCGGGATAGCATCAGGAGCTGGAAACCCAATAGGTCGCCGAACTCTTTCTGGCTGAAAGAGTACTCAACTCCAAAGAGCCCGAAAGCAGCATACCCATCTGGTCCAGAGTATGGGTCAGAGTCGAATGAACTCAGGAACTCCAATGTCAGGTTCCTGTAGGTGTTACTCAAGTCATCAGCAAACTCGTCCCAGTGAAGCTGGTGGCTAAGGAATCGGATACTCGACTCGATACCTAGTGCCTCCATACAGTGCTGCTCAGGATAACGTGTGGGTACCATAGGGCGCTGATACAGAGCGATGTAGCGCTCTCTCTGAGCATTATCTCTATAGGCCACGTGTATATCATCGAAAGCCTGCATCCTGTAAAAGTTAAGAAAGTGATCCTGAAAATGCAAACCATTCAAATTTTTAGTCTCGATGCAAAATAAAATAAAATAAAATAAAATAAATGCGAAAAATTAAAATGAAAGAAAAACCATTGGTTGCCTCCCACGCAGCACTTGTTTAACGTCATTAGCTTGACGATTAGAATTTATACACCTGTTGTGATACGGTGAAATTACTTTGTGTTTTTGCTTGAAAAGCAATGTTACGGATAGCAAGAGTCGCCACCGACTTTTCTTTTATCCAATAAGGAAAGGCGGAAAAGAATAGGAAAGACCTTGATTAGATTTTGAGTTCGGGAGGTACATTATACAAAGGGAAGGTGTTAGCACCCTTTGTATCCATGGTTATCCATGGGCTCTTAATTGCTTAACTCACTTATGTTTTCCTTGTTTGAGAAAGTGTTTGAGAAATGTGGTGTGTTTAGAAAATATTTTGAAAGGAGAGTTTAACTTTGTAATGATTCTTGTACGAATGTATACAAAGTGTTTATCTCGTTTGATTTTGAAAGATGTTTAGAAAAATATAACTCGGCGATGATTCTGGTGCGAATGTATACCAAATGGTGATTTTCTAAAAGATGTTTTGAAAAGTGTGAGGTGTGAAAAGTATTTTAAGCTGTGAGCAAGCATTTAAGAGTTATACCTAACCAAGCTCTTTATAGGTATTTCCTATCCTTAGGAGGGTGAAACTGTCCTTACTATTGAGAAGTAAGTAGTCTTATCCTTTGGATGTAAAAGGACATCGCGGGGTCGTCGATTGGTCATTGAAGGCAACATTTGTAAGGATACCTTAGATTTCGAAGAGACGATCATCATTTAATCGTAGGCTTCAACGAAGGGTCATCGAGGGACAAAGTCATATATTCGAACGCAACGTTCGAGGGACAAGGTCATATATTCGAAGGCAACGTTCGAGGGACTATGATTTATCTTGTAGGGACATTGACCTTTTGATCGAAGGGACTATGACTTATCTGTTTAGGGATGATGATGATTTAATCGAAAGGGTCTTTGCTAAGGGTATCCCCACATTCGCGGGACATGACCGTAATATCGTAAGGCAACAAAGAGAGGGACAAGATCATATACTCGAAGGCAACGGCAAAGTGATCAGAATACATCTCCCCAATGGTATCCCACAAATAAAGTGGAATACCGAGTAAGTTATTTCTTCAAGAGTCATACGAGCCCTCACAAAAACTCAACAAGCAGGTTGGAATAACAGGATAAGGTGCAATCAAGAGTTGCACCAAACAAAAGAATCATAGCAATAATAGTGTCAAGTAAACAGCGCACAAATGCAATAGAAGACATATTAAACAAACACATAACATATTAGAGCGCAAGAAGGAAAAAAAATCAATTGCTGTCATGTTCGCTACTGCCTCGCCTAGCGAAGACTTGGCGAACCTTTACTACATGTTCGCTTAGCGAGGTGCTAGCAAACGTCTGCGGGTTCTAGGTTCTTCTTTGATAACAGTGCGATTTCAGAAACCCCAAACCCTATGGCATCCATTACAGAAATTACGTGATTAAGCATTCAAGGTATTGTTTTACACATTCATGCACATCTAAACCCACAGGAAAAACCTAATGATACCTACCCTTCCAAATTCAACCATAATGCTTCACACATTTAGAAATTTCAAATTGGGAGCATAGAGTAGTGGGAGTAGGGCAAACCTGATCGTAGGGATCGAATGAAATTGGATTGCACCGTTGGGTTTTCAGAGCAATCTTAGGGTTTATGCCTGATAGAGTTGGTGGAGTTAACCTTTGTGCAGATGATTTCCCTTTAGTGTATATGGAGTCTGCTCTGAATTAGCTTCTAGGGTTTTCTCCGTTGTTCAGGGTTTTCTCCTCTGTAGTCGTTTTTTTCTCCTCCTTTTTTTCAAATAAAGTCTTGGAATTTATAGCTGATTTTTGTGTCTTGGTGGGCTCAGACTGAAGGCGATTCAGGCCCAGAATTTTTGTATATCCGCAAGCTTTTCTAGGCGAGTGAGCTAGCGAAGGGTTCGCTAGGCGAACACTCAGCGAGTGTTCCAGCGAATACTCCCAGATTTGGATAAAAGCACAGCTAGTACTTACTCGCTAGGCGAGAATCTAGCGAGTAGGTGGCGAGCATTCCAGTAGCAAATTCATCAATACTCGTTAGAGCGAGGAATGGAGCGTGGGCTTCGCCCAGCGAAAGGTTTGCTCGCCTAGCGAGCGTGACAGTTCAGGAAGTCATCTTCTGGATTTGGTCATCTGTGTGCTGGACCTTTGCTTCTTTAAGATTAATGTTATAAAAAATGAATAGATCCCATTTGAACCTGTTGAAAGTATCATAAAAATTAACGGGAAAAGTTTGGGGTATGACACCTGTAGTAGTAGGAATCGGTGGATCAAACAGAGTATGGCTTGAGTAGTATGCTGGAATGTCTCCTCCTTCGTAGAGCTTCAGTCTTTGTCCATTTACAATGAATGGACTATAGGTTTCGTTCTTGATTTCTACGGCTCCGGATCTCAGAATCTTGGATACTTCGAAAGGACCAGTCCATCTTGAACGTAGCTTTCCCGGGAAGAGTCGTAACCTAGAGTTGAAAAGGAGAACAGGATCGCCTATATTGAAGTTTTTCTTTACTATTCTTTTGTCGTGATAGGCTTTTGTCCTCTCTTTATATATTTTTGCATTCTCGTAGGCAGATTGCCTAAGTTCTTCTAGTTTATGAATGTCTAGGGTACGCTTTTCTCCAGCGGCTAGGTAGTCTAAATTGAAAGTTTTAATGGCCCAATAGGCCTTATGCTCTAATTTGAACGGTAAGTGACAGGATTTTCCATAAACTAGTTGGTAAGTGTCGCTCCCCAGGATTTCCCGAATCCAGGTACAAACGCGAAGAAGAGTGGCGAGAAACAAAAAGGGTAAGGTCCCCAGCTATGTAATTTTATCCCAAGAGGAGGGAAAGGTAGTACTGCATAACCTAGAGGGAATGGACAAAACAAAGTCTCGAACCAAAGAAACTGAGTAAGGGGGCCGGTTACGTGAAGGGAAGGGTATCGCACCCCTTCACGTCTGTGGTACTCCACAGGATCCACGTTTGCTATTTATGTCTAAAGTGTGTGTAAAAGTCCTACATACAATGCGAAAGAGAGAAAATCAAAGTAGGGAAAATAAAGAGTTATTGCTCGCACATGACCTACCCTGCTACATACGTATCTCAAGAAAGATTGAGAATCAGAGCACCGTAGCTCGGCTAACCTGTTTCTGTTTGTTTTGTGTTTTTCAGGTGAAGGACGTTACTACGCAATCTACCGGATGCTCGCCGGGATTCCCCCTTTTTTCCTGGACTATTTTATTCTTTTCGTCCAGCGGGTCTCTTATACGAAGTATTTTTTAACTGCGTCCGCATTCACAAGGGATGGAAAATCCTCACCATCCATGGTCGTCAACAACAAGGCTCCGCCAGAGAAAACCTTATTGACCATGAATGGACCTTCATAATTGGGTGTCCACCTTCCCCGACGATCATTCTGAGGAGGAAGGATCCTTTCCAACACCATATCTCTCACATGATACACACGAGGTCGCACCTTTCGGTCAAAAGCACGCTTCATTCGTTGCTGGTACAACTGCCCATGACAAATGGCCGCTAGCCTCTTTTCCTCAATCGGGCTCAACTCTTCATACCGAGTCCATACCCATTCCGCCTCTTTTAATTTCACGTCCATCAGGACTCTCAATGACGGAATATGGACCTCAACTGGTAGCACGGCTTCCATCCCATACACAAGCGAAAAAGGCGTTGCCCCAGTAGATGTACGCACCGAGGTTCGATACCCAAGATACAAGCTTCATACTTGCCACATTGTTGGTGCATTCAAATGTTAGCCGGGCAGCACAAGCAATGTGGGATCCCTTCGGCGTAACCAAAACAACACCAACTCATTCACATTAACGGCCCCATCAAACATCAGAATCCATTCGGATTCAGGGTCAGGCCCCTCCTCCGGGATCGGTTCCTCACAATCTTTCGATTTGAGAAACATGATGTCCTCATCAGGGAACTCAAACTTCATCGGTTGATAATCCTTAATGGGTTGTTGGGCGAGGTAATCAGACAATACACTCCCCTTGATCGCTCTTTGAGAAGTGTACTGAATATCGTATTTAGTCAAAATCATTTGCCATCTCGCAACCCGTCCGGTCAATGCTGGCTTCTCAAATATATACTTGATCGGATCCATCTTGGAAATCAACAAAGTGGTATGAACCAACATATACTGTCTTAGTCGGCGAGCAACCCATGCCAAAGCACAACAAGTTTTCTCGAGCTGCGAATATTTTATTTCACAGTCGGTAAACTTTTTGCTAAGGTAGTAAATCGCATGCTCTTTTCGACCAGACTCGTCATGCTGCCCCAGTACACACCCCATAGACCCCTCGAGGACTGTCAAGTACAGAATTAACGGTCGTCCCTCCACTAGAGGCATCAGAATCGGAGGCTCCTGCAAATATTCTTTTATCTTTTCAAATGCCGCTTGGCAATCATTATTCCATCTGACCGTTTGATCTTTTCTTAACAGCTTGAATATGGGTTCACACGTGGCTGTTAGATGAGATATGAACCATGAAATGTAGTTCAATCTACCTAAGAAACCACGAACCTCTTTTTCTGTTCTCGGTTCAGGCCTTTCTTGTATTGCTTTTACTTTTAGCAGGATCAACGTCGATTCCTCTTTCGCTCACAATAAACCCCAGCAACTAACCGGACCGCACTCCGAAAGTGCACTTATTCGGATTCAACCTCAGTCTGAATTGTCTCAACCGGTCAAACAGCTTGGCCAAGTCTACCAGATGCCCCTCTTCTGTTTGGGACTTTGCTATCATGTCGTCAATATAGCATTCAATTTCATGATGAATCATATCATGAAACAAAGTCACCATAGCTCTTTGATACGTGGCACCGACGTTCTTGAAACCGAATGGCATCACCTTATAACAAAGAGTGCCCCATGGTGTGATGAACGTTGTTTTCTCCATATCATCTGGCAACATTTTAATTTGATTATAGCCAAAAAAGCCATCCATGAAGGAAAACACCGTGAATTGAGCTGTATTATCTACCAACACATCAATGTGAGGTAATGGGAAATCATCCTTCGGGCTAGCTCTGTTCAAATCCCGGTAGTCCACGCACATCCTCACCTTTCCATCCTTCTTCGGCTCTTGACACTTACCTCCAAAGCGGCCCCAATTTTCACTTCCTTTCTGACCTCCTCGGTACCCAGGTTAACAAATCTCAACTCGCTCCTCGTGCGGCTGAATCACCTTCTCCTCTGGATTCAACAACCTGGCTAATTCTTCCGGCAGTTCACAATCTTCTTTGCCTTCTTTCTTCGGCATGATAGATCGGATTGTCAAAGTCATATAGAGGTGTAACAGGATTGTTATCAATGAGATCCGGAGAATGATCGCATCTGCATGAATGTTGATTCATGCATTGCTTTGGAGTCGGGACGAGACCAATCAAAAGGAATGAAAAATAAAAACATTGCCATTTTTATTGTATCATTTTTTTTAAACGGCAAAAATAAATGAAAAACAGGGAACACCGCTTTTAATGTGAAAAACATCCATTTATTAATGATGCAAAATGTTGCAAAATGAAACACATGAGGTGGCCCTTACAATGGACCAGTACGTTTCGGGCAAAACGTATGGCTTTCATGCAAACAGAATTGAAAAACAGAAATATTACTCTTCACGTAGAGTGGCAGTGATGATCTTTTAGGCTTTCCAGTTCTGGATCTCCATCCCTGGTACGCACGGTTTTATCCACGAATCAAACTTGCAGTCACTATCAATCTCTTCACCCACCGCACAGACGTGATCTAGATCTAGCATTCCAGCACTGGTGAACGTGAACGGCTGACGACGTCCTCTATTCTGTCCAGACGAGCCTTGGCCTGACTGGTAACCGACCCAAAATTTATCCTCCTCCACCGCCTGTTTTCCTTTTGCCTTGGCTAAAGCCTCGGCCTTATCCACCTTTTCGGCGATCGCTTTCTGCCCCAGCTCGAGAATGTCAGTGTTGGATGAATCCATCAGTTTGGGTCTGTTGTGTCTGGTAGGGTATCCGTGCGAACGAGCTACGTGCAAAGGATTGATTCTGCGTGCGCGAGCAATGATTCCTAAGACAACCAAACACGTTAGATACTGACACCTGCAAAATAGAAGACAGGTTATTATGACTCACGCATGAATGCAATGTCAATCCGTGTGAGGAACATTCTGTCTTTCGATTTTGTCTTTAGAGTGGCAGTGATGATCTTTTAGGCTTTCCAGTTCTGGATCTCCATCCCTGGTACGCACGGTTTTATCCACGAATCAAACTCGCAGTCACTATCAATCTCTTCACCCACCGCACAGACGTGATCTAGATCTAGCATTCCAGCACTGGTGAACGTGAACGGCTGACGACGTCCTCTATTCTGTCCAGACGAGCCTTGGCCTGACTGGTAACCGACCCAAAATTTATCCTCCTCCACCGCCTGTTTTCCTTTTGCCTTGGCTAAAGCCTCGGCCTTATCCACCTTTTCGGCGATCGCTTTCTGCCCCAGCTCGAGAATGTCAGTGTTGGATGAATCCATCAGTTTGGGTCTGTTGTGTCTGGTAGGGTATCCGTGCGAACGAGCTACGTGCAAAGGATTGATTCTGCGTGCGCGAGCAATGATTCCTAAGACAACCAAACACGTTAGATACTGACACCTGCAAAATAGAAGACAGGTTATTATGACTCACGCATGAATGCAATGTCAATCCGTGTGAGGAACATTCTGTCTTTCGATTTTGTCTTTAGAGTGGCAGTGATGATCTTTTAGGCTTTCCAGTTCTGGATCTCCATCCCTGGTACGCACGGTTTTATCCACGAATCAAACTCGCAGTCACTATCAATCTCTTCACCCACCGCACAGACGTGATCTAGATCTAGCATTCCAGCACTGGTGAACGTGAACGGCTGACGACGTCCTCTATTCTGTCCAGACGAGCCTTGGCCTGACTGGTAACCGACCCAAAATTTATCCTCCTCCACCGCCTGTTTTCCTTTTGCCTTGGCTAAAGCCTCGGCCTTATCCACCTTTTCGGCGATCGCTTTCTGCCCCAGCTCGAGAATGTCAGTGTTGGATGAATCCATCAGTTTGGGTCTGTTGTGTCTGGTAGGGTATCCGTGCGAACGAGCTACGTGCAAAGGAATGATTCTGCGTGCGCGAGCAATGATTCCTAAGACAACCAAACACGTTAGATACTGACACCTGCAAAATAGAAGACAGGTTATTATGACTCACGCATGAATGCAATGTCTATCCGTGTGAGGAACATTCTGTCTTTCGATTCTGGCTTCTCCGAGACGGATAATAATTTGACAATAGCATTCTGACATCAGGATGTCTCTCAACCAGAATCTCAATCGAGAATGTACCCTGAGTATGGATAGACATGAGTTAGATGCGGATGAATGCAAAATGGGAATGATGCTGATGCATGAATGCAAGTCACTATGCCATCCTCCAAGTCATCTGAACACCAACTGTACGGAAGTTCCGGTCTCAGAACTGATCACAACCATAGGAGGGACTAGGTAACCACAAATCCCACTCAGGGTTCCAAAATAAACGGAACGGAGGATATATCACCATTATCACAGGTAAATCACTAACTGGATAACAACAAGATCCTCTGAACAAGTACCCTCGAATCCAGCCCGGGGATCCGAAATAAACGGAACCTGTTGATAAATACCACGGACAGCACTCCGGCGCGTCGGACATAAATATCCATAGATCCACCTGAACCAAAGTCACCCTCAGTACCTGCAAATGATCATTCCCGCCCCACTCACGGGTGTAATTTAGGCCAAGGTAAGGTCAAGAGAAACGCAGGATAAACAATCCTTTCAAGAATATCATCATATGCACACCAGGTGTATGCAACGATAATACCCCATCAGAATCTGAACTGCTCGTGATACCGTCACCCGCTTCCCATGAATCACTCTATTCCTAGGTGTCCTAAAGTTCACTCATAGCCTGTGTATTGGGCCTTTTACCTCTTATGTCTCCCACCCAACAGTGAAACAGATACACAGCCAGCATAGTATGCATGAAACAGTAAAGTGCACATAGGATGCAATGCAAGCAGATAAGTATGCAAAGCAATAAATAAATAACACACAATAGAAGGTAAACAAACAAACGCTAGGAAAGGCCCACTAGGGAAAATGTAGTCCCCAGCAGAGTCGCCAGCTGTCGCTCCCCAGGATTTCCCGAATCCAGGTACAAACGCGAAGAAGAGTGGTGAGAAACAAAAAGGGTAGAGTCTCCAGCTATGTACTTTTATCCCAAGAGGAGGGAAAGGTAGTACTGCATAACCTAGAGGGAATGGGCAAAACAAAGTCTCGAACCAAAGAAACTGAGTAAGGGGGCCGGTTACGTGAAGGGAAGGTTATCGCACCCCTTCACGTCTGTGGTACTCCCCAGGATCCACGTTTCATATTTATGTCTAAAGTGTGTGTAAAAGTCCTTCATGCAATGCGAAAGAGAGAAAATCAAAGTAGGGAAAATAAAGAGTTATTGCTCGCACAGGCCCTACCCTGCTGCATACGTATCTCAAGAAGGGTTGAGAATCAGAGCACCGTAGCTCGACTAACCTGTTTCTGTTTGTTTTGTGTTTTTTAGGTGAACGAAGTTACTACGCAATCTACCGGATGCTCGACCTTTAGAGACTTATTCACCTGTAGTAGAAGGAGTTAACGTGCCTTTAAGAGAAGATGGTCAAAGAGTTTGTTTGTGTTTTAGGAATGCTCATGCAAAAAGGAAGTCCTAGACGAAGGAACCATGCTACCTTAATTGACATGCAAGCGAGAGACTATACGAAGTCTAGCAATCCTATGGGGATACGATCACACCACACAAAAACATATAACATGAACTAAACACACCGACAAGGGGGCTCAGACATACGGGGTAAGGCTTTAGTCAAGAGGGGTCATATCAACCTCGACAAACAAGCCAAAACTGTAGGGGTGTGCTAAAGCTCTTAACCACTAACATTGAGAGTTAGGGTGAAGCTGATGAAAGGTGTAATGAGGATTAGACCTCATGCTCTTAACCCGGGCCTGGGTGAGCTTAAATCAAAGAAAGCGTTGGGATCCAGAAAGAGGGACCCTATTCCACTTGACTGGTTCTATACAAAGATCTTGGGAACTTGTTCAAGAGCATCAGCACGTAGTGCGAGCATAATGAACGACTCTCTGAATAACAGGGGATTGATTGCTAATCCCTTCTATCTGTCAATTTCCTCTTCACTTAGGAGGACTTAACAAGTAACATGCCTCATTTAGAGGTCTTTGGCACAAATATAAACAATCACAATCATTGCCTCTTAAGGAGGACTTCAGCCAAATGCCTGCCAAAAAGGTGGCAGGACTTCCAGACTACATGGAGTAAAAGAGTGGCTACCTAAGTGGTGTATCAACCACACTCCAAAGCAAAGCTCAAGCAAGAGCTAAAAGTGACTAATGTACCTGTACAAAAGCCAAACAGTCAATATCTCAAACAGAAAAACCAATAGACAACAACAGTGGAACTTTCCAATATCTACACAATGCAAGTCACAAGTGCAAGCACTCAAGTGAGTTCATCACATCAGTAAACCTACACCACAACAAGGGTTAGTAATCAAAGCAACTTGCATCTCAAGTAATGAGACCAAACCAAACATTAGTGCTAAGTGCTCAATACCTGAAATACAAAACACAATTGGTGAGTACAAACCACTAGTACAAAGACTAGGGTCAAAGGCAAGTCAAATGACCAAAACAGAAGTCAATATTTCACATGAAGCACATTAAATCAAACAAGAAAGAGTCCTCAAAAGGACCAAAACCAATTCATAAGGCAAAGCCATCAAATGATCAAGGTAACACAAAGGCAAGCAAAGTGCACAAAATTGGACATCAAAATGAGAAAATCCATATTAAAACAGAAAAGCATCCAATGATCATGAAATTTTTTATACAAGCTTATCATGTTAAGAATGAACATCATACAAAAACTCAACTCCAGAAGAGATCAAATGACATGTAAATGAAAATGCACAAGTGCAACATCAAATATGTGACACAAATTGTCACACCATATGTTCATGTGTCCAAAACAGTGATATCAAATCTCAAACCAAAGCCAAAAACTCACAACACATGTTAGGATCAAGCATGTCAAATTTCAAATCAATTGGATAAACCATGAGTATTTCACAAGCAAATGAATGCAACATATCAATATGGCATCATGTTCAAACAACAATTCCTAAGTACAAATCCAGCCACAAGCAAATCAGGAAATTAACATCAAAAAATAATAGACATCAACACAAGCATGTGAAAAAAAGTTTGTATCAAATTGGACATGTTTTCTATTTTTTATGATTTTTAGAAGTTGAATGAACAAAATGAAATAAAATGAAAATCATGTGGAAAATGAAACAAGATTGAAATTGGAAATGTGCATAGCCAAGTATTGAACCCACGCCCTAAAGGACCAAAATGCGCTCAACAGGAGAAATTAACTGGAATTTAAAAATGCACATGTGCCAGGATCGAACACAGGTAAGGCAGGTCAAATGAGAAAACAACAATTAAATTCAGAAGCAGCGTGCGCCAGGTTCAAACTCAGGTGTTGAAGGTTCAAGGCGCGTTCAATTGGAAATTTAAAACAAAAATGCATAAGAGATGGTTCGAACCCGCGTGTGGACGGTTCAATGCGCGTTTACAAGCAAAACGCTGCGTTTTGGAAACGCAAACCCTAGCCAATGCAACAGTTGCAGACGACGGAGGACGGCAGTTTCCACCGTCTTCTCCGGCCGTGCAGGCGGAGCAACATGAACAAAATTTCCAGAAATTAACATATCTTATATCATTGGAAAGGTCTTGCAATGAGGATCAAGGATATCATATTCATTTGTCCTAAAACTCCATGAATCAAGCGGATCGAAGGAAAACATTCTTGATGTCAAAACTTTAAATCAACATATCTTGAGCAATACTTAACCAAATCAAAATCTAAAGTTATCAGAATCATCACATCAAAAGATCTACAAGTTTAGGTACATGAAACAACAAATAATGAAGGTCGAAATTCCACTTACTTGATGTGCAGTGTGATGAATTCGCGTGTGCAAGGCCCCAAAATTTCCAGATCTTCTTCCTCAATCCTCTAATGAAGCTTTATGCAAGAATTGACACTTGAATCCACCTGAATGAAGCTCAATTTTCAAGATCCATCTTCATAAGTTTGTGCTCGATCTGCTTGATTCTTGGCCAAATTCTTCAAACCAGATGATGATTCTTCGTCAATGATGCATGATAAACACGATTATGCAAGAATTTTGTGGAATTGGATGAAGAAATTTGAAAATTGAAGAGAGAGAAAATTGAGAGCAAAATGAAATTTTGATCCAAATTCTGTTATTCTCCTTCAATTGTGATTAAGATTTAGCTTATATATGAAGTGTTAATGATGCTGTAATCAAGATTAGGCCATGGCTGATTGGAAATTAAGGAGAAATAAGGTGAATGGAAAATTTGGCAAGTGTGCTTAGCATGAGCAATGTGCACGTGAACAGTGCCATGCTAAGCTTCAATTCCACTTAAAATCAGTCAATAAACAACATTGGATTGAAATTTTGCTCATGTGATCCACCAATTTTGAATTATCAATTTTCCCTCCAAAATGCACTTGTATGGACACGTGATCATATGAGCTTTTTTCATGCAATGCAATGGTTGATTTGGAACGCCTTGGTCATAACAAGTATTTTGCAAAAAGAATGGACCAATTTGGAGTTTTGAATCAAAAGTTATGCCATGTTGAACTTCCATGTACACTTTGTGATCATTTGGTCATAACTTCTCAACCAATCATCAGATGGACATGATATAGGACTTTTTGAAAAGGGGAGAGAAAGATCTTCAACTTTCATGTTCACCAAAAATCCATTTGAAGCTTTTTTGATGTTGGAAAGTCAAGTTGAATGTGGACCAAAAACTTGCCATTTTTGGAAACTTTGAATTACAGGTCATTTTCCATTGTTGGAAACTTTTGATTTGGCTTCAAAATCTTCAAGATAGATATTTGACATGATGAATAGGCCTTGTATGAACATGAATGAGATGCTTCCACTCACTTCCCCAACTCAAAGCCCTCAGTTGACTGCACAGTTGACTTTTACGGTCCTCAAATGACCTAGAAATGCACTGATGAATTTGGGCCTCTGCCACTTGGTAAAACTGCTTCAAAATGAACCCTAGCTCATATAAGCTCTTTAGAATAATCATGTGGTCTCCTTTGCACAAAGGATTCTCTTGATGCCAATTCTGACTGCCATGATGGAATGCAATATGGAATGATAAATGACCTAAAAAGAAATGAATGCATGAATGGGGAGGGAAAATTTGAGATGCTATAGTAAGGAGTAGTTCCTATAGGGGTTTTGAAAGCGGTTTTGTAAGACCATAATGCTTCTTGAACCTTCTGAGACCAATCTCTCCTAGAAATAGAAACAGTTTTCTCTAGGATTTGTTTTATCTCCCTATTAGATACTTCTACTTGGCCACTAGTCTGTGGGTGGTATGGTGTTGTTACTCTATGCTTAACTCCATATTTTCTTAAAAGTTTGTCAAATATTCTCGATATAAAGTGTGATCCTCCATCGCTTATGACTAAACATGGTGTTCCAAATCTAGGGAATATATAGTTTTTAAATAGTTTGATTACTACCCTAGTGTCGTTTGTGGGTGCAGCTATATCTTCAATCCACTTAGACACATAGTCTACAGCTACTAAGATATACTTGTTTCCTAAGGATGGTGGGAAAGGTCCCATGAAATCTATACCCCATACGTCCAAGAGTTCTACTTCCTGAATGTTTCTTAGAGGCATTTCATCACGCCTTGAAATGTTTCCAGTGCGTTGGCATCTATCACATTTGACAATGCAAGCATAGACATCACGCCACATGGTAGGCCAGAATAGGCCAGCTAGAAGAATATTAGCGTATGTCTTAGAGGTGCTCGCATGTCCACCATACGGTGCAGAATGACAATGCTCAATAATACTAGTTACCTCTTCTTCTGGAACGCAACGGCGAAAAATGCCATCTTTGCCCCTTTAGAAAAGGAGCGGTTCGTCCCATTAGAAGTTTCTCACATCGTGGAAGAATTTCTTTTTGCGGTGGTAGTCAAGATCAGGGGGTACTATATCAGCAGCTAGGTAATTAACGAAGTCTGCATACCAGAGTACGTTACTTATTGCTAAGGAATTTTGGGGGTGCTCATTAGGATCTAGGTTATTATCTTCAATGGTTTCTACTCTAGCTATCAGTCTATCGTAGGCGAAATCATCATTTATGGGTACTAGTTCTTGTTTTAGATTTTCTAGCCTAGAAAGGTGATCGGCTAGTATGTTTTCAGTGCCTTTTTTATCTCTTATATCTAAATCAAACTCTTGTAGTAATAGAATCCATCGGAGTAACCTGGGCTTGGCATCTCTTTTACTTAATAGGTAACGAATGGCAGCATGACCGGTGTAAACTATAATTTTTGCTCCTACTAGATAAGATCTAAATTTGTCTATAGCGAAAACTACAGCGAGTAATTCTTTTTCATTTGTTGCGTAGTTAAGTTGGGCAGCATCTAGGGTTCTACTGGCATAATAAATGGCATGTAATTTTTTATCTTTCCTTTGTCCTAAAACGACTCCAACTGCATAATCACTAGCATCGCACATTATCTCAAAAGGTTCCGACCAATCAGGTGGTTTCATAATGGGTGCCGATACTAACACTTGTTTTAAAAGATTAAATGCGTCATTACATTTTTTATCGAAAATGAATTCAGCATCTTTCATTAAAAGTCCAGTTAAAGGTTTGGTTATTTTGGAGAAGTCCTTAATAAAACACCGGTAGAATCCAGCGTGTCCAAGAAAGCTTCGGACTTCTCTGATGGTTTTAGGTGGTTTTAGGTTTTCTATAACTTATATTTTAGCTTTATCTACCTCTATACCTTTTTCGGAAACTATATGTCCTAAAACTATTCCTTCGGTTACCATAAAATGACACTTTTCCCAGTTTAGCACGAGTTTCACCTCCACGCATCTCTCTAGGATTTTCTCAAGGTTAGCAAGACAATTACGGAAATCAAATCCGCAAACCGAGAAATCATCCATAAACACTTCCATGATACCATCTAGGTAATCTGCGAAGATGGACATCATGCAGCGTTGGAAAGTAGCTGGGGCATTACAGAGGCCGAACGACATTCGTCTGTAGGCAAAAGTTCCATAAGGGCATGTAAAGGTGGTTTTTTATTGATCTTCGGGGTGGATAGGTATTTGGAAGAATCCAGCGTATCCATCTAGATAACAGAAGTAAGAGTGTCTGGCTAGACGCTCCAACATTTGGTCTATAAATGGTAAAGGGAAATGATCATTCCTAGTTGCTTTATTTAATTTTCTATAATCTATACACATCCCCCATCCTCCTTCTAAACGTTTTGCTACATGTTCGCCTTTATCATTTTGCACGACTATGATGCTTCCCTTTTTAGGTACTACATGCACAGGGCTCACCCACTTACTATCCGAGATCTGATAGATGATACCTGCCTCAAGTAACTTAAGAACTTCCTTTTTAACGACATCACTCATTATAGGGTTTATTCTTCTCTGATGTTCTCTAGAGGGTTTTGAATCTTCTTCGAGCGAAATCCGATGCATGCATACGGATGGGCTTATACCTTTCAGGTTAGAGATATTATATCCTAAGGCTGAGGGATATCTTCATAAAATGTCTAAAAGTTGGTTCGTTTCCTCTTGACTCTTGGCTCAAGGTAGCACTAACTATAATTGGACGGTTCATCTCTTCATCGAGGAACTCATATCTCAGGTTCTTAGGCAGTTCCTTAAGTTCTAAGGTTGGTTTCTTAGGGCATGGCATAGGATCTGGAGTAAGGGATAAACATTCGTAAAGGTTATCATCGATGTAGGGTTTCTTAAAGTCATCATCTTCCCTTATGAGAGTTGATGGTAACTTGATTGTTTTTATAATTTCTTTTTGTTGTAATTCTCTAACACATTCATCAATGATATCTAAGGCATAACACGAGTCTCCCATCATAGGTGCCATAAGAAGTTTCGAAAGTATAAATTCTATTTTCTCGTCACCTACCTCAAATGTCAACTTTCCTTTCTTGACATCTATTATGGCTCCTGCAGTCGATAAGAATGGTCTACCTAGAAGGATTGGTATATCATCGTCCTCTTTGATGTCCATGACAACAAAGTCAGTAGGGATAAATAGCTGACCTATACTAACAGGAACATCTTCTAAAATGCCTATCGGATATTTAACAGATCCATCGACTAACTGAAGTGACATCTTAGTGGGCTGTAATTCTCCTAAGTTTAACCTCTCACAAACTGCTAAAGGCATTAAGCTCACACTAGCTCCTAAGTCTAGAAAATCTTTTTCGATGACATGATTACTGTAGCACCTCAAATTTGCACCTCCCATTTGTACATACATTTCATTTTAGGTCATTAACATTTGCATAGTCCACTATATGTCATCAGGCAAGATTGGTCAGGAGATTCAGTTGTGCAAGGCAAAAAGTGCATTTTCTATGGAATCAAAGCTCTAGGATTGGCACAATAAGTTCATGTGACCTAAGGATCATTTTGAAGTGGTTTGGCCAAGAATTGAAGGCTCATAACTCATCAGTACATGGGCAAATCATCTGAAACCCTAGAAAGTCAACAGAAGTCAACTGTCAGTTCAACTATGGATTTGGAGGTGGGAGATGGTCAGTGATGTCTCATTCATGTTCAAACAAGTCTCATTTGACATTTCAAACATCAACATTGAAGAATTTGATGTCAGATCAAGACTTTCCCAAAATAGCAGGTGACCTGTAATTTGAACTTTCCAAAAATGGAAAGGTTTTGGACCAATTTCAACTCAAGATTACATCATCAAGAAAGCTTCAAATGAAATTTTGTCCAACATGAAAGTTGAAGATCTTTCTCTCCCATTTTTGAAAAGACCAAGATCATGGATTTCTCATGTGTGGTTGAGGAGATATGGTTCAATCATGGCAAAGTGTGTTCAAAAGTTCAAATGGGCATAACTTTCAAACCAAAACTCCAAATTGGATGGCTCTTTTTGCATTGTTCTTATTTTGACTTCTAGTTTCCAAATCTTGCATTAAATGACATGCATTATCATCATATAAACATTTGCCATTTTACTTGATTTTTGGAGGGAAAAATTGAAGTTTAAATTTGGTCAATTATTTGAACATTGTGCCATTGCCTTTAGCTCCAAAACAGAATTTGGTGTGAAATTAAGTCAATTTTCATGCACTATTCACCATGCATTTCATGCATAGGGTGAAAATCCCAATTTGCACTTACACCACATTTTGTTAATTCCACTTAAGCATTGGCCTAAACATGATTAAGGAGTGATTAGTAGGAGGTATAAAGCTAAAACCCTAACTGTTTCAGCATTAACAACAACTCATTTTTCAGATCTAGAAAAATTTCATCAAACTTTCTCTCAAAAATATCTTGAAGTTTCTTCACATTCAATCCCTTTTTCTTGCTTAATCCTTGGTCCTGAAGTGTTGTGGAGCAATTTGGCACGTGGAATCAAGAGATTTGGTGCTGTATGGAAGCATGCTCGAAGCTTTGAACAACAATGGTGATATTGAATTCTGGTGAAATCAAGAGCAATTGAACCTCAATCTTCCTTCTCATCACCTCAATAATCATTGAAGAAAAGCTATAAAGCATTGCCATGGCCTATAGCTCGTGAATTCCAGATCTGCACTTCAAGAGGTCACCAAATCGATCTCTCTAATTCTTAAAATCATTATGCTATTGTTGTAGATCTTGTTATGCTGATTAAATTGAGCTTTGAATCATGAATTTTAGTGCAATATTCATTAAGTTAGGGTTGATTAAAGTTTGGTGTGTGAAAATTCATTTGCTCGATTCCACTTGTGTATGATGATTCGTGATTAGCTATGCATGTATTCTTGATCTATGATGAAAATGCTACATGTTAATGTCCTTAATTTCAATTTCTGGAACATTTGTTCTTGGTGTTCTTGAGTTGCTTCACTGTTCATGCATGGTTCGATGAAGAAGATGATGATTTAGCATAGGCCACGGTTTTGATCTCATTTCCCCACAGAAATCCGTTGCTGAATGGTTTGTTTAGGGTTGCATTGTGATTGGTTGATTCATTTGCCATGCAGCGCTCTGATTGGTCCCTTGTGTTGACCATGCGCTTTGACTGCCACCTAGGTTTAGTGAAACGGTGCGTTGCCCCTCGGCGCGCTCCAAGTTTGAAATGTTCCTCACTTCGATTCCCCATTGCGCCAGATTTTCAAATGCTCATTCATATTTTCCTTTTCCCTCCATGTGTTCATGTACATGTTTCACATGATTTTTTTATTTTTTCACCATCTTACGAAATTCATATTAATTTGAAAAATCATCCAAAAATTATGAGGTTTTTTGCATTGCATTCCTTATTTTGTCTATTATGTTTTGATCATTTTTCCATAAATTGTGCTTGGCTGGATTTCATTTTGTGCTAGGGAATGTAAACATGTATGCATTTTGTACCTTGCCTTGCTATATCATTTGTGAAATGCTGAGATTTTATCCAATGAATCTGAAATTTTGCATGCTATAACTAGACATCTTGCTTGACATTTTGGTGTTGATTTGGTATTTTTATCAATTACCATTGCTGTTTTATGAATGTCCTAAGTTAGGTGTGACAATTTGTGTCAGACCTTGTGATGTTCAACTTGATTGATGAGTTTTCCATGCCAAATGAGCTCCAATTGTCCTGATCTTTTGTATGATGCATGTTATGGATGTTGTGATTGTTCATGATTTGTTTTGGAATTTTTGGGATCATTTCTGATTTAATTGAGATTTTTCCTTTTGGATGGTCACATTTGAGCTTTAAAATTGCTTTGAACTTCATTTGATCACAAAATGCTTGTTTCTTATCCAATGCTTGTGAAATTTTGCACACTATTTCTAGACATGTTGAGTGTTGTTTTGGCTTTGGTTTGAGGTCTTTACCATAATCCATCCCTGTTTTATGCCTATGCTAACATGGTGTGACAATTTGTGTCACACATGAGCTTGTTGTGCTTGCCTTGACTTATGCTATGTGATTTCCATGCCTAATGATGTCCAATGCTTCTAATTTTTTGTGTGATAATCATGTTGTATGTCCTATTTACTCATGAATTTTGCAAAGATTATTTGAATTATTTTTTATTTAATGTGCATTTATTGCTTCTGATGTCATAGTGTGGTCACAATTTGCATACCTTGCCATATTTGGTTCATGAAATACTTTTGGTTAATGATATTGATATGGGACCTTTTGGATTGTGTTTTTGGCTGAATGAATTTGATTCATGTTAAATTTCATGTTCTGTTTTGAATGTTTGACCCTCTTTTGACCCTAGGTTTTGACCTAGTGGTTTGGACTCACTGTTTGGATTGTGGATTTCAGGTTAAGAAGCATATTACCATGGTTGAAGTGGTTCACTCATTTGGATTGATTAATTGGTTGATGATTGGCTAACCTTGTGTTGCTTTGTAGGTTGATGCCGAGTTATTTGTGTTATGCCTATTGGCTTGTGCCTTGCACACTGTTGCATTGTTTATCTGTCTGATTGCCTGATGACTGTTGTCTGTTGGATTGTTTGACTTGTAAACTGATTGGTCTAGATTTTTTTCAGGTACCTAAGTTGCTTTGAGTTCTTTTGAACTTTCTTTTGCTTTGCTTGGTTGCTTAACCACTGAGGTATAACTCTCTGACTTCATGTAGTCTGGAAGACCTGTCCTGTTATGTGGGCAGGCACCTGTCTGAAGCCCTCCTTAAGAGGCAATGCTTGTGAATGTTTACTTTTGTGCCAAGCAGAAAAAGTCCTCTTATGAGGCAATTGGCAGATAAAAGAGATGTGTAATCCGTCTCCTGCTATTCAGTTGTCTCATTCACCTTGCTCACACCATTGTGTTAATGCATTGTGGATAATAACCCAAGATCTTTGTTGTGTCAGTCATAGGTGGAGAAGAGTTCCTACATTCTGAACTCCCACACCTTCATTTGTCTGAAGCTCTCCCAGGCCAGGGATAAGAGCTGTGAGGTCTTACCCTCACTTCCCATTTCATCTGCTTCACCCTAACTCTCAATGTTAGGGTTAAGAGCTAACCACACCCTTTTCCAGTTGGCTTGTTTGTCGAGGTTGATTTGACCCCTTGACTAAAGCCTAACCTTGTGTGAGCCACTTGTTTGTATATAGTGTGTGTGCTTGCTTTTTTGCTGTGATTGTTTGTGCTGTTTAGGCTAGCTTGCTTCCTGTGCAAGTTAGATAGAAACCTTAACATAGGGATTGTATGCATGACAACTTCTAGGCTCGAGTCGTAGTCTCCCTAATAGTTTGTGTCTCCCTTTGTATTTGGTTAGGCTAGTCCTTTTTCCCTGTTAAGGGGAACTACGTCGCCCTAATCCTCATACCAGATGAGGTACGTAGGCAGGAGATGAGCTGATCTCTCCGGGCGCCCTTTTTCTTTTTCAACCCCTTTGTGTGTGTTTGGAGTCTGACGTAAGTCCAGCGATTGGCAGTTGGTTTCCTGTGTCTTATTTCTTTGTTTGGAGTCCGACATAAGTCCAGCGATTGGAAGTTGGTTTCCTGTGTGTGTTTGTTGGTTCGGAGTCTGATGTAAGTCCAGCGATTGGCATTCAGTTTCCATGTTTGCCGGTTTGTGTGGAGTCCGGCATAAGTCCAGTGATTGGCAGTCGGTTTCCTGGTTGTGTTTTGTTTGGCGTGCGTTAGCCGAGCTACGAATGCTCTGATTCTTCTCCGGTTAGAGAAGATACGTATGCATAGGATGCGACATCCTAGCGAGCACGTTCCCCAGTCCCCGAACTACGTCGACACTGATGTCTGTGTCTGACAGACTACGTAGGCCCAGGATGCGATATCCTGCCGAGTTAGTTTCTCTTGTCTTTCTGTGTTTTCTTTCCAGCCTTGTGCAGTGTGTGAGCAGTTTCTAGCAACCTTATCCTTTCTTTTGTGCGTGGATCCCGTCGAGTACGACGGATGCGTAGGGGTGCTAATACCTTCCCTTTGCATAACCGACTCCCGATCCCATCTTTCTCTGGTCGCGAGACCATGTCTTTTCCAGGTTTACTTCGAGTGTTTCCTTTCCCTCTTTGGGATAAATAACGCACGGTGGCGGCTCTGTTGTTTCGTTTTCCTGCCGGTTTTTCGCGTAACGCGACAGCTGGCGACTCTGCTGGGGATACTAACAGAGAAGTTGACCTCTTGCTGGTCCATCTTCCCTAAGCGAGTCAGTCCAGGTGCTCTTTAGGATAGGGTTTGGTTGCTTTTGCTGTTTATTTATTGCATTTGTGATTATGATGTGATTGTATATATGTGCATTATATGTTTGCATTCTGTTGGGGTGGGAATCACAAGAGGTAAAAGGCCCAATACCCAGGCTATGAGTGAACTTTAGGACACCCAGGAATAGAGTGATTCATGGGAAGCGGGTGGTATTGCACCACTTAGCGGAACATGATATCACGAGCAGTTCAGATCCTGATGGGGTATTATCGGTGCATACATCTGGTGTGTACATGATGATATTCTATGAAAGGGTTGTTTATCCTGCGTTTCTCTTGACCTTACCCTGGCCTAGATGACACCCGTGAGTAGGGCGGGATTGAATCATTTGCAGGTACAGATGGTGACTATGTTTCAGATTAACTTATGAGGTACTTATTGCTGACACGCCGGAATTCTGTCCGTGATATCTATCAGCGGGTTCCGTTTATTTCGGATCCCCGGGTTGAATTAGAGGATACCTGTTGAGAGGATCTGGTTGTCATCCGTTCAGTGGATCTCTTGTGATGATAGTGATATATTCCCCAGTTCCGTTTATTTCGGAACTCCCCAAGTTGGATTTATGGTTACTCGGTTCAGAGACCGGTCTGGCACAGTTGATCTTTAGATGACTTGGAGGATGGCACCGTGACCTGCCTGCATGCATTTGCATCATTCCCATTTCGCATTCATCTGCATTTAACCCATGTCTATCCGTACTCAGGGTCCATTTTTGATTGAGATTCTGGTTGAGAGACATCCTAATGGCAATGTTATTATTTAAATATTATCCGTCTCAATGAAGCTAGAATCAAAGGACAATGCCTCATACGGATAGACATTGCATGTGTGAGTCATATTAACCTGTTTGCTATTTTGTAGGTGTCAGTATCTAACCGGTGCACATAGCTCTTCCGCTCAAATATCCAGCCAGACTCAACAAATCCAAGCTGATGGATCCACCCAACACCGACATTCTCGAATTGAAAGAGATGATGAGGGAGTTGTTCAGTGTTGTGCAAGGGCTTGCCTTGGGGCAGAAAGCAATGGCTGAGAGGTTGGAGAGGATTGAAAGCTGGATGATAAAGTAAAAAGCTCAGGGAAAGGCTCCGGCATCCGTAGTAAAGATGCCAGGTCAGCTCAAGAAGGAGGTTGAATCAGGTGGTATGCAGGCCAAAGAAGAACGCGGTAAGGATCGTTACCACCCTTATGCTGCCACTGTAACCACTCTTGTTGGTAATCCATCTGTACCACAGCAACAACCACCACCTCAACAGAAAGCACCGAAAGCTAAGAGCCAAGTGAAGAAGGGGACGGATCGTCAGTTCGATAAGCCACCCATGACTTATACCCTTATGTTCAAGAGGTTGAGGGATCTTGGGTTAGTTCGACCAAGGATTTTGGTTCCTGTAGAACTGCGTCAGAGGCCTGCAAACTACGACGAGAATGCCAGGTGTGAGTTCCATTCTGGGGCACCCGGATACAACATTGAGGGTTGTAGAGCTTTTAAGCATGTCGTCCAGGACATGGTGGATTCTAAGGCCATCAGTCTGGCATAGATAATGAATGATAATGCTAACCCCGTGCCAACACATGGTCCTGTAGAGGTGAAAGTGATGTCAAAGGACAAGAGAGGAATAGAGGTGACTGATGGAGATCAGTTAAAAACCCCAATGTCTGTGGTCCCGAAGCACATGATAAAGAGTGGAGCTTTCCCTAATGGTGGCAATTGTTGTGCGGCTGTCGCTACCAATGGGTGTGCAATGATGAGGGAAACAATTCAGGGAATGATTGAAGTAGGAATGGGCGGTGTAAAATTTGAAACGCCAAGTCAGGCAGTTGAAACCGTCGAGGCTGAGAAAGAGAAGAAGCTGTCCATTTCTTCTTACAAACAGGCCTTGGAAGTGGTGAAGAACGGAGAAGCTCTAGGCTGGGGGAAGATCATAGACATTGTGGTGAAAGCGGATATGTTCGGGGTTGGCTATCAACCAGACCAATGCTCGTCTGGGCAAAACAAAGGACGCCGCTCACCGTTCACATTCGTCAGTGCCGAAATGTTGGATCCAGGTCACGCCTGTATAGTGCGTGAAGAGATTGACAGTGACCGCGAGCTTGAGTCATGGATAAAATCGTGCGTACCAGGAAACTGGAAGGCCTCAAAGATCATCACCGTCACTCATCATGAAGAGTAGTATTTCTGTTTTTCAATTCTGTTTGCATGAAAGCCATACGTTTTGCCCAAAACGTATTGGTCCATTGTAAGGGCCACCTCATGTGTTTCATTTTGCAACATTTTGCATCATTAATAAATGGATGTTTTTGTGATTAAAAGCGGTGTTCCCTGCCTTATCTTTATTTTTACAGTTTAAAAAATAAAAATGGCAATGTTTATTTTCATTTTTCTTTCCTTTTGATTTGTCTTGTTCCGACCTCAAAAGAGACTATCCTCCTGATCTCATTGATAACAATTCGGTTACATCTCTGTATGACTTCGACATCCGATCTATCATGCCGAAGAAGAAGGCGAAGAAGATTGTGATCTGCTGGAATTAGCCAGGTTGTTGAAACAAGAGGAGAAGGTGATTCAACCGCACGAGGAGCGATTCAAGATTGTTATTCCAGGCACAGCCAAGGTCAGAAAGGAAGTGAAAGTTGGGGCCGCTTCAGAGGCAATTGTCAAGAGCAGAATGGTAGCACTGCTGAAAGAGCATGTGGATACCTTCGCTTGGTCGTATCAGGATATGCCAGGGTCGGATACCGATGTCGTTGTGCACAAGCTGCCATTAAGAGAAGACTATCCTTCAATGAAGCAGAAGTCGGTGCCGAGGAAGGATGAGAAGGTGAGAATGTGTGTGGACTACTGAGATGTGAGCAGAGCTAGTCCGAAAGATGAATTCCCGACACTTCACATTGATGTATTGGTTGATAATACTGCTCAGTTCTCGGTGTTTACCTTCATGGATGGCTTTTTTGGCCAAAATCAAATTGAGTTGTTGCCATGGAGTAAACAGTGTTCATCACACCTGGGGCCCCTTTGAGTTACAAGATGATGCCATTCAGCCTCAAGAAGGCCGGTGCCACGTATCAAAGGTCTATGGTGACTTTGTTTCATGATATGATTCATCATGATGACATGACAGCAAAGTCCCAAACAGAAGAGGGGCATCTGGTGGATCTGGCCAAGTTGTTTGACCGGTTGAGACAACTCAGACTGAGGTTGAGTCCGAATCGGTGCACTTGTGGAGTGCTTTCCGGTAAGTTGCCGAGGCTCATTGTGAACGAAAGAGGAATCGAGGTCGATCCTGCTAAAAAAAAAAGAAAAAAAAAAGAAAAAAAGCAATACAAAGAAATGCCTGAACCGAGAACAGAAAAGAAGGGTCGTGGTTTCTTAGATAGATTGAATTGCGTTTCACGGTTCATATCTCATCTAACAGCCACGTGTGAACCCATTCAAGCTGGAAAAAAAGAGAGCAAACGGTCAGGTGGATAATGCCAAGGGGCATTGAAAGATAAAAGAATAAGTTGCAGGAACCTCCGATTCTGATGCCTCCCGGTGAAGAGACGGTCATTAATTTTGTACTTGACAGCCCTCGAGGGGTCTATGAGGTGTGTACTAGGTCAGCATAACGAGTTTGGTCGAAAAGAGCATGCAATTTACCTTAGCAAAGAGTTTATCGATTGTGAAATAATACATTCACTGCTCGAGAAAACTTGTTGTACTTTGGCATAGGCTGCTCGCCGACTGAGACAGTATATGCTGGTTCGTACCACTTTGTGGATTTCCAAGATGAATCGGATCAAGTAAACATTGAGAAGCGAGCATTGCCCAGACGGGTTGCGAGAGGGCAAATGATGGTGACTGAATACGATATTCAGTATACCTCTCAAAAAGCAATCGAGGGGAGTATATTGTCCGATTACATCACCCCGCAACCCATTGAGGATTATCAACCAAGGAAGTTTGTGTTCCCTGATGAGGACATCTCGAGGTGCTCAAATCGAAAGATTGTGAGGAACCGATCCCGGAGGAGGGGCCTGACCCTGAATCCGAACGGATTCTGATGTCTGATGGCGGGAGGTTAATGTGGATGAGTTAGCATCGTTTTGGTTACGCCGAAAAGATCCCACATTCCTTTTGTTGCCCGGATAACATTTGAATGCACCAACAAGGGTGGCTGAGTACGAAGCTTGTATCCTGGGTATCGATCTTCGGTGCGTACGTCTACTGGGGCAACCCCGCGCTCGCTCGTGTATGGGATAGAAGTGGTATTACCTACTGAAGTCTAGATCCCATTGTGGAGAGTCCTGATGGATGAGAAATTAGAGAAGGCTGAGTGGATAAGGACTCGGTATGACGCGTTGAGCCTGACTGAGGAAAAAAGGCTGGCAGTTACTTGTCATGGGGCAGTTGTACCCAGTGAATGAAGCGTGTTGTTGACCGAAAAGTGAGACCTCGTGCGTACCACGTGGGAGAGCTGGTATTGAAAAGGATCCTTCCTCTTCAACGATCGTAGGGGAAAGTGGACACACAATTATGAAGGCCCATTCGCGGTCAAGAAGGTTTTCTCTGGTGGAGCCTTGTTGTTGACGACCATGGATGACGAGGATTCTCCATCCCTTGTGAATGCGGACGCAGTTAAAAGATACTTCGTAAGAGAGACCCGCTGGACGAAAAGAATAAAAGAGTCCAGGAAAAAAAGGGCATCCCGGCGAACCAATAAAAAAGAGAAAAGGTTCGGGCAAAAGTTAGGGATAAAGAATGAAAAGAATTAGTACACCCGGCAAGTCGAAAACCCCACAAGGGCGGCTTGGGCAAAAAAGGGTATCCCGGTGGACTGAAAACCCGAAAGGGCGGTCCAGGCAAAAGAGGGAATGAAACGAACAACTGCGTCTAGCATGGTCATTTGTGCTTTGGATAAGACATCATGGATAATCCCCGACAGAGATCGATCGGAAACGTCTTGTTCAGAAGACAGAAAGTGCGGAAAGTCTTGAGGACATAGGAGGTGTAACCGAGTTGAAACCCGATGAGATCACGGTTTCACATTGCCATTAGGATAGATTTTTCCTTTTGTGCGCAATCACCTCTTTCCAGGGATTGCTTCCTGTGTGTTGTTTGGTTTTGAGCCACTTTTTTTTTTCTTCAGTTAATAAATGCGTGTTCAGTCAAATAATTTTGTTTTTGTTTTCATGACCGCTTTATTGCAAAAACATCCGTTTATTTTTTATAAGCATATTTGCATTTTGAAATATAGAGGTTCCTTCTGATGCATGCTTATAAGATTCAAATCTGGGAATCTTATTCGGAAGTTTGAGTGACCTAGGTGTTGAAATGTTGGCACGCCTGGGGCACGCTTTTATCTAATGATCTCTTGTGCAGGTGCTGTTAGATATCTTCATTCACTTGCAGTTGGTGATGGGTAACATTTTGACAGAAGATCCCTGCAGAGTCCAATCAGGGGAAAGGGATAGAAGAACGGTGAAGAGATGAAAGAATTACGACGACGACCCCAGAGGGTAATCCAGAAAACTCTTCAAAGTCTGAAGATTAGAGAGTTAGCCCGGATCTGAGGAAATCAGTTGTCTCGAAGCAAAGAGGAGACGAGAATATTAGGTGATGAATCAGAAAAGACCGGATGAGTCTGGGAGTCTCTCAAAAGTGGAAAGTTGACACTGTGGTTGGATAATGAATGTCGGTGTTCAATGAATCGACGGGTGTTCCGTGTCAAATAGACCGTATCTCCCTAGTGGATTTGGGAGTGTTATCTCCACAGCAGATTCGAGATCGGTGTCTCCTCAGCAAGCCTGAAGGTTTTCGTATCCCCAGCGGACGTGTCTGCGGGTGGATTGTTCCTCAGCAAACGGGTTCGAAATGCCTTGCCCCGGTAGGGTGGAGAGATGTCTTTCCCCAGCAGGGTTGATTTTTTCAGCCAGGATGGCAGGTGGTCTTTTTCCCCAAGCAAATCTGAAAGCTTTTAGAACTGTTCATCCCTGGCAGAGGCGTCTGTAGGTAGTGTGTCCCTCAGCAACAAGTTCGAAGGCTATTCTATCCCCAGCTAGTCTGGAGATTGTCGGTCCCCACTGAATCTGAAGTTTGTTGTATCCCCAGCGGAGGTATCAGTGAGTAGTTTGTTCCCCAGCAGTTGGGTATGAAGTACTGTAATCCCTAGCATGGTCGTGCCCAGCCGGGTTGTGAATATTCTCCCCGGCAATTTTGAAGTGGGTAGTCTTCCCCAGCGGAGGTTTGTGTTGATGGTTTCTTCCAGCGCAGTCCCCAAGCGGATCAGGTTCGGTGAGAATCATCCTCAGTAGAGTTATTCCCCAGTAGAGGTGAGTGTGGGTTGTTTCCCCTAGTGGAGTCCCCCAGTGGATTAGATTCAGTGGAAGTTGTCCTCGGTGGGATTTATCCTTCCTCCAGCAGCAATGCTATTCGCCAGCATGATTGGGAAGTTGGTGTGTCCCCCAGCGGTGCGTCTCCCCACAGGGTTGGAGAACCTAATCAGATTTGTACGCTCAGCGGAGCGACCATTGGCTCCCCGGCAAGAGTTTTCATCATTTTGCATCTTGCATGTAGTGATCATTGCATCCTCAAAAAGCGTAGCATTTCCATTCAATATGGAGCATTACGCCATAGAAAAATTCAAACATATGCATTCATATGTCAAACCTAATTGGACCATATCCCCAGCAGAAGCGGATCATTGTTCAACATCTGTACAACACGTTTGCTACAGTTGCTCTTGACAGACAACATTTAGGACTGATAATTCCCCAGAGGTTTATTTCCTCACCCGCAAGTGAAAGGAAAGTTTGATTCTCCCCAGTGAGATCCTTGGCGAGTGTTTGGCCTTGTCTCGACATATGTAGATGTCATCCTTGTGATACCCGTGAGTGTCGTGGTTATCCCCGTGTGGGTCTTGTTTTGGTGTCCGTAGACATCATCTTTCGATGTTCACAACATCTCTTTCTCCCAGTTCATCCGTTGATGTCTGGTCACCTCTCCGTTGGTGTCGATAAACGTCGAGCTTCTCCCGTTCGTCCGTTGACGTCTGGTAGAGTCTTCCCATTCATCTGTTGATGTCTGGTCACCTCTCCGTTGGTGTCGATAAATGTCGAGCTTCTCCCGTTCGTCCGTTGACGTCTGGTCGAGTCTTCCCAGTTCATCCGTTGATGTCTGGTCACCTCTCCGTTAGTGTCGATAAACGTCGAGTTTCTCCCGTTCGTCCGTTGACGTCTGGTCGAGTCTTCCCATTCATCCGTTGATGTCTGGTCCCCTCTCCGTTGGTGTCGATAAACGTCGAGCTTCTCGCTTGCGTCCGTTGACGTCTGGTCGAGTCTTCCCATTCATCCGTTGATGTCTGATCACCTCTCCGTTGGTGTCGATAAACGTCGAGCTTCTCCCTTTCGTCCGTTAACGTCTGGTCGAGCCTTTCTCCAGTTCATACGTTGATGTTTGGTCACCTCTCTGTTGGTGTCGATAAACGTCGAGCTTCTCCCTTGCGTCCGTTGACGTCTGGTCGAGTCTTCCCATTCATCCGTTGATGTCTGGTCACCTCTCCGTTGGTTTCGATAAACGTTGAGTTTTTCCCATTCATCCGTTGACGTATGGTTGTATCCCTTTGTCCACTTCATCCGTTGATGTCTGGTCACCTCTCCGTTGGTGTCGATAAACGTTGAGCTTCTCCCGTTCGTCCGTTGACGTCTGGTCGAGTCTTCCCATTCATCCGTTGATGTCTGGTCACCTCTCCGTTGGTTTCGGTAAACGTTGAGTTTTTCCCATTCGTCCGTTGACGTCTGGATGTACATTTCTTTCTCCATTCATCCGTTGATGTCTGGTCACCTCTCCGTTGGTTTCGATAAACGTTGAGTTTTTCCCATTCGTCCGTTGACGACTGGTTGTATCTCGTTCCCCAGGTCATCCGTTGATGTCTGGTCACCTCTCCGTTGGTGTCGGTAAACGTCTAGTTTTTCCTAGTCGTCCGTTGGCGTCTAGTTGTGATTTCTTTGTTCCCATTCATCATCCTTCGATGACGGGTCGTGGTTCCTTTTCATTGATAAAAAAATCAAAATCCCCAGTGGAGTTGTTGGTAGATGTCTTGTCTGGTCCAGTGATAATATCAGATCCCAGTGGAAGTTGTCATTGGTGGACAGTCTGTTCTTGAATCCCCGCAGAGTGCAAATTTCTACGGTTCTTCGGTATTCAATCCCTGTTTACCTTGAAGGTCTGATAGCTGTTGCTCTCATCCGTTCAGGTTCCCGGTTGATTGAATAGGGGCAGCTGTAGCACCTCAAATTTGCACCTCCCATTTGTACATACATTTCATTTTAGGTCATTAACAATGCATTAACATTTGCATAGTCCACTATATGTCATCAGGCAAGATGGGTCAGGAGATTCAGTTGTGCAAGGCAACAAGTGCATTTTCTATGGAATCAAAGCTCTAGGATTGGCACGTTTCCACCTCAGAGTGGGTTTCGTTTAATAGACTGCATTCTGCAGATTGGTGTCATTTGGTTCCAGATATCTCACAATCCGACGAAACTGCGGCTACAGTATTCGGGTTTATGCACATATGCTCGACTTTGAGGGCTAATGCGTCCATTTTAGCTTGCATCATGTCTATAGAGCTTAGTTCATGCACTCCTCCTTGGGCTTCCTTCTTCTCAACTGTCGCTCGTTCGACTCCCCATGATTGATGGTTTTGAGCCATATCTTCGATGAGGGCACTAGCTTCAGGATAACGTTTGTTCATCAGAGCACCGCCTGCGGCAGTGTCGATGGTCATCTTAGTGTTATAATGAAGTCCATTATAGAAGGTTTGAATGATTAACCAATTTTCTAAACCATGATGTGGGCATGCTCGTAACAACTCTTTATATCTCTCCCAAGCTTCGAACAACGATTCTCCTTGGTTTTGGGTAAATCTAGTTATATGGTTTCGAAGAACGGAGGTTTTACTCGGGGGAAAATATCTAGCAAGGAATACTCTTCTAAGGTTATCCCAAGTCGTAATGGAATTGGGTGGAAGGGAATCTAACCATGATAGGGCTTTATCTCTGAGGGAAAAAGGAAATAATCTTAAACGTATTGCCTCAGGAGAAGCTCCATTGGTTTTAAAAGTGTCTGCTAATTGAAGAAATATTTTTAAATCTTGGTTTGGGTTCTCAGTAGCGAGACCCGCGAATTGTCTCTGTTGCACTAGTTGCAACAGGGATGGTTTAAGTTCAAAATTATTAGCTGGGATGGTTGGGTTTACTATACTAGAACTAGGTTCTTCATTAGATGGTTGAGCGAAATCCTTAAGAGGTCTTTGGTTTTGATCTTCGGCCATAGCTCTCTTAATTCTATGAAAAAATAAACATGCGCGAGCGTAACGTTCAGGTTCCGCCAAAGGGTATACTAAGCTTAAACTTCCGGTGCTGCGAGTTCTTCACATTGACCGGCGGGAAATAGCCTAAGTCTAAACGATATAACAACAGGAAAATGAAATTTGACGAAATTGGTCCCCGGCAACGGCGCCAAAAACTTGATGCGGTATTTTTCGCAAGTATACGAACGCGTCAGAGTAATATAAAAGATTGTCGAATCCACAGAGACCAAGTGTCAATCTATCGTTATCTATTGTTATGGTATTTATCAAAGGCAATCAAAATAGGTGTTTTTGGAGTGTGCAATGAAAAGTAAAGTGTTGAATAAAGATTAATTAATAAAGACAGGGTCGAATGTAATTCACGTAATCAATTGATAATCCAAGTACTTGTTAATAGAATTACTTATGGGCAATTCTTTCTACGTTGAAAAGAACTAATTTAACAGGAACTATCGCTTTCACGTATTCAGAACCGAGTTGTACTCCCTAATCAAACCCTCTTATTGTCACTTATAAAAAGGCGCGCATTGCGTTAGAGTAGTAAACCTATTTTTAAGAAATATAGTATCTTGACTAAGTTGAAAAGTATTATAACCTGGATTTCTTAACCAAAAGAGGTTCTCACGAAACAGACTCTAAACTTATAAACGCGTCCGAAAATTGTTTTAAAATCTCTTTTCTTCTTAAGTTAAAAACTCCTAATGAACTAAACAAAGCGCTTTCGCTGTTTTTGAAATAGTTAAAAACCATTAAGTTTAGATAGACGTTGGACGGCTTTCGATCTTACCCAACGAAATTGAAGTGCGGGAAAACTTAAGTTGAAAGTTAAAATAGCCCTTAAGTATTTCTACGAACAATTGTACGGATTATCGGTTCAATTAGGATTCTTACATTTTAACCTTATAGATTTAGTTAGACATGGTAAAGTAAAAGTGCATTAATTTAAATAAAAGTAGTGCGAGTGCGGAAAGTAAATAAAAGTAGTGCGAGTGCGAGGAAATAAATAATTTAAAGCGAGTGCGGGAAAATAAATAAAGTAAAGCGAGTGCGGGAAAATAAATAAAGTAAAGAGAGTGCGAGGAAATAAATAAAGTAAAGTGAGTGCGAGGAAATAAATAAAGTAAAGCGAGTGCGAGGAAAATAAATAAAGTAAAGACAAGTAATAAAAACCTACTCCAATTGGAGGGTTGAATAAATTGCAAAGCGGAAATGAAAATGGCGGCAGGATTAACTTCCTTCCAAAGTGCTCCAAACTCGATTACAGACTCTATCACAGACTTGATTACACAATTGTGGTAACACTCCAATGCGAAGCGGTTACCACTTTATAATACTGAATATATGCCTAAGTGAAACAAAGTTGCTCTAAGTTTGCCTCTGTTCTAAGTTTGGATGATTTTAAAAGTGATTTTGAGTTTCTATTTATAAGCAAGTAAAAAGATGGAAATGACAAGGATGCCCTTCAACTTGAAAATGGGAGGGAAAACTTTTCCTCTTGTGGCGCCCGCCACAAGGCCATGGCGCCCGCCACAAGGCTAATCTGAGGCGCCTTAGTGGAAGTAGTGGGGAACGTGGCAGTTGAGGGTAGTTGAGCTTGGACACGTCATGGCAGGGTCTATGGCGCCAGCCATGGGGAAAGCCACAAGTACAAAATGCTGAATTTTAGGGTTTTTAGCTCTTTTTCACTCCTTTTCTCGACCGGGGCTCCGATTAAAGTAAAAACCTGAAAACAAAGGAAAACATAGCAATAACACAATAAAATAACAATAAAATAACTAGAATGCATGTGAAATCGGAGTCAAAAATACGGTAAATTTCAGTGTTATCAAACTCTCCCACACTTAAACCTTTGCTTGTCCTCAAGCAAAACATTAAAAAGCTCATAAAAGAAAATTTTGTGTAAACGAGTGCTTCAGGTAAAAATTCTAAGTTCAAGTCGGGATGCAGTGATAGGTACTAACTGAGTGAACTAAGGGTATCATGATGACACTAATCCGCAAATACGGACATAAACTTCATTCCTATATTAACCAACCCATATTATCCCACAATACCTAGGCCTGCCTCTTCATCTCTTTTTGTGTCCTTTTCATTCAGGCGCAATCACATTAAGCCCGTTATCCGTACATGCTTCATAGTAGAGTGGCCTGTTAGTGATTATGATCTGATCATGGGGTTTCTGGCACGTAAATATTTTGTATAAACCCTTTTATTGGACCCAACTGTAGTTGTGGGGGATCGGATCGTAATCCGCCCTACCGAGTTCAGTGCCAGATACCTCTGAACCAACTAACAGTGGGTAAATTTTTCTTTTTCTTTTTCTTTTTCTTTTTTTTCTTTTGTTTGTAGCAAATTTTTACAATTCTTTGGTTTAAATGACTTTTTGAGGGTCACCTATCCCGGAGTTGCCTTTTTGCTTTCTTTTATTTTTTTGTTTTGCTGGATCATTCACTTATTTGCATCGGTCCCCTACGTACAGGATGCGTAAGCCGGAGCTGACTGCTGGGATAAACTACTAAGGACTTATATGGAAATGATGACTAAGGCCATGGTATATGGGGTTTGGGGAGTGGTTCCTATATTCACGAAGTCTATGGTGCTAAAATAATACTGATGTTTCGCAAAGTTCTCCCAAGTCACCGCATCCTTACTCAAAACATGTCTTTAAAACCTGAAAACTTTCGGAATAACACAATTTTCTTTTGCAATTTTTTTTTCGGTGGGGCTAAAGGTTTGGGGAGGTAGGATTGTACTAAACATATACTATATTTGGTGACTCGTCATACTCATGCATTATACTAAAAAGAAAAATAAACAACTAAAAGGAAATAAAAATAAATAAACTATCTAAAGAAAAAGCGATAAAGGAAAAAACGAGAAAGGTAATAAAGAAAAGACGATAGAGTCTCCTCCCACACTTAAACCGAACATTGTCCCCAATGTTTCGAAATAAGATAAGGGAAGAGTTACCTGACAACCTATTGCTGACCACTAGTGCCCTCGGCATCCTGAGGTGGACGACGGGATCGGGTACGACGACGGTCTCTCCCTGGCCCTCTAGAGCATAACTCCAATTCGCTGAATCATGCACACTAGTCATCATAGGATCTGGCAGTGTGAAATAATGGATAGCTTCGCTGTCGACCAGCAATCGGAACTGACATGGCTGGAAAAAGGCTCTCCTCATCAACCCTCTGGTCAAACAGAATTCGATGTCCATGGTAGTGTACCCACAGTTGATCCAGAGATGTGACAGCTTGCGAGACAGACATAAAGCGACAGAAATTTGCGTGATGATTCCGCCCACATGGATGACTCCTTCAGTAGATTTGGAGATACCGCTGAGACTATATAACAAAAAGTTCCCACATGCTTCTGGGCGAGACTGGGATGCACAAAATAGTAGGAAGATCTCCTCTTCACTCAGTAATGTCTCTGCATCCGACCTTCCCAGGAAGAAATGTGCCAATATCATCTGAAAGTATCTGAAGGCGGGGTTATGTATAACATGAGATAGCTGCGTAGATGGATCCTAGCTTCCGCCACCTGATATATCACTCCAAAACTTCTCAACCTCCTTACCCAGAAAATATCCCATAGGTGTCTCCGGGATAGCATCAGGAGTGGTCTGGAAACCTAATAGGTCGCCAAACTCTTTCTGGCTGAAAGAGTACTCAACTCCAAAGAGTCTGAAAGCAGCATACCCATCTGGTCCAGAGTATGGGTCAGAGTCGAATAAACTCAGGAACTCCAATGTCAGGTTCCTGTACGTGTGACTCAAGTCATCAACAAACTCGTCCCAATGAAGCTGGTGGCTAAGGAATCAGATACTTGGCTCGATACCCAGTGCCTCCATTGAGTGCTGATCAGGATAACGTGTGGGTACCATAGGGCGCTGATACAGAGTGATGTAGCACTCTCTCTGAGCATTATCTCTATAAGCCACGTGTATATCATCGAAAGCCTGCATCCTGTAAAAGTTAAGAAAGTGATCCTGAAAAATGCAAACCATTCAAATTTTTAGTCTCGATGCAAAATAAAATAAAATAAATGCGAAAAAGTAAAATGAAAGAAAAACCATGGGTTGCCTCCCATGCAACGCTTGTTTAACGTCATTAGCTTGACGATTAGAATTTATACACCTGTTGTGATACGGTGAACTGACTTTGTGTTTTTGCTTGAAAAGCAATGTTGCGGATAGCAAGAGTCGCCACCGACTTTTCTTTTATCCAATAAGGAAAGGAGGAAAAGAACAGGAAAGACCTTGATTAGATTTTGAGTTCGGGAGGTACATTATAGAAAGGGAAGGTGTTAGCACCCTTTGTATCCATGGTTATCCATGGGCTCTTAATTGCTTAACTCACTTATGTTTTCCTTGTTTGAGAAAGTGTTTGAGAAATGTGGTGTGTTTAGAAGATATTTTAAAAGGAGAGTTTAACTTTGTAATGATTCTTGTACGAATGTATACAAAGTGTTTATCGCGTTTGATTTTGAAAGATGTTTAGAAAAATATAACTCGGCGATGATTTTGGTGCGAATGTATACCAAGTGGTGATTTTTTAAAAGATGTTTTGAAAAGTGTGAGGTGTGAAAAGTATTTTAAGCTGTGAGCAAGCATTTAAGAGTTATACCTAACCAAGGTCTTTATAGGTATTTCATATCCTTAGGAGGGTAAAACTGTCCTAACTATTGAGAAGTAAGTAGTCTTATCCTTTGGATGTAAAAGGACATCGCGGGGTCGTCGATTGGTCATTGAAGGCAACATTTGTAAGGATACCTTAGCATCGAAGAGATGATCATCATTTAATCGTAGGCTACAACGAAGGGTCATCGAGGGACAAAGTCATATATTCGAAGGCAACGTTCGAGGGACAAGGTCATATAGTCGAAGGCAACGTTCCAGGGACTATGATTTATCTTGTAGGGACATTGACCTTTTGATCGAAGGGACTATGACTTATCTGTTTAGGGATGATGATGATTTAATCGAAAGGGTCTTTGCCAAGGGTATCCCCATATTCGCTGGACATGACCGTAATATCGTAAGGCAACAAAGAGAGGGACAAGATCATATACTCGAAGGCAACGGCAAAGTGATCAGAATAAATCTCCCCAATGGTATCCCACAAATAAAGTGGAATACCGAGTAAGTTATTTCTTCAAGAGTCATGCGAGCCCTCACAAAAACTCAACAAGCAGGTTAGAATAACAGGATGAGGTGCAATCAAGAGTTGCACCAAACAAAAGAATCATAGCAATAATAGTGTCAAGTAAACAGCGCACAAATGCAGGAAAAAAAATCAATTATTGTCATGCTCGGTACTGCCTCGCCTAGCGAGGTGCTAGCGAAAGTCTGCGGGTTCTAGGTTCTTCTTTGATAACAGTGCGATTTCAGAAACCCCAAACCCTATGGCATCCATTACAGAAATTACGTGATTAAGCATTCAAGGTATTGTTTTACACATTCATGCACATCTAAACCCACATGCAAAACCTAACGATACCTATCTTCCAAATTCAACCATAATGCTTCACACATTTAGAAATTTCAAATTGGGAGCATAGAGTAGTAGGAGTAGGGAAAACCTGATCGGAGGGATCGAATGAAATTGGATTGCACCGTTGAGTTTTCAGAGCAATCTTAGGGTTTATGTCTGATAGAGTTGGTGGAGGTAACCTTTGTGTAGATGATTTCCCTTCAGTGTATATGGAGTCTGCTCTGAATTAGCTTCTAGGGTTTTCTCCGTTGTTCAGGGTTGTCTCCAGGCTTTTCTCCTTTGTAGTCATTTTTTTCTCCTCCTTTTTTTCAAATGAAGTCTTGGAATTTATAGCTGATTTTTGTGTCTTGGTGGGCTCAGACTGAAGGCGATTCAGGCCCAAAATTTTTGTATATCCGCAAGCTTCGCTAGGCGAGTGAGCTAGCGAAGGGTTCGCTAGGCGAACACTCAGCGAGTGTTCCAGCGAATACTCCCAGATTTGGATAAAAGCACAGCTAATACTTACTTGCTAGGCGAGCAGCTAGCGAGCAGGTGGCGAGCATTCCAGTAGCAAATTCATCGATACTCGCTGGAGCGAGGAATGGAGCGTGGGCTTCGCCCAACGAAGGGTTTGCTCGCCTAGCGAGCGTGACAGTTCAGGAAGTCATCTTCTGGATTTGGTCATCTGTGCGCTGGACCTTTGCTTCTTTAAGATTAATGTTATAAAATATGAATAGATCCCATTTGAACCTGTTGAAAGTATCATAAAAATTAACGGGCAAGTTTTGGGGTATGACAGCTGCCCCTGTTCAATATTCTTAAACCGAGAGAATTAGAATGGTATGTACGCCATTCGTGATCTGGAGGTGGAAGATTATTGAACACTTAGAATGCCCCAAAAATTTGCACTTGTTAATTAAAGGATAGTCTTGATGGAGATGGGCTTAAAGATGCCATCCAGAAAGTTTGATGATGAGAGCTTCAGAGTGCGTCGTACATTAGACCATATCTAAAGGGATGGGTGTCATACCGGGTCGTATGCTAGACCGTATAATGAGTCCTCCATTAGGTGATATTAGGGTGAGCTGAACCTGATGAGATAAGGATCAGAATGGGTCATACGCTAGACCGTATCTGAGTAGTAGAGTGAACCGTCCGTTAGGCTGAATCGGGCGATAAAAAGTAGCGTATGCTAGACTACATTTCAGAATGTACCGTACATTAGGTAGTATCTAAGTTGCAGAATGAGCCGTCCATTAGGCTGTATCTGAGGATGAAAGATCAGAATGGATCGTACACTAGATCGTATCTGAGTAGCAGAATGAGCCGTCCGTTAGGCTGTATCTGGAGAAATAAAGATCAGAATGGATCGTACGCTAGATCATATCTGAGTAGCAGAATAAGCCGTCCATTAGGCTGGCAACTTCACTGGGGATGAACGGTCAGAATGGATCATACGCTAGATCGTATCTGAGCGGAAGAACGAGCCGTCCATTAGGCTGTATCTGAGGATGAAAGATCAGAATGGATCATACGCTAGATCGTATCTGAGTTGCAGAATGAGTCGTCCATTAGGCTGTATCTGATGATAACAGGGGTAATCATACGCTAGACTACATTTCAGAATGTACCGTATGCTAGGCAGTATCTGAGGGGATGAATATCCAAATGGGTCGTACGCTAGAGCGTATTGGAGCAGTTGAAGGAGCCATACATTAGGCTGAATCAGAATGAGTCGTACGTTAGGCTATATCTGATAATATTTGTATATGTTGTATTTGTAATAAATGGCTGGGATGGGCTTAAAGATACCATCATTAGGAGGATATCAGCATGCTTGTCCGAATGAATATTCATATGTGTAGCACCTCAAATTTGCACCCCCCCCATTCATGCATTAATTTCATTTTTAGGTCATTGACATTACATTAACATTACATTAGCATTGCATAGCACATTGCATCTCATCAGTCAAGACTAGTATCATGAGGATCCCTCCGTGCCAAGGAGCAAAGCATTTCCATGAGATAAAAGGCCATATGGTTGTTCTAGAGAGCTTATGTGAACCCAAGGTTCATTTTGAAGCAACTTAACCAAGTGTTAGATGCTCAAAGTCCACAGTGCAGTTTCAGGTCATCTAGGGCGCATAAAAGTCAACTGCAAGGCAACTGAGGGCTAGGAGGTGGAGAAATGGTTTGAGACACTTCATTCATGTCCCAAAGAGGTTATTCAACATGTCAAACATCTACCTTGAAGATTTTGAAGCCAGATCAAAATTTCCCAAAATGGAAAGTGACCTGTAATTTCAAGTTTCCAAAAATCGCAAGTTTTTGGACCAACTTCAACTCAACTCTCCAACATCAAAGAAGCTTGAATGAAATTTTGTACAACATGAAAGTTGAAGATCTTTCTCTCCCATTTCCAAAAAGTCCAAGATCATGAGCATCTGATGAATGGTTGAGGAGATATGATCAAATCATTGCCAAGTGTACATGGAACTTCAAAAGGGCATACCTTTTGACTCATAACTCCAAATTGAGTGGCTCTTTTTGCATAATTCTTCTCAAGACATGAATTTCCCAAATCAATCATCACATTGCATGAAATTTGAACATATGATCATTTGCTTATTCATGAAGATTTTGGAGGGAAAATCATAAATTTGAAATTGGTACATCATGGGAGTTTTTCACCATTGCCATTGTGTTAATTGGGAGTTTTTAAGTGAAAATGATCAGCCATGTAGCACTGTTCACGTGTGCATGCTTCATGCACCATGCAATTTTCATTTTTGTGCCATACACCTTATTTGCACTTAATTTCAACTAATCATGGTTAATTTGGATTAAGAGTGGATTAGGACTTCATATATATTCATAATCATAACAGAATGGAGGAGGATTCTAGATCTAGATCTCAAAATTCTCTCTCCCTCCAAAATTCTCTCCTAATCACAATTCAAAATTCTTCAACATAACACCTTGATTTTATTGAAGAATCATGATCAGTGAGTGTGATTGAGTGTGAATCCAACTTTTGTTTGAGGAATTCGAGCCATAATCAAGTAGTGGAAGCTCAAGAACATAGCGATGGCAGTTCAGATTTAAGCAAGATTGAAGCAGTTTCAAGTCTCAATTTCTTCATCAAACATCATAGCAAGTGTTCTGGAGTAGATTTGAAGCTTGCCAAGTCTTGGATCGTGCATTTCCAGAAGTTGATCTTCAAGAGGTTCAGTTTTCGAATCTCATAATTCTGCAATTCATTAACACGTTCATGTAGATCTTTCCACGCTGATGAATCTGAGCTAAATTTCACATGATTTGGTGTATTATTGGGTGAGATTCGTGTGATTAAAGTTGTGTACATCAAATTTCTTTTGTTCGATTCTCTCTGTTCTTGATGAATTAGGATTAGATTTTGGTTGATTTGTGATCTACATGTTGTAACGGTTCGAATGGTATGAATATGGGCGAATTCTGGAAAAAAATTCAGGCGAGCTCACTGTTCCTCCGCCGTCTCCATGAAGGAGACGGTTGTTTCCGCCTTGAGAACCACCGTCTGGTTTTGGATAAGGTTTCTAGGGTTTTTTGCCACGAGTGCGTCCACCTGGCCTTTCTATTGGCCGCTACTGCTTTGACCTTTGCCACGCATTACTTTGACTGCCACTAAGCGCCACATAGACTTAATGAAACGCAATGTATTAGGCGCGTTTTTGAATGTGGACCGAGTTCGATTCCAGCGTGCAGCAATAGTTCAAATTAATCCTCATTTTCTCCATTTCCCTCCATTATTCCATATGATTTGTTCATTTTAATTCAAATTTTTATGTCAACTTTGAAAATTCATGATAAATTGAAAAATGCTCCAAATAATTCCTGGTTTTTTGCTACTTGTTCATTGAAATGTCCTTTATTTTTTTATGTTAAATTCTGAAATTGTGCATGGCTGGATTTTTGTTGGTGCTAGACTCTTTGAACATGTGTGCTTTTGTGACATAGCTCCATTCATCCTATCATGAAATGCTCAATATTGATCCAAATGCCATGAAATTTTGCATGATGATTGTTAACATGTTGATGGACTTGTGTGATTTTATTTGGTATTTTTTGCAATTTGCTTCACTGTTTGAGACACATGTACTTTAGGTGTGACAATTTGTGTCACACAATTGGATGATCAACTTGTGCATTTTCATTTCCATATCAAATGAGCTTCTCTGTTTATGATTTTTGGTGTGTTGATTCTATTGGACATGTTGTATGGTCATGATTTTTTCCAGGATTGTTTGAATCATTTCTGTTTTGATTTGGAATTTTGAGTCTCAATGTCCAATTGTATGCTTTGAATTTGCCTTTGCCTTCTCTTGCACATGAAATGGATTTGTCTAATGCTTTTGACTTGGTCCTTTTTAGGACATGTTCTTGATTGAATAAACATGCTTTGTGTTGAGTATTAGTTTCTGTTTTGAATTTTTTCCCTACTTTTGACCCTAGGCTTTGACCTAGGGATTTGAACTCACATTTGAGCTTTGAATTTCAGGTTCAAGCATTCATCTCCATGATTGATGTTGCTCCATCATTTGAGCTTGGCTATTTGATATTGTTTGCTAACATTTGGTTGTTTTGTAGGCTTTGATGATAATTCACTTGAGTGTTTGCCTTATGGCTTGTTGTACATATTGGGATTGTCTGTCTGCTGAGATCTATTAACTGTTGTCTGTGCATAGTTTGTCTGAATACTATACTGATTGTTTGGTTGTTTACACAGGTACTTTAGCCGCTTTAACTCATTATTTGAGTTGCTTTGCTTTGCTTGTGGTTGGCATACCACCTAGGTAACTTCCTATTCTCCATGTAGTCTGGAAGACCTGTCAAGTTATGTTGGCAGGCACCTGTCTGAAGTCCTCCTTAAGAGGCAATGTTTGTGGTTGTTTATCTTTGTGCCTTATACATTCAAAACCTCCTAAGTGAAGAGGCATTAGCAGATAAAAGGGATGTCAAATCCATCCCCTGCTATTCAGTTGTGTCTTTCATCTTGATCACACCATATGTTGATGCACTTTGAATAAAAACCCAAAATCTTGTTGTGTCAGTCATGTGGAATAGAGTCCCACATTCTGGGCTCCCACACTTTCATTGTTTCAAGCTCTCACGGGCCAGAGATAAGAGCTATGAGGTCTTACCCTCATCTCCCATTTCATCTGCTTCACCCTAGCTCTCAATGTTAGGGTTAAGAGCTAACAACACCCTTTTCCAGTTGGCTTGTTTGTCGAGGTTGATTTGACCCCTTGACTAAAGCCTAGCCTTGTATGAGCCAATTGTTTGCATATAGTGTGTGATACTTGTGCTTGTGATTGCTTATGTGCTGTTTAGGCTAGCTTGCTCCCTGTGCAAGTTAGGATTAGAGACCTCAACATAGGAATCGTATGCATGACAACTTCTAGGCTCGAATCGTAGTCTCCCTAGTAGTCTGTTATCTCCCTTGTCTCTGGTTAGGTTAGAAGTTCTTTCCATGTTAAAGGGAACTACGTCGCCCTGATCCTCATACCAGATGAGGTACGTAGGCAGGAGATGAGCTGATCTCTCCGGGCGCCTTTTTTCTTTTTCAACCCTCTTGTTTGCTTGTTGGAGTCTGACGTAAGTCCAGCGATTGGCAGTCGGTTTCCCGTGTTGTGTGTTTGTTTGGAGTCTGACATAAGTCCAGCGATTGGCAGTCGGTTTCCCGTGTTGTGTGTTTGTTTAGAGTCTGACATAAGTCCAGCGATTGGCAGTCGGTTTCCTGGTTGTGTTCTGTTTAGCGTGCGTTAGGCGAGCTACGAGTGCTCTGATTCTTCTCTGGTTAGATAAGATACGTATGCATAGGATGCGATATCCTAGCGAGCACATTTCCCCTGTCCCCGAACTACGTTAACTCTGATGTTTGTCCATGACAAACTACGTAGCCCCAGAATGCGACATCCTGTCGAGTCCTTCTTCCGTCTTCCATCTGTGTTTTATTTCTTCTTGTGCAGTGTTTTGAGCAGTTATCTAGCAACCTTTCTTCTATTCTTTTTTAGCGTGGATCCCGTCGAGTACGACGGATGCGTAGGGGTGCTAATACCTTCCCTTCGCATAACCGACTCCCGATCGTTGCATCTCCGGTCGTAAGACCATGTCCTTTCCAGGTTTACTTCGAGCGTTTCCTTTCCCTCCTTTGGGATAAATAACGCACGCTGGCGGCTCTGTTTGTTTGTTTTTCCCGCCGGTTTTTCGCGTAATGCGACAATATGGATTATATTTGAAAGATGTATCTGAATCTTGAATGTAATCGATAAAGATATCCGTCTGAATGAATCTTTATTTTGACTGTATCAGGAGGATAATTAACTTGGAAAAAAAAAGTTAGCCTCATGCCATGTCATGATGCATGAGATGTTTTATGCTCTTGAAAATAAATGCGAACATTGCATGCATGTATATGCTGTGAAATGATGCATGAATGAATTATGCGTCTGAAAATATTTGCCATGGAAAAATAAATCCCGATATTCTGGTTGGAGATATTTGTATTAATGGCCCTTTCTTAGCTGGGGATATTTGATTTTTGTCTGATGGTAGAAATATTCAACAAAACCTGGTTGGGGATAACAAAGATGACCAGTCTGTCTAGTAGTGCCAATTTCTTCTGGGAATAACTGGTTTTGCTGGGGGACAGGATTTGCAACCGGATTTGTTGGAAAGCATGGTTAGACCTTATCCTTGATCCTAAAGTCTTTCAGTAATTGCTATTTCTATTTTATGCATGTATTTTTGGTAAACATCAATCATATTCAAATGCATATATTAATTCGAATTAAATCAATGGACGTTTATGCAAACAAAATGGAGAAGGTAAAACAAAAGTATCTTTTTGGAAATGAAATTGTATTGATTTTGAAAGAGGGCCTATAAACAGGCAATTTTAATACAAGGAGATAGAAATCCTAGTGAGAGGAAATTGTTAAGAAAGCAAAGAAAAATAGCTATGAAAAAAAAGTCTTATTGATTTAAATTCTGCTATTGCTATTATGTCTTCAAGCATCTCATCCCTTGCTGTCGGATGGAAGTGATTGGCTTACTCAGTCCCTTTGACTTTGGTGAAACTGATCGAGAATGGGACATAGTCATATGCTTTAATCCCTAATTTTTGTCTGGACCGCCTTTTCAGGTTTTCAGTCCACCAGGATACCCTTTTTTGCCCAAGCCGCCTTTTCAGGTTTTCGCCTTGCCGGGTGTACATTTTTATATGTTTATCCCTAATTTTTGCTCGAACCCTTTTGGTTCGCCGGGATGCCCTTATTTTTGCCTAGATACGTCGACCTAGCGGGTCTCTTTTATGCGTAGTATTTTTTAACTATGTTCGCGTTCACGAGATGCGGGAAATCTTCGCCATCCATTGTAGCAAGCATCATGGCTCCACCAGAGAATACCTTCTTAACTAGAAATGGCCCTTCGTATGTGGGAGTCCATTTGCATCTAGGATCACCTTGTGGTAAAATGATACGCTTTATCACCAAGTCGCCAATTTGATACACCTGTCTCTTGACTTTTTTATTAAATGCCTGGGTCATGCGCTTCTGATATAGCTGCCCATGACAAACAACCGCAAGTCTCTTTTCATCAATCAAATTTATCTGATCGAGTCGAGTCTGAATCCATTCATCTTCATCTAAGCCTGCATCTTTCATAATTCTTAGAGAGGGAATTTGAACTTCCACTAGTAAAACGGCTTCCATTCCGTAGACTAAAGAGAAAGGAGTTGCCCCTATCGAAGTGCGTACTGAAGTGCGATAACCATGAAGAGCAAATGGTAACATCTCATGCCAGTATTTGTATGTTACTGTCATCTTTTGTATAATCTTCTTAATATTCTTATTAGCAGCTTCTACGGTGCCATTCATCTTTGGCCGGTACGGAGAAGAGTTATGGTGTTTTATTTTGAACTGCGTGCAGAGTTCAGTAATCATCTTGTTGTTCATAATAGTACCATTATCAGTGATAACTCTTTCAGGGATACCATACCGACAAATAAGACTATTCTTGATGAACCGTGCCACCACATTCTTGGTGACAGAAGAAAATGAGGCTGCCTCTACCCACTTCGTAAAGTAATCAATAGCAACAAGAATGAAACGATGTTAATTAGAAGCAGTAGGTTTAATCTCTCCAATCATATTAATTCCCCATATTGCAAAGGGCCAAGGGGCTGTCAACACGTTCAATGGAGCAGGAGGTACATGTACTTTGTCCGCATAGATCTGGTACTTGTGACAAGTTCTGGAGTGATGGTGGCAATCAGCTTCCATGGTAGACCAATAATACCCTGATCTCAGAATCTTCTTGGCCATCGAATGTCCACTAGAATGAGTCCCAAAAATACCGTCATGCATGTCTTCCATAATCTTTTCTGCTTCCTTTTTATCCACACAGCGAAGCAAAGTCGAATCATGATTACGTTTGTATAATACTCCATTACTCAAAAAGAATTTAGCGGAGAACTTCCTCAGAAATTTTCTGTCATTGATGGATGCCCCTTCAGGGTATTCCTGAGTTTCTAAATATCTTTTTACTTCGTGGAACCAAGGTTTCTCTTCTACTTCATCAACATTAAGTTCATAACAATATGCTGGTTCATCTAATCGTTCAATGGTGATCATGGGAGCTTCATTGTCCCATCTGACTCCGAACATAGATGACATGGTAGCCAATGCGTCTGCCAACTGATTCTCTTCTCGTGGAATATGATCGAATGTAATCTCTTCAAAGTATGGGATTAATGTCAACACCCGCTCTCGATAAGGGATGAGATTCGGATATTTAGTATCCCATTCTCCTTTGATCTGACTGATTACTAAGGCTGAGTCTCTGTACACACTCAAAAACTTGATTCTCAGGTCTATAGCAGCTCTGAGTCCCAAAATACATGCTTCATACTCAGCCATATTATTGGTAAAATCAAAACATAGTCTAGCAGTGAAAGGCGTATGGCAACCCTTGGGAGAAATAATTACAACACCAACACCATTGCCCAATGCATTAGAAGATCCATCAAAAACCATAGTCCATCGGGATCCCAGTTCGGGTCCTTCATCCGGTCCAGGTTCTTCATAATCAGTAACAAGCATAACATCCTCATCAGGGAACTCAAAATTCATAGATTGGTAATCATCAACTGCTTGATGAGCCAAATGATCAGCTAACACGCTTCCTTTGATTGCTTTCTGGGTAGTATACTGGATATCATACTCTGTTAAAATCATCTGCCATCTTGTTATTCTTCCGGAGAGAGCAGGTTTCTCAAATATATATTTGATAGGATCCATCTTAGAAATAAAAAAAGTGGTATGATTCAACATATACTGTCTTAGTCGGCGAGCAGCCCAAGCCAAAGCACAACAAGTTTTCTCAAGCAGTGAGTATCTTGTTTCACAGTCGGTAAACTTTTTGATAAGGTAGTATATTGCATGCTCTTTTCGACCAGACTCGTCATGTTGCCCCAGCACACACCCCATTGAATTTTCTAACACGGTCAAATACATGATTAGAGGTCTTCCTTCAACTGGTGGCATCAGAATTGGAGGTTCTTGGAGATACTTCTTGATTTTGTCAAAAGCTTCTTGACATTCATCATTCCATATTATCTCTTGATTTTTCCTCAGTAATTTGAAGATGGGTTTGCAAGTAGCAGTCAAATGGGAGATAAATCGGGCAATGTAATTCAAGCGTCCCAAGAAACCTCTGACTTCTTTATCTGTACGGGGAACTGGCATTTCTTGAATAGCTCTCACCTTAGCCGGGTCAACCTCAATTCCTTTACGACTGAAAATAAAGCCCAAGAGTTTACCGGATCTTACTCCAAAGGTGCATTTGTTCGGGTTCAATCTCAACTTGTATTTCTTCAACCTCTCAAACAGTTTGTATAAATGATCCAGATGTTCTTCTTCAGTATGAGATCTGACTATCATGTCAGCCACATATACCTCTATTTCATGATGGATCATATCATGGAACAAAACCACCATAGCACGCTGGTATGTTGCCCCTGCATTCTTTAAACCGAATGGCATTACTTTGTAACAGAAAGCGCCCCATTGCGTTACAAACATATTTTTCTTCATGTCTTCAGGTGCCATTTTAATCTGGTTATAACTTGAGAATCCATCCATGAATGAGAATACCTTGTGTTGAGCGGTGCTATCTACCAGAACATCAATGTGCGGAAGTGGAAAGTCATCTTTCGGACTTGCTTTATTCAAATCTTTGTAATCTACACACATTCGCACCTTACCATCCTTCTTTGGCACTGGTACCACATTAGCAACCCAATGAGGATAAGAAGTAACAGCTAGAAAACCTGCATTAAATTGTTTCATAACCCTGGCTTTGATTTTCTCAGACATTTCAGGACGCATGCGACGAACCTTTTGCTTAACAGGATGACACTCTTCCTTCATCGGAAAACGATGTACTACTATATCAGTATCCAGTCCTGGCATGTCTTCATAAGACCAAGCAAAAATCTCTACATAGTCTTGTAACATCTGAATCAATCTTTCTTTGACATTGTTTTCCAAGCCTGCTCCTATTTTGACTTCTTTCTTGTCTACTTCAGTACCCAGATTTACAATTTCAATTGATTCCTCATGCGGCTGTATAGTCTTTTCTTCTTGCAGTAACAGTCTGGCAAGCTCTCCACGCACTTTGCAATCTTCCTCACTTCCATCCTCGACTTGGTAGATCGGATTTTTGAAGCCATAATTAACAGTAGCAGAATTATTATCAACAGGATCTAGAGTGGATATGGATCTGCAATTTGTTACGTGTGTGTGTAAGAAAACATAGCTTGTTTGAAAGATGACAGGAAAGATAAAGAGCGCAATATTTGAATGCAAAAAGTCCATTCATTTATTGAATGTGAATATGCTTATGAAAATGACAAAACCCTTAACAAATTAGCTATTGTGCCCTGGGCATAGACACAATGCTTTAAGAAGTTCAATTGTTCATAATAAAAATTACAAAATTTGAAACGCTAAAATAAGCAATAACAATTACTCCTGACTAAAGGAAATCGGGATAGTGTCTTCAGCCTTCCAATTATTGAGTCCGTCACCAATTGTTGGGAAAATCCAGCTATCCAAGTCGCAATCGCTATCAGCATCTTCTACAACATTAATCTGATCTTTGAGTATCTTTTCAGAGCTAAACCCCAGGCAAAATTTATCAGACTTGTACGGTACATCGATCAGTTGACCCCAGCCAGTACGACCACCATCTTCAACCACGGCTTGAGCATCCTTCATAGAAATCATAGCAGGAGGAGCACGAATAACCTTGGGCACACGGGAAGTTGGCTTAAGGACAGGACTGGTCGGAGGAACTACTTCAAATGACTGAGAAGGAGTCTCAAAGAATTCACCATCCATCTCGACGTATCTGAAGGTATGTACACTACTGACAATATACTCTTCTTCTCCACACACAGTGACAATCTTGCCCTCTATTGGATACCTCAGCTTTTGATGGAGAGACGAAGCTACATCACTTGCCCCATGGATCCAAGGGCGTCCCAGCAAGCAGGAATAGGCAGGACGAATGTTCATTACGTAATAGGTAGTGTTGAAGACTTGAGGTCCTATCTTGATAGGGAGAACCACTTCACCATGGACAACACTCTTCGCACCATCGTAAGCACGCACCATAACGTCACTAGGTTTCAGTTCAATGCTTTTACAGTCAAGCTTATCGAGCACAACTTTCGGTAGCACATTCAAAGAAGAGACATTGTCGATCAACACATAAGACAAGGTGATCCCCTTACACTCAATGGAGATATGCAGAGCTTTATTGTGATTCTTTCCTGCTGGTGTCAGGTCAGCATCAGAAAAGCCTATGCCATTATCAACAACCAAGTTAGCAACATAATTTTCAAACTGATCGATAGATGTCTCCTGAGGTACATGAGCGGTCTTTAAGAATTTTATCAACGCATTGGCATGAGATTCAGAAGATAACAATAAGGATAACATCGAAATTTTAGACGGAGTATGCCCCAGCTGTTCTACCACATCAAAATCACTCTTACGGATGATTTTCAGCATTTCTTCCATTTCCTGCTTGGCAACATCTTCGGTAGTAACTTCGACTGGTGTCTTTGACTGAGAAGGATTGATTTACTAGTCCCTTTCCTCGAGTTTCAGGGGCGGGAGGTGGGATTTCTGGAGAGAAGATCCTTCCACTTCGAGTAATTTTACTAGTCCCAATAATGTCAACGTCATTAGGATTAGCAGAATTATCATCTTGCTTTATGCCGTGGATGTAAACATCACCTCCATAATTCCACGGAATGGCTTTGCTTGAGGAATACGGTACTGGGCCAAGTGCAGTAATAATTAGGGGAGCTACCTTGGGCTCAGCAGTAATCTTCACAGGCACTCTAGTAGCGGTAATCTTCACTGGAACTTTGGACCTAGCAATCACAGATATTTCTTCAATAGGGTTTTCCACCTTAGGAATCTTTTCAAAGAGAATTGTACGATCATCCATCAGCCGTTGAATACCATTCCTCAACTTCAAGCAATCATTGGGTCGGAGTATACAGAGATCGCAATTTTCAGCACAACCCGGAAATAAACCAGCTTGCAATAAATTCTTCTTGATGATCAGGAAAGGAGATGCTAAGTCAGCTACATTAGTAATGTGAGAATTGTCATCCACAACATTAACAGTCTTGTCATGATTAGGCATAGGAGCAGTGATGACATTAGGAGTCTCCGGAGGATCAAATTCAATATCTCCAGCGTCGATCATATCTTGAATCTTATTCTTCAACAACCAACAATCGTTTGTATCATGCCCTGGGCTATCAGAGTGATATGCACACCTCGCATTGGGATTATAACGAGGAGAAGTAGTGTTGGGATTTGCAGGAGGATCTCCGAGGGTAATTAAATTTTCTTTTAGCATACCCTGCAGTGCTTGTGCTAAAGTCATATTGATCTTGGTAAACTGCCTTCTTGGCCTGTCTTGTCTGTGTTGGAAGTTTTGAGATGGTGGTGCTGCAATCGTAACTGCTCCAACAGTATGGTCACAATTTTTCTTGTTATGACCCCTTTGACCGTACACAGCATTTGATTCATTCTTCCCCTGATAGGACTTTATGATGCGTCTGGATCCATAGCTTCCTATCAGTGGTATACGGCTGGATCTTTCTCACATAAGCTCTCAGATGCATCTGAGGACAAGACGCACCATCATACTTAGTGAAAGCGGGGACCTTGAATTTGCAAGGAATGACCACATCAAAGACCAGACCTAAGGTTTTGAAATCCAGACCGGGCGCCTTCTGACCCTCCATAGCTAGCATACGTTCTTCCAGCAACTTATACTTATCATCTTTCGGAGAGTACTGTTCATTTTCATAATTTTCATAGTCGTCCTCAGGGTTGAAGGGATCAACATTCTCATCTTCCGAATCTTTTTCTGTCTCATCTTCTTTATCCTTCGGAATTCCAATCTTGACTCCTGGAGCCTGTACTTTAAGCCTTCTTCCCGGGTTAATGTAACTCCCAGATTTCTTATCCTTCTTCTTCTCGAGCAATGGAGTCTTCAGTTCCTCCTGCCCCTTGGATAAGTTCAAGATCATCTCCTGGAATTGAGCATTCTGAGCCTGGAGATCCTTGACAGTTTGTTCGAGGGCCATTTTTCTGTTTGAGAGGAAGACCGTGAGAACATTGATCCTTTAGAGTACCTGTTATGCAATGTTATGTTATGCTATGCAATGTATGAAATGTTTTCAAGGACTTTTGGAATTTAACTTCGCGTAAACCACCAAAAAGGGGAACTTATCCAAGGGGCAGGAGGAACTGAAGATAAGGTGGGCACAGGGTTATGAGTGAGAAATATCTTAACATCATTCATGTCTATGAATTGATCCGGATTAGGAAATAGCACCAAACCATAGATTAGTAATGCTAGAACATCTTCGAAAGCGTGGACACTCATAGCTTTTAGGAATTATCGGGCCTTATTTATCAGAAATTTGGCAAGTAAACCCTTAACTTCACTTCTTGTTACCCAATTAGTTTCAATGTCGGACTTTGTCATGTGTAAAGCCGCGACAACCTCTTCAGACCTCGGAATCTTTTCTAAACCACTGAAAGGTGTTTGATCAAGGATAGGTATCCCAAGCAACCTAGAAAATTCTTCTAATGTGGGTAACAACTGATAATCTGGGAAGGTGAAGCAATGATGTTTAGGTTCGAAGAACTGGAATAGAACTCTCATCATATCTTCCTTGAAACCGGTGGTAACTAAATTGAGGAGATAACCATGTTTCTTGATGAACTGAGCATGATCGGGAAGTTCCGACACTAAATCCTTGAGTTCAGGAGAGGTCGCTACAAAATTGATCCGGATGGTCTTCCTGGAAGCCATAGCCCTACAAAACAGAGCAAAGTTAAATCCCTAATTCCTCGAAATGGTTAGTACAATGCCATGATGTCATGATGTTATGATGTCAAGTAAGTAACAAGCATAAACAAGTCACACCACAATCGTTCCTAGGTTTTAAGGCTTGCATGAGTTCCATAAGTAAGTACCCTCCCCACTGAAGTTTGGTTGGTTCAACCTGTCCTAGAATAGTAACCGGGTTCTAGAAGGATCTCAAATCATTGACCTTTCCTTAAGTCCACTTCAGTGCAACACCAAGCGGTTGACCAAAATTTCCCTAGAGTCCAATCTCAAAGAGTGTAGCATCGAGTATCAACCAACCCCAGTCGGAACCGAAGTCAGTTATCTCACTACTTTCTAATGGCTAGGATGAGTCAATTAGGGTTTTAAAGGTCTGGTTAATGCTTTTATGACACCACGCAGGCGCCAAATTTTTCCTCAAGTAAACATGAGGAACATCAGGATATCCAAAGTGTCACATTAACCGTAGCCATCATTTTAACCATTCCAGTATACGCCGGACAGTCGTGATGATCTCTTGCTACTTACCTAAGGTACACTAGATCCGGGTGTAGGATCTTTCACTCAAGCATAAAATACCCAAACAATCCCTTAAAAGTAAATCAGATAAAGAAACAATTCGAAAACATAAGTGATCTTATCTTTATAGTAACCTCTCTTTTTAAGAGTCCCCAGCAGAGTCGCCACTGACTTTTCTTTTCTTTTATCCAATAAGGAAAGGCGGAAAAGAACAGGAAAGACCTTGATTAGATTTTGAGTTCGGGAGGTACATTATACAAAGGGAAGGTGTTAGCACCCTTTGTATCCATGGTTATCCATGGGCTCTTAATTGCTTAACTCACTTATGTTTTCCTTGTTTGAGAAAGTGTTTGAGAAATGTGGTGTGTTTAGAAAATATTTTGAAAGGAGAGTTTAACTTTGTAATGATTCTTGTACGAATGTATACAAAGTGTTTATCTCGTTTGATTTTGAAAGATGTTTAGAAAAATATAACTAGGCGATGATTCTGGTGCGAATGTATACCAAGTGGTGATTTTCTAAAAGATGTTTTGAAAAGTGTGAGGTGTGAAAAGTATTTTAAGCGGTGAGCAAGCATTTAAGAGTTATACCTAACCAAGGTCTTTATAGGTATTTCCTATCCTTAGGAGGATAAAACTGTCCTTACTATTGAGAAGTAAGTAGTCTTATCCTTTGGATGTAAAAGGACATCGCGGGGTCGTCGATTGGTCATTGAAGGCAACATTTGTAAGGATACCTTACATTCGAAGAGACGATCATCATTTAATCGTAGGCTACAACGAAGGGTCATCGAGGGACAAAGTCATATATTCGAAGGCAACGTTCGAGGGACAAGGTCATATATTCGAAGGCAACGTTCGAGGGACTATGATTTATCTTGTAGGGACATTGAACTTTTGATCGAAGGGTTAGGGATGATGATGATTTAATCGAAAGGGTCTTTGCTAAGGGTATCCCCACATTCGCGGGACATGACCGTAATATCGTAAGGCAACAAAGAGAGGGACAAGATCATATACTCGAAGGCAACGACAAAGTGATCAGAATAAGTCTCCCCAATGGTATCCCACAAATAAAGTGGAATACCGAGTAAGTTATTTCTTCAAGAGTCATGCGAGCCCTCACAAAAACTCAACAAGCAGGTTAGAATAACAGGATGAGGTGCAATCAAGAGTTGTACCAAACAAAAGAATCATAGCAATAATAGTGTCAAGTAAACAGCGCACAAATGCAATAGAAGACATATTAAACAAACACAGAACAGATTAGAGCACAAGCAGGAAAAAAAATCAATTATTGTCATGTTCGCTACTGCCTCGCCTAGCGAGGACTTGGTGAACCTTCGCTACATGTTCGTTTAGCGAGGTGCTAGAGAACGTCTGCGGGTTCTAGATTCTTCTTTGATAACAGTGCAATTTCAGAAACCCCAAACCCTATGGCATCCAATACAGAAATTACGTGATTAAGCATTCAAGGTATTGTTTTACACATTCATGCACATCTAAACCCGGAGGCAAAACCTAATGATACATACCCTTCCAAATTCAACCATAATGCTTCACACATTTAGAAATTTCAAATTGGGAGCATAGAGTAGTGGGAGTAGGGAAAACCTGATCGGAGGGATCGAATGAAATTGGATTGCACCGTTGGGTTTTCAGAGCAATCTTAGGGTTTATGCCTGATAGAGTTGGTGGAGGTAACCTTTGTGTAGATGATTTCCCTTCAGTGTATATGGAGTCTGCTCTGAATTAGCTTCTAGGGTTTTCTCCATTGTTCAGGGTTGTCTCCAGGGTTTTTTCCTCTGTAGTCGTTTTTTTCTCCTCCTTTTTTTCAAATGAAGTATTGGAATTTATAGCTGATTTTTGTGTCTTGATGGGCTCAGACTGAAGGCGATTCAGGCCCAGAATTTTTGTATATCCGTAAGCTTCGCTAGGCGAGTGAGCTAGCGAAGGGTTCGTTAGGCGAACACTCAGCGAGTGTTCCAGGGAATACTCCCAGATTTGGATAAAAGCACAGCTAGTACTTACTCGCTAGGCGAGCAGCTAGCGAGCAGGTGGCGAGCATTCCAATAGCAAATTCATCGATACTCGCTGGAGCGAGGAATGGAGCGTGGGCTTCGCCCAGCGAAGGGTTTGCTCGCCTAGCGAGTGTGACAGTTCAGGAAGTCATCTTCTGGATTTGGTCATCTGTGCGCTGAACGTTTGCTTCTTTAAGATTAATGTTATAAAAAATGAATAGATCCCATTTGAACCTGTTGAAAGTATCATAAAAATTAACGGGAAAATTTTGGGGTATGACACCTATAGTAGTAGGAATCGGTGGATCAAACAGAGTGTGGCTTGAGTAGTATGCTGGAATGTCTCCTCCTTCGTAGAGCTTCAGTCTTTGTCCATTTACAATGAATGGACTACAGGTTTCGTTCTTGATTTCTACGGCTCCGGATCTCAGAATCTTGGATACTTCGAAAGGACCAGTCCATCTTGAACGTGGCTTTCCCGGGAAGAGTTGTAACCTAGAGTTGAAAAGGAGAACAGGATCGCCTATATTGAAGTTTTTCTTTACTATTCTTTTGTCGTGATAGACTTTTGTCCTTTCTTTATATATTTTTGCATTCTCGTAGGCAGATTGCCTAAGTTCTTCTAGTTTATGAACGTCTAGGGTACGCTTTTCTCCAGCGGCTAGGTAGTCTAAATTCAAAGTTTTAATGGCCCAATAGGCCTTATGCTCTAATTCGAACGGTAGTGATAGGATTTTCCATAAACTAGTTGGTAAGGAGTAGTTCCTATAGGGGTTTTGAAAGCGGTTTTGTAGGCCCATAATGCTTCTTGAAGCTTCTGAGACCAATCTCTCCTAGAAATAGAAACAGTTTTCTCTAGGATTTGTTTTATCTCCCTATTAGATACTTCTACTTGGCCACTAGTCTGTGGGTGGTATGGTGTTGCCACTCTATGATTAACTCCATATTTTCTTAAAAGTTTGTCAAATATTCTCGATATAAAGTGTGATCCTCCATCTCTTATGACTAAACATGGTGTTCCAAATCTAGGGAATATATAGTTTTTAAATAGTTTGATTACTACCCTAGTGTCGTTTGTGGGTGCAGCTATATCTTCAATCCACTTAGACACATAGTCTACAGCTACTAAGATATACTTGTTTCCTAAGGATGGTGGGAAAGGTCCCATGAAATCTATACCCCATACGTCCAAGAGTTCTACTTCCTGAATGTTTCTTAGAGGCATTTCATCATGCCTTGAAATGTTTCCAGTGCGTTGGCATCTATCACATTTGACAATGCAAGCATAGACATCACGCCACATGGTAGGCCAGAATAGGCCAGCTTGAAGAATCTTGGCGTATGTCTTAGAGGTGCTCGCATGTCCACCATACGGTGCAGAATGACAATGCTCGATAATATTATTTACCTCTTCTTCTGGAACGCAACAGCGAAAAATGCCATCTTTACCCCTTTTGAAAAGGAGCGGTTCGTCCCATTAGAAGTTTCTCACATCGTGGAAGAATTTCTTTTTGCGGTGGTAGTCAAGATCAGGGGGTACTATATCAGCAGCTAGGTAATTAACGAAGTCTGTATACCAGGGTACGTTACTTATTGCTAAGGAATTTTGGGGGTGCTCATTAGGATCTAGGTTATTATCTTCAATGGTTTCTACTCTAGCTATCAGTCTATCGTATGCAAAATCATCATTTATGGGTACTAGTTCTGGTTTTAGATGTTCTAGCCTAGAAAGGTGATCGGCTATTATGTTATCAGTGTCTTTTTTATCTCTTATATCTAAATCAAACTCTTGTAGTAATAGAATCCATCGGAGTAACCTGGGCTTGGCATCTTTTTTACTTAATAGGTAACGAATGGCAGCATGATCGGTGTAAACTATAATTTTTGCTCCTACTAGATAAGATCTAAATTTGTCTATAGCGAAAACTACAGCGAGTAATTCTTTTTCAGTTGTTGCGTAGTTAAGTTGGGCATCATCTAGGGTTTTACTGGCATAATAAATGGCATGTAATTTTTTATCTTTCCTCTGTCCTAGAACGGCTCCAACTGCATAATCACTAGCATCGCACATTATCTCAAAAGGTTCCGACCAATTAGGTGGTTTCATAATGGGTGCCGATACTAAAGCTTGTTTTAAAAGATTAAATGCGTCATTACATTTTTTATCGAAAATGAATTCAGCATCTTTCATTAAAAGTCCAGTTAAAGGTTTGGTTATTTTGGAGAAGTCCTTAATAAAACGCCGGTAGAATACAGCGTGTCCAAGAAAGCTTCGGACTTCTCTGATGGTTTTAGGTTTTCTATAACTTCTATTTTATCTTTATCTACCTCTATACCTTTTTCGGAAACTATATGTCCTAAAACTATTCCTTCGGTTACCATGAAATGACACTTTTCCCAGTTTAGCACGAGGTTCACCTCCACGCATCTCTCCAGGATTTTCTAAAGGTTAGCAAGACAATTACGGAAATCAAATCCGCAAACCGAGAAATCATCCATAAACACTTCCATGATACCATCTAGGTAATCTGCGAAGATGGATATCATGCAGCGTTGGAAAGTAGCTGGGGCATTATAGAGGCTGAACGACATTCGTCTGTAGGCAAAAGTTCCATAAGAGGATGTAAAGGTGGTTTTTTCTTGATCTTCGGGGTGGATAGGTATTTAGAACAATCCAGCGTATCCATCTAGATAACAGAAGTAAGAGTGTCTGGCTAGACGCTCCAACATTTTGTCTATAAATGGTAAAGGAAAATGATCCTTCCTAGTTGCTTTATTTAATTTTCTATAATCTATACACATCCGCCATCCTCCTTCTAAACGTTTTGCTACATGTTCGCCTTTATCGTTTTGCACGACTGTGATGCCTCCCTTTTTAGGTACTACATGCACAGGGCTCACCCACTTACTATCCGAGATCTGATAGATGATACCTGCCTCAAGTAACTTAAGAACTTCCTTTTTAACGACATCACTCATTATAGGGTTTATTCTTTTCTGATTTTCTCTGGAGGGTTTTGAATCTTCTTCGAGCGAAATCCAATGCATGCATACGGATGGGCTTATACCTTTCAGGTCAGAGATATTATATCCTAAGGCTGAGGGATATCTTCGTAAAATGTCTAAAAGTTGGTTTGTTTCCTCTTGGCTCAAGGTAGCACTAACTATAATTGGACGGTTCATCTCTTCATCGAGGAACTCATATCTCAGGTTCTTAGGCAGTTCCTTAAGTTCTAAGGTTGGTTTCTTAGGGCATGGCATAGGATTTGGAGTAAGGGATAAACATTCGTAAAGGTTATCATCGATGTAGGGTTTCTTAAAGTCATCATCTTCCCTTATGAGAGTTGATGGTAACTTGATTGTTTTTATAATTTCTTTTTCTTCTAATTCTCTAACACATTCATCAATGATATCTAAGGCATAACACGAGTCTCCCATCACAGGTGCCATAAGAAGTTTCGAAATTATAAATTCTATTTTCTCGTCACCTACCTCAAATGTCAACTTTACTTTCTTGACATCTATTATGGCTCCTGCAGTCGATAAGAATGGTCTACCTAGAAGGATTGGTATATCATCGTCCTCTTTGATGTCCATGACAACAAAGTCAGTAGGGATAAATAATTGACCTATCCTAACGGGAACATCTTCTAAAATGCCTATCGGATATTTAACAAATCTATCGGCTAACTAAAGTGACATCTTAGTGGGTTGTAATTCTCCTAAGTTTAACCTCTCACAAACTGCTAAACGCATTAAGCTCACACAAGCTCCTAAGTCTAGAAAAGCTTTTTCGATGACATGATTACCCAAAAGGCAAGGAATGGAGAAATTTCCAGGATCTTTATATTTCTTCGCTAATTTGTCCTTGGAAATAGCATTACATTCCAAAGGCTTCGGATCGTCAAGTCTACGTTTGTTGGTAAGGATGCCTTTGAGAAATTTTGCATAAGAAGGTATTTGGGTGATGGCTTCTGTGAAAGGAATTTCTACATGAAGTTTTTCTATAACTTTAATAAATTTTTAATACTGTTTATTGATTTGGGTTTGTTTGAGTCTTTGCGGATATGGTATAGGTGGTTTATATGGCGGGGGTGGTATGTAAGTTTTATCTTTAGGTTCTTCTCCTTTTTCTCGACCTTCCTGGTTTTCAAATTCCTCTGGTTCCTTTACTTCGTTCGTGGGTTTGGTACATTCCTTAGAAGTTTCAGATTCACTCAATCTAGGGTTTGGTGGCTCATCATAAGCGTTCCCACTTCGTAGGGTAATGGCATTGGCTTGTCCTCTCGAATTTTATTGAGGTTGTCTAGGGATTGTCCTCCAGGTGTAGTCTGAGGGGCTTGGTTTAAAGCTACCTGAGAGATCTGGGTTTCAAGCATCTTGGTATGAGTAACTATTTGGTCAACCTTGGTTCCTAACTGAGTAATCAATTCGTTAACATGAATGTTTTGGTTCATGAACTCCTTGTTTTGTTGGGTTTGAGCGGTGATAAAATTTTCCATAATTTTCTCAAGGCTCGGCTTTGATGGTACAGGTTGCATAGGTTGATTTGATCTAGGGGCTTGATAACTAGGTCTCGGAGGTGCATTATTTTGAATAGGGTTATTGTTTTTATAGGAGAAGTTCGGGTGATTCCTCCATCCAGGTTTATAGGTATTCGAATATGGGTTCCCTTGGGTGTAGTTCACTTGCTCAGAGTGTGTTTCGTTTAATAGACTACATTCTGCAGATTGGTGTCCTTTAGTTCCACATATCTCATAATCCAACGAAACTGCGGCTACAGTATTCGGGTTTATGCACATATGCTCGACTTTGAGGGCTAATGCGTCCATTTTAGCTTGCTTCAAGTCTATAGAGTTTAGTTCATGCACTCCTCCTTGGGATTCCTTCTTCTCAACTGTCGCTCGTTCGACTCCCCATGATTGATGGTTTTGAGCCATATCTTCGATGAGGGCACTAGCTTCAGGATATGGTTTGTTCATCAGAGCACCACCTGCGGCAGTGTCGATGGTCATCTTAGTGTTATAATGAAGTCCATTATAGAAGGTTTGAATGATTAACCAATTTTCTAAAACATGATGTGGGCATGCTCGTAACAACTCTTTATATCTCTCCCAAGCTTCGAACAACGATTCTCCTTGGTTTTGGGTAAATCTAGTTATATGGTTTCGAAGAACGGCGATTTTACTCGGGGGAAAATATCTAGCAAGGAATACTCTTCTAAGGTTATCCCATGTCGTAATGGAATTGGGTGGAAGGGAATCTAACCATGATAGGGCTTTATCTCTGAGGGAAAAAGGAAATAAACTTAAACGTATTGCCTCAGGAGAAGCTCTATTGGTTTTAAAAGTGTCTGCTAATTGAAGAAATATTTTTAAATGTTGGTTTGGGTTCTCAGTAGAGAGACCCGCGAATTGTCTCTGTTGCACTAGTTGCAACAGGGATGGCTTAAGTTCAAAATTATTAGCTGGGATGGTTGGGTTTACTATACTAGAACTAGGTTCTTCATTAGATGGTTGAGCGAAATCCTTAAGAGGTCTTTAGTTTTGATCTTCGGCCATAGCTCTCTTAATTCTATGAAAGAATAAACGTGCGTGAGCGTAACGTTCAGGTTCCGCCAGAGGGTATACTAAGCTTAAACTTCCGGTGCTGCGAGTTCTTCGCATTGACCGGCGGGAAATAGCCTAAGTCTAAACGATATAACAACAGGAAAATGAAATTTGACGAAATTGGTCCCCGGCAACGGCGCCAAAAACTTGATGCGGTGTTTTTCGCAAGTATACGAACGCGTCAGAGTAATATAAAAGATTGTCGAATCCACAGAGACCAAGTGTCAATCTATCGTTATCTATTGTTATGGTGTTTATCAAAGGCAATCAAAATAGGTGTTTTTGGAGTGTGCAATGAAAAGTAAAGTGTTGAATAAAGATTAATTAATAAAGACAGGGTCGAATGTAATTCACGTAATCATTTGATAATCCAAGTACTTGTTAATAGAATTACTTATGGACAATGCTTTCTACGTTGAAAAGAACTAATTTAACAGGAATTGTCGCTTTCGCGTATTCAAAACTGAGTTGTACTCCCTAATCAAACCCTCTTATTGTCACTTATAAAAAGGCGCGCATTGCGTTAGAGTAGTAAACCTATTTTTAAGAAATATAGTATCTTGACTAAGTTGAAAAGTATTATAACCTGGATTTCTTAATCAAAAGAGGTTCTCACGAACCAGACTCTAAACTTATAAATGCGTTCGAAAATAGTTTTAAAATCTCTTTTCTTCTTAAGTTAAAAACTCCTAATGAACTAAACAAAGCGCTTTCGTTGTTTTTGAAATAGTTAAAAACAATTAAGTTTAGATAGACGTTGGACGGCTTTCGATCTTACCCAACGGAATTGAAGTGCGGGAAAACTTAAGTTGAAAGTTAAAATAGCCCTTAAGTATTTCTACGAACAATTGTACGGATGATCGGTTCAATTAGATTCTTACATTCTAACCTTATAGATTTAGTTAGACATGGTAAAGTAAAAGTGCATTAATTTAAATAAAAGTAGTGCGAGTACGGAAAGTAAATAAAAGTAGTGCGAGTGCGAGGAAATAAATAATTTAAAGCGAGTGCAAGGAAATAAATAATTTAAAGCGAGTGTTGGAAAATAAATAAAGTAAAGCGAGTGCGGGAAAATAAATAAAGTAAAGCGAGTGCGAGGAAATAAATAAAGTAAAGCGAGTGCGAGGAAATAAATAAAGTAAAGCGAGTGCGAGGAAAATAAATAAAGTAAAGACAACTATGAAAAACCTGCTCCAATCGGAGGGTTGAATAAATTGCAAAGCGGAAATGAAAATGGCGACAGGATTAACTTCCTTCCAAAGTGCTCCAAACTCGATTACAGACTCTATCACAGACTTGATTACACAATTGTGGTAACACTCTAATGCGAAGTTTGCACTGAGTTTTCCTCTGTTCTAAGTTTGAATGATTGTAAAAGTGATTTTGAGTTTCTATTTATAAGCAAGTAAAAAGATAGAAATGACAAGGATGCCCTTCAACTTGAAAATGGGAGGGAAAACTTTTCCTCTTGTGGCGCTCGCCACAAGACAAATCTGAGGCGCCTTAGTGGAAGTAGTGGGGAACGTGGCATTTGAGGGAAGTTGAGCTTGGACACGTCATGGCAGGGTCTATGGCGCCAGCCATGGGGTAAGCCACAAGTACAAAATGCTGAATTTTAGGGTTTTTAGCTCTTTTTCACTCCTTTTCTCGATCGGGGCTCCGATTAAAGTAAAAACCTTAAAACAAAGGAAAACATAGCAATAACACAATAAAATAACTATAATGCATGTGAAATCGGAGTCGAAAATACGGTAAATTTCAGTGTTATCACTGTCCTTCTTCTTGCCGAAACTACTACCATACCTCTTACTCGTTGACGCCTGTCTTTTGAAAAACGTCCTTCCCAGACTCCTTCTTCAAGTCTCATCCCCATATTTACCATTTCGGTAAAATCACGTGGAGCACTGGAGATCATGCGTTCATAGTAAAATGAACTCAGGGTTTTCAAGAAGATTTTTGTCATCTCTTTCTCCTCCAACGGAGGAGTGGTCTGGGCAGCCATGTCCATATTGTACTTGTATTGCTTCACAAAAGCCTCTCCCAAGTCCTTGAAAGTGCGGATGCTTGCACTATCCAACCCTATATACCAAGAGAGTACAACACCAGTCAAGCTATCTTGGAAGTATTGAATAAGCAATTCGTTATTATCTATCTGAGTTGACATCTTGCGGGCATACATCAAAAGATGACTGAGAGGACAAGAGTACCCCTTATATTTTTCAAAGTCAGGCACTTTGAACTTCACCGGGATTTTAACAATGGGTACCAAGCACAATTCAGCAACACTCTTCTCAAACAGATCTTTACCTCTCAGTGTTTTCAATTCCTTACGCAGCTCAAGAAATTGATCTTTCATTTCTTCCATCTTCTCATAAACATCCGGACCCTCAGACGGCTCAGAATGATAGATGGTATCCTCTACGCGAGGCAAAGTGTGCACAACTGGAGGTGGTCAAAGACCACTCAAACGTTTTTAAGGATTTTTGTTATTATTATGTGCATTAATGGTCAAAGACCACACAAATAAGCAAAGTATACACAAACAAAATATATCACACAATATGGTCCAAATGGACAAAGTGAAAGTTGCATTAACATAAACAATCAGAATGATATAAACAATGGCAAATGAAATAGAGTGTTAAGAGTAAATTGCATTAAAGTAAAATCTTGAAATTAAATGTTAGTAATTATGAGATTAGAAGTTAGTTTTGTTTTGCTTTTGCTTTTCATTTCAAGACATTCTTTAGAGAACACTCAACCCACTTATCACAAGCATGGATCCTTGAACCAAAACATCTACCAAAGGATGGAAAGAAGGCCAAGTTTCCATAAAATACCATGAAAGAGGCGAGACTTACAATCTCATTAACTAGAATGCTTATGCCTTTTATGTCACAAATTTAGCGCTATGTTAAGCAATCGTAATTGGACTTATGTAGAAATCACAACTATTTGAGGTTGGGCAATAGAATTTTGGTGTTAATGCATGTTGGAGACATAGTATTATGAACTATGCTCACGAAACATACCACACACACAAAAAATGCAAAAGGTGTGGCCTAATCTCATCCATACTCATATTAATTTTTCAATCGACTAGCATTAGGACTTTAAGATATCATAGGCCAAATGAAATGAATGAATGAATGAAGAAGAGGAATGAGATGAAGTGGGAAGGGGATGAATGAAATCACAAATTGGTCAAAGGAGGACTTTTACCAAATTAATATCATTCATTCATTTTGGGAGATAGAATGTACATTCCACCAATCCCCGAAATCCAATTATATTAATTTGACAAAGTCAAATCAACCTTGACCAAGGCCCAACAACAATAAGCAACCTCAAACAAGTCAATACAAGTGATCAACAAAAATAATTGGCATTTATTAAATTAAAAATAATAAAATAGTGCATTTAATCAAATATGTTTTGTCCAATTCCTAAAATCTCATCAAAACACCAAAGAAATGGCCATGAGATTTATCATAGGTCACACAAGGTCAAAGGACCTTGGAAAAAAATCATAATTTTTGGACATTAAAAAATATTTTTAAACAATTAAAAACAAATGCAAAATCAATTAATTCATGAAAAATATTAATAATGATCCAAAAAATAACTTTAATTCAGAATATGAAAGAGAAAAACATTTGAAATTTTTTGATGAAAGTCCCATATTTTTTGGATCAATATTGAATTTAATATGAATTATTGAAAATAATACAATTAAAATAAAAATTCAGAAAATCAAAATTACGTGGACCATCTGATTTCCCTCATTAATTGAGGTGGAAAATCAGATAGCCCTAAGCGCGCGTTCCACATAGTCCTTAGTCAAGAAAGTTGCACAATTGGTATTTAAAATTAACGATCAAGATTAAAACGCAATGGATGGATCACGAGGTTAAGAGCCTTGCCAACTCATCGCCAGAGCTCCGGTCATCTTCTCCGGTGGACCTCACCGGAATAGTCGACCATGAACCATCACCAAAAAGAAAAACAAGGACATGAACTATAATTCCAAGTATATTGAGAGAGATATGGAATTGAAATTTGAGGTACATGAACTGAGTTTCTTCGATTTGACCACAAAGTAACTCAAAATTCTTTCCTACATTGGTAGGACTTCATAGAACCAAAGAATAAATAGAATTGAGCAAGAATTTAATAGAATCTAAGAGTTCAAAATTTCTGAAAAATACCTCCAATGTAGGTCTGGATTCGATGGATCTTGATCTTGCTTGTGCTTGGTCTCACTCCACTTGCTTGCAGGAGAAGGATTAAATGGTTAAAAGCTATGGAATCCTGGAGAATTGAATTCCAAAATAGTGGAGATTCAAGCTGAAATTCAAGAGAATTTTTCAGGCATATCCTTTGAGAAATGAGGGTTTGAAATGGGGGATCAAAGTTGGCGCCAATGTGTCTCCAATTCTGAGCAATTGAAACTTTATTTATAGCTGAAATGGTTGATAATTGCACACTCACCTTCACTTTCCAACTTTGGAAAATGGTGATGCAATGGTGCATGGGAGTGCGTAGGCCCATGAAATGATTGTTTGAGGTCCATAATTGAATATCAGATGCTCTGAAGTAAGCTTGGATTGCAAGGAAAATGCACATTGATGTTTGAAGTTTCATCTTTGCCAAGTGATATCACCCTATTTAAGCCATGCTCAGCCTATGCATTTCTTGTCCAAAATGAATGAATTTCATCTCTTTGGAAAGGTGAGATCAAGATGAACAACTTTTATGTTCAACACTTTTTCATTTGGAGCTTGGAACTTGGATAAATTTGAGGTGGAAGTTTTGAAATTTTTGACATATCAAAATATTTCTAAGTTTCAAGCCATATGTCTCAATATTCCACCTTGCTCAACTTTTTCTATGAGCTTCAAATGAGAAAAGTGTCTTCATAAATGTTGTAGCTCTCTCAAAGACCTTCAAAATGGTAACCAATTTCATGACATTTGGATAGGAAATGATAGAGTTATGCATTTTTGAAGTTTGGAAAAATCACTTGATCAATGGTATAGGTCAAAAGTGACCTATAATGTAGCCTCATATCACATGCTCAAAAAAGTTTAATTTGCAACTTGGAAATCTTTCATCTAATAAAAGTTGAGCAAGTTATGGCCTTGGGAAGTTGACTTTCAAATTAGGGTTTAAACAAAATGACCTATAATGTTTCAACATAGAAAATAATTTTCCGAGCAAAAATAGCTCTAGCTCTCAACATGAAAGTTGTTTGAAATGTCATTTAGAGTAAGTTTTCTCTTGGGAGACCTAGTTTTGATCAGATGAATTCATCTGGCCAACCACCATGAAAGTTGTTTGGAATGTCATTTAGATTAAGATGATGAATTTTGAAGTGTCCCATGAGAAATTTGATCAATTGGTGAGATAGCTTGTTGGAGAAGTTACTCAAGATACCTAGTCAAACCAGGGTTTCCAAGCCAAATCACCCTCAAACTCTTGAAGAAAACTTGATCAATATATCATGTAGGAATCAATGGAACTCATATATGATATTCATAACCATTATTGAATCAATTCTTGGTTGTGCTCTTTGTTCATGAGGGTCTCAAACCCTAGATGTGATCTTTATGAATCAATGAGATCATGCCCTTCCTACAAAAGAGTTAGACAAATACAAAGGCATATTTTTGGTATTTTGGTTAGTGAAATGATAAAATACAAGTATGATATAATCACAAAGTGCTTGGTGATCTCTCCCAAAACAAACCCAATGAAAAGGGGTAAGGAGGATGCCAAGGTATGATCCCAATGCTAATGCATATGACGGAATTACATGAGGGATATTAGGATAAAAATTAGGGTCTTACAGAGGGAAGTTGGAGTTAAGGGGATTTTGGGTACGTGGCAACTGATTCATTAGCTGGCAGTTAGGGTTTGTAACTGACTTGGTCAATTAGTTGATGATTGGGGTCAGGTTAGGGCAGATGGTTTAGTGATTTAAGAGTTTGTTACTTAGAGGTTAAGGTAGTTAGATTAGTTAAATGTGAGTTTAAGGTTAAGTTAGACAATTAACTGACTTGTTAGGTTAGTAACTGAATTTGACAATTAGGTTTTGAGGCTTGCTTGGCATGATTAGAATTTGATATGTGAGTATTAAATTGTGTGTGTGTGGGGGGGGGGGGGGGTATGTTGCCTTTGATTGATGATGATTGGATTTGTTCTGTGTATGTTTGTCATAGCTTCCATGTCTGGATGATTATGTGTATACTTCTGAACATTATCATGACAATTGGGATGTTTTGTGTTGTTCTTGGTTTTCATGATGAATTACAACTGGTTTGGATAGAGTTTTGATGTACTTTCAAGGTTTCTATAGCGGTAAATTCATGACCATCAAGCTATGGATAAGCTTAACGTCAATAAAACCGGAGTTGCCACCGCACTTTTATGTTTCCAAAGAAAGGGGGAAAAGTACGAACAAAACCCAAAGATAAGATGTTTTCAAATCAAAACTAATAAAATGCCAGATATTACAGGTAGGGGGTTGGTTACACAGATGGAAGGTGTTAGCACCCAAAGTGTCCTAGGTACTCCTAGAGAGCCCTTTTTTTATGTGTGTATGTGTTTTTGGTATAAAAGATGTTTGAGAAAGGTAGAATGTGGGTATTAGAAAAGAATTCATTGATTATATTTTTGTGTTTGACAAGACCTTCGGACTTGTGCCTACGTACCAACATAAAAATGAAGGATCAAAAACTCGTAGTTCATGATAAAAATTTCAAAGTTGGTGAATTGCTTTTAACATAAAATAATTAATTGAGCAGTGTGCAAAGGGGAAAAGGTTTGGATCGAGTTGTTAGTTCTTTTTGTCTTTTGAAATTTTAAGTCAATATGATTAGATTTATTTACAAGTTTGATTTAGGGAAAATAAGTTCAAAAATTCAATGGCATAAGGCCAAAATTTCTATTTAAAATAAGGTCTAAGTTTGACATTACAAGCAAAGAAAGTTTTTGAAAAGGGGGAGAGGTTTTGAAATTTAAGAAGTGGGAGGAGATGAAGAGGCTATCCTAAGCATAAAATTAAAAGTTAAGAGGTTAAAAGATCTGACCAATGGGATACAATCCAATAGACAAGAATGTCATATAGAAACCTATTTTCCCTTGGACTTTGAATCAAGCAATAATCAACAAGCAATTAGCAATATCCAAACATCAAGAAGATCAAGGCATCAAATAAAGATAACCACATCCAAGTAAGAAAATCCATAGCTAGAAGTATTCTTTGTCTTCTCATGTACTAGATGATATATTCCTTGATCAACTCAGAACAAAAACATCAGACATAATAACAATTAGCAACAAGACAGAGTAGTAGATGAATTCAGATGAATCCCAAGACTTGCATCAGATGGAGGCTCAGTTCACAATGACTTAGTCTCAAAATGTTGGCATTGGAAAAGTCCTTTTTACACAGGGAATGTTGCCTAGTTCTAAGTCCAACAATTCAGATCAAGATCAACAGTCCACCAAATATTATTTAGGGTTTTTGTTGTTTATTAAGTGTTTTAAGGTCCTAAGAGCACAAACAAAATCAAAATGCACAAACAAATATATACAATCGCAAGACATGGCTCAAATGAGCAAAGTAAAAATGACATAAACATAAACAAGTTAAATGAAATGTAAATGGAAATGAATGATAAATGACTGAAAATTAAATTGCATAAAGTAAATGACTTGAAAGTAAAGAAATATTACTAAGAGTTAGTCAAATGTTAGTCAAGTGTTAGTGGTGTTTTGCTTTTGAGAACACTCAATCATCCATTCACAAGCATGTATCCTTAAACCAATACATCTTCCATAGGAAGGAAAAAAGGTCAAGTTTCCATACAATACCATGAAGGATGGGAGACTTACAATCTCACTGCCTTTAGGGTCAAATTTAGCTCTATGTTAAGCAATCATAATTGGACTTATGTAGAAGTCACAACTATCTGAGGTCGGGCAATAAAAATTTAGGTGTTAATGCATGTTAGAGATTTGGTATAATGAACCAAACTCCTAAAACATACCACACACTAAAAGAAAAAGATCAAGAAGGATGGACTTATCTCATCCATACTTGTATTGGTTCATCTGACACAAGGTCATTGATGAACCAATTAGCCTTAGGACATTTGAGATTTCATTGGTCAATTAAAGGAATGGGTAAGAATAGGGATGAAGATGAAGGGGAGTGGAATGAGAGAAACACAAATTGGTCATGAGAGGAATTTTATCAAATTAAAATCATTCATTCATTTTGGGAGATGAAATGTATATTTCATCAATCCCCTAAATCCAATGATTTTAATTCAGCAAAAGCCAAATCAACCTTGACCAAGACCCAAACAAATAGTCAAACATCACAAGACCATAAAAATGGCTCAACATAGTTTTTACACATTTAATCAATTAAAAATCAATTTAAAAATGCATTAAAATACAATTTAATTTGGTCAAGACCTAAAATCTCTTCAAAACACCAAATATATGGCCAAGAGATTTATCCTAGGTCAAGCAAGGTCAAAGGATCTTAGACAAAAAATTTCATGATTTTTGAAAAGTCAAAAGTATTTTTAAACAATTAAAAATATGCACAAAAACATTTAATTCATGAAAAATATCAAAATTAATCCAAAAAATAATTTTAATTCAGAAAATGAAAGAGAAAAATATTTAAAGATTTTAGTGAAAGTCCTATATTTTTTGGAATAAAAATGAAATTAATATGAATTAAAAAAAATAAAACGATTAAACATAAAATCAGAAAATATAAAGAAATTCAAAAAACAAGCGCCATCAGATCTCCCTCGTTAATTGAGGTGGCAAATCTGTTGGCCATGCGCACGCTATCTACCATAGTCTTCAGTCAACGCGCCACATGGTTGGTAATTAACACAGATGGCTAAGATTAAAATGTGAGATCATGATCCAATGGTTTTGGACACGCCATTGATCTCACAGGACTGGTCCACCACCAACCACCATGGAAATGAAAAACAAGGATATGGATTTAAAGAAAAAATGCTCAGGAGCTCGAATCTGGCCTCAATTTTCTCCAATTCCAAGTATATAAAAAGATATAGGGATTTGAATTTTGAGGCTCATGAACTGAGTTGCTTCGATTTGACCTCAAAACAACTCAATCTTGTTGCCTAGAGTGGTAGGACTTCTTCCAACCAAAAATCAATCAAAATAATTGAGAAATAAGGGAGAATCGAAGAAGAGAAGTTTCTGTAATTTCACCTTCAAGTTGCCTCATTTCAACTTGATCTTGATCTGGATTTGCTTGATTCTTCCTCCTCTTGCTTGCAGTAATCAATTGAGATGAAAAAGTCAATGAATCCTTGGAGTTTGAACTTCAAAACAGAAAGTGAAATTCAAACTCGATTTCAAAGAAATCTTCAAGGAATTCTATGGTGTGAGGTTCTGAGTTATCTTGGAAAAGCTTGGGTAAGGTGTCTGTGTTACTTCTGAGACCATGAGCTTGTTTAAATAGGCAAGGGAGTTCATTTTTGCACCACTTGAAAATTTGCTAAAATTGGAAACCATTGTACCTGGATACATGGGAAATGATTTGAGCCTAAATAATGATGCAATCCAACTTCAATTAGTTCCTAAAGAGTAATGAGGTCATCACACAGTAGCATGCAAAGAGGAATGATCATTTGAATCCAAAACTTGTCAAAACAAATCCCACAAAGGAGCCATGCGCAAGTCCCTTAATTTTGGTCCAAATGAAGTGAGCTTGGACTTTTTTTAAAGTAAAGATCAAGGGGAACAACTTTCATGTTGAACACTTTTCCATTTTAAGGTTTTATCATGATGAATTTTGATGTGGAAGTTTTGAAAATCAAACATATTTGAAAATTTTCAAAGTACTAAGTCAAATATTCACTTCTTCCATGTTGAATAACTTTTGCTAGGGACTTTAAATGGAAAAAGTTCCTTCATAAAACTTGTAGATATTTAAAAAATCTTCAATTTGTTCATAAGTTGGTCCTCATTTTGATTTGGCATGAAGGAGTTATGCATTTTATAAGTTGAGGAAAATCACTTGTTCAATGGCAATGATCCAAAATGACCTATAATGTTTCCTCTTGGCACATTCATTTTAAAGTTGAATTTGAACTTATTCCAAACATAAAAGTTATATATGACATCTTTAATTTGATCATGGAACTTGAATGGGTTTCTTCTCATAAGAATTGAGCAAGTTATGGTCTTTAGGAGTTGACCTCCTAACTAGGGTTCAGACAAAATGACCTATAATCTTTCACCATAAAAAATTACTTTCCAAGAAAAACTAGAACTTGAATTCAACATGAAAGTTGTTTGGAATGTCATAAGGAGTAATGTTTTACTTGGAATCATTTTCATATGACAAAAAGTGTAGGAGACATGGTCTAGTGAACCCCAGTTTTGATCAGTTAACTTTTTCTGGTCAACTACCATGAACCAACTTGCAAAATTGACATTCTCTTGATATTTGGGACTCATGGAGGATCATATATGTGTAATATGGTGTAATATGAAGTATCCATTGAAATAATTGATCAAATGTTGAAGAAACATGTTGAGGAAGTCACACAAGATACCTAGATGAATTAGGGCTTCCAAGGCAAACAAGCTTCAAACTCTTGATGAAATATTGACCAAAATGATATGTGAAGACCATGGAGATCCATATATGATGTCTAGAATCAATGTAAACCATCTCTTTATTAGTCTCCTTGCATTGAGGGTCTTAAACCCTAGACATGAGCTTGATGGAGCATGGGTGAACACACACACTACCTACAAAAGCAACAAACTATACATTGACGTATTTTTTGGTATTTTGGTTAGTAAATAATGAAAAACAAAGTATGATACAATCAATTGTGCTTGGTAACCTCTGACAATGCAAACCCAATGAATGAGGGGTAAGGAGGATGCCAAGGTGTGATCCCAAAGCCAATGCATATGATGAGATAGCATGAAGGATCTTAGGATCAAAATTAGGGTCTTACAGCTGCCCCTATTTAAGGACATTCTAACTGAGGATGCGAAGGTTAAAATCTTCGTATCAACTCAATAGAATGGGCTTAAATAACAACATATAGAAACAAATTTTGGTCCCCAAGAGACCTCATGATGCATATGACATGAAATTTTAAAATAATCTTTATGGGGAAAATACTTCCACAAAGGAAAAGAATCCGGAGAGACTGAAAGTCCACAGGAGCATAACACATTCCATAGGGAACACTCACTGGGAGACAGAGACTCTAAGGAATAAGTGTTGCACCTAGCCTAGGCTATGACTTAAAAACTGCTGGAGACACGAGAGGAATTCCATGAAAATAAATCAATGGAAGGACTAGTTTGGGGACAAGGGAAAATCTGCAGGGGAAACGGGTAAATTCGAACAAAACTGAAATACCTGAACCAAACAAGGGATTCTTGATTTCATTGAGGAAATACACACTCAAACTCAACGAGGGTAGAATGAACTTCAATACAGGAGTACCATAAGTATATTATCTATTACCGGTTACTACGCAGGGAGAAAATATATTCTGATAGAGGATCATCCGTTACCGATTAGGGTAAACATGTCAAGGATGACTCGCTGAGAAAAAGGAGGTGTATTCGTTATTGGTTATTGGATAAGAACGACCTATTAGGGAAAATATCAAATAGGGTTTATAACTACCGGTTACTGGGCAGAAGACCAAAGAGAGAATACCCGTCACTAGTTATAATGAACATATCAAGGATAAACTCAAAGGAAGAATCTTTGTCATCGATTAGGATGAACATATCAAGGATAGACTGCCGGGGAAAAATCAGAATTATATCTATCAGTTACTGGATAGAATACCAAAGAGAGAATATCCATCACCGGTTAAGATGAACATATCAAGGATAGACTCAACAAGGGAAAGCAGGATTTACAACTACCGATTACTGGGCAGAAGACCGCAAAGAGGAGAGAATTTGTCATCGGTTAAGATGAACATATCAAGGATTAACTCTCTAGGGAATGAAATAGGGATTACAACTACCTTTATACTGGGTAGAAAACCACCAAGGAAGAATACCCGTCATCAGTTAGGATGAGCATATCAAGGATAAACTTCCTTGGGAAACATTAAAATGAATTTGCTGGAGAAAGCAAAGGAAGTAGATTACATTTTACCGGGTATTGGGAAAAAGTAATGTACTCAAAAATTGAGAAGAATATTACCATTTACTGGGTAACATATTCTCAAGGGACCAAAATATCCATCTAGGTGGTAACTAGAAAGAAGCGGTCAAACAAAGACTCGGCCCAATGAGGATATAACTCAAGGGGAGTGATTCCCTCTAGATAGTTAACTGGGAAGGAAATTGAAGCAATAATCATCCACGAGGAAATAACTCAGTGGGGAAATAAGAAAGGTTAAACTCTTTCTGCTTAAGGGGCTGACACTCTACAATTGAAGGAGGACAAACACACCAATCGTGTATGGGGAATAATATAACCGTAGCAGGGGATCAAAAATAAGAAATCAAATGCAATAAAATGCATAATGAAAATATTTGATGTTGTGCTTTATGCATGAATATGCATGTATATGATTATAATTATGCTGACAAAATAAACACAAAGGATACAAATATCACATATTTGAATCATGCTGCAACACTCGGCTAATATCAACAAGATGGAAACACCAACTGGAGCAAAAATGTTGGGGGATGAAAAAATAAATCATCTAGCTCTGAATAACTCATTCCTGGATGAGGGGGGAGAGCGAGCGAGCGAGAGAGAGAGAGAGAGAGAGAGAGAGAGAGAGAGAGAGAGAGAAAAGATCTTTTGAGGATTCAACTCTGTGGTAATTTTAGGTAAACACCATATCAAATGGGAGACAGCCTCACAAGGGATCAAACATTGCTTAAAACCAAATACTGTCGGGAACAAGAGATCTTTGATATCTGAAGATGAAATTCACCGGGAAATACAGGAGATAAAACTATGTACGGGGTATGAGCCATTTGCTGAGGGTTTAACTCTGCTAATCAGTTTGGGGAAATGGTTTGCAAAAGGGACTGATCACCAACTCTACTCTACTGGGGATAAATGATGAATTATTTGGGAAAAATCACCAAACCAACTGCTTGGGGAAGACCAACAAGGCTTCGTATTGTCAAGATTTACCTGTTCTCAAACTGTTGTTGATATTCCTTGCAGAAATTGATTGTTCTTAAAGTAGTTGCTTTTATATTCTTAAGAAAAAATGATTTTATTTTATTAATTCTTTTCAAAATTATATTCATAAAAATTTAATTTAATTTAACTTAAAATAAATAAGAGTACAAACAATGGGATAAAAAGCTCAACTTTATTTAATAGGATAGTAGTCTGTAAATGACAAGACTCTATGGATCCTTACAAAAGTTAAAAAATGGTAATTTACATGGAAAAGGGCTACATTGAATATAATGAACACTACTATTCCTACCAACTTCAATATCCGTTGTGCTCTTGGGTTTAGTTGAGAATGATGAATCAAAACCAAATGACTTGCTCAAAACTGCTCCCTTGACGGATGTACAGTACCCATGCAAAGCAAACGGGAGCAATCATGCCAATCTTTGTAGGTTACCACCATTTTCTAAATGATCTTTTTTATATTCTTATTTGCAGCTTCAACATCCCCATTCATCTTTGGTCTATAGGGAGAAGAATTATGGTATGAAATGTTAAAGTCTTTGCAAAGAGCTTCTACCATATTATTTTTCAAGTTTGATCCATTATCAGTAATGATCTTACTCGGCACACCATAACAACATATAATCTGATTCTCGATAAACCTCACAACAACTTGCTTGGTTACATTTGCGTATGATGTCGCTTCAACCCACTCAGTGAAGTATCCAATAGCCACCAAAATAAAACGATGTCCATTTAAATCTTTGTGCTCAATCATGCCAATCATATTAATTCCCCACATGGAGAAAGGCCATGGAGAGGAAATGACATTCAATAGTGTAAGAGGAACATGAATCTTATTTGCATAATTTGACACTTGTGGCACTTCTTCACAAACTTGCAATAGTCAAATTCCATTGTCAGCCATTATTAACCTGCTCTCAACATCTTTTTTGCCATAGCATGTCCATTAGAATAGGTACCAAAGGAACCTTCCTGGACTTCAATCATCAATATGTCTGTTCCGTGTCTATCCACGCATCTGACCAAAACCATATCGAAATTTCTCTTGTAAAGCACATCACCATTCAAGTAGAAGTTTCCAACTAATCTTCTCAAAGTATTCTTATCTTTCAAATATTCCCCAGGTGGGTAAATCTGACTTTGGAGGAAACATTTGATATCCTAATACCACGACTTTTCATCTTTAACTTCTTCAACAACAAATACTTGAGTTGGCCTATCAATATGCATCACAGTTATATTGGGAACCTCATTCCAAAATTTCACCTTAATCATTGAAGCCAACGTTGCAAGAGCATCTCCCATCTGATTTTCATCTCGAGGGATATGATAAAACTCAACCTTTGTAAAGAGAGTTGAAAGCCTCCTCGCACAGTCTCTGTATGGTATCAAACCGGGTTGATTCGTTTCTCATTCACCTTTGATCTGATTCACAACCAAAGTTGAATGTCCATAGACGTCAAGATATTGAATTCTGAGATCAATGGCCTCTTCAAGCCACATAATGCAAGCTTCATACTCCATATTGTTTGTACACTTGAAGGTCAATCTAGCTGTAAATGAAAAATGAGTTCCTTGAGGAGTAATAATCACTGCCCCAATGCCACTACCATATAAATTAACAGCTCCATTAAATACCATGCCCCAACGGGAACCAAGTTCTGGCCCTTCTTCAAGCAATGGTTCATCATAATCTTTCATCTTCAAGTACAAAATCTCTTCGTCATGAAAATCATACTACACTGACTGGTAATCTTCAATTGGTTGGTGAGCCAAATGGTAAGCCAAGACACTACCTCTAATCGCTTTCTAAGATCGGTATTCAATATCATACCCAGATAACAACATCTGCCAACGAGAAATCCTCCCAGTTAAAGCAGGCTTCTCGAAAATATACTTAATTACATCCATTTTAGATATTAACCAAGTAGTATGATTCAACATATATTGGCGCAGACGCTTAGTAGCCCAAGCCAATGCGCAATAAGTTTTTTCTAACATAGAATACCGAGTCTCACAGTCGGTGAATTTCTTACTAATGTAGTAAATTGCATATTCTTTCTTTTCAGTTTCGTCTTGTTGACCAAGAACACAACCCATACTCTCATCAAGCACTTTTAAATACATGATCAAGGGTCTTCCTTCAATAGGAGGAGACAAAATCGGAGGTTCAATCATATACTCTTTGATACTATGAAAAGCTTTTTGGAAATCTTCGGTCCAATCACAAGACTGATCTTTCCAAAGAAGCTTGAAAAAAGGTGCACATGTGACAGTCATATGCGATATAAATCTTGAGATATAATTCAAGCGAACGAGAAAACCTCTGACTTGCTTTTCAGTTTTGGGATCAGGCATTTCTTGTATTGCTTTGACCTTGGCAGGATGAACTTCAATACCCTTCTCACTGACAATAAAGCCCAACAACTTTACAGAACGAACACCAACCGTATATTTATTGGGATTCAAGCGAAGTTTGTACTTCCTCAAACGCTGGAATAACTTCAACAAATGCTCAACATGTTCTTATTCATCACTTGACTTGGCAATCATATCATCAAAATAGACTTCAATCTCTTTATGCATAATATCATGAAAAATAATGGTCATAACTCTCTGGTATGTTGCCCCAATATTCTTTAAATCGAAAAGCATCACTCTATAATAGAATGTTCTCCATGGTGTAATGAATGAGGTCTTCTCCATATCTTCAGGTACCATCTTGATCTGATTATAACCGGAAAGTCCATCCATAAACGAAAATACTTTGAATTTAGTTGTATTGTCTACCAACATATCAATGTGTGGCAAGGAAAATCATCTTTTGGACTAGCTTTGTTCAAATCTCTATAATCAACACACATGCGTACTTTTCCATCTTTCTTAGTAACACACACAATATTGGCCACCCACTGCGGATATTTGGAGGTAACAAGAAAACCAACATCAATCTGCTTTTGCACTTCCTCTTTGATCTTAACTGCCATATCCAGATGAGTTCTTCTCAACTTCTGCTTGACCAGTGGGCATTCTGGTTTCAACGGTAATCTATTCTCCACAATCTCATAATGCAACCCATGCATATCTTGATAGGACCAAGAAAACACATCTAAATATTCTCGAAGAAGATCAATCAACCCCTTCTTAGCTTCTGAGCACAGTTGAGACCCAATCTTGACTTCCTTCACATCATCTACGAAACCCAAGTTGACTAGTTCAATCTACTCTTCGAACGGTTGAATGTCTTTTCCTTTGTGCTCAAGTAAACAAGATAATTCATCAGATTTTTCTTCATCATCAATCTCTTCCTCAACTTCAAACATAGGGAAATCAAATTTTGGAGAAGGAGTAGGATCGTTGTATTCAATGGGTTTGAGAACCAACTTGCATAATGATTTGATATTTTGATTTTAGAGAAGTGAATTGTGACCAAATATTATGCAGATGGAAGATTGTTATTTATTTATGTTTTTGTGATTACCATTTTCAGAAAAGAAAAAAGTAAAAACAAATATCATAGGTGTGGGTGAATAAATTTGTATTTTATTGATGATAATAGAAATGCCCAACAATGTTAACATCTCCCTTAGGCATAGGAGAAGGACTTTTAAAAAAAATGAAAAATAAATTACTTAGAGCGATGAGTAACAGTAGGAACATTAACAGCAACCCAATTGTTAAAAGTCTGGCCATGCGTCACAAAGTTGGCGCAAGTTTCGTCTTGATCGTCACTGTCTTCAATCACATCAGCTGAGTGTTGATCATTCCCATGAATGAACCCTTCACTGCAGAAACTCGGTTGCACATCATTAGTTCTGACGTTGAATGACCCTAGTTGAAATCCTAATCCAGCCTTATTCTTGGTCTTAGTAATCTCTAACATACGACCCCACTAATCAATGCTTCCAGCCTCAATAGCCTTTTGTGCATCCTTTAAAGAAGACATGGGTGTCCCAATTTTCTTCTCCTCAACAATAGATAAGGCTTGGAATGGAGTTCCAACCTCTTCCTCAGGATCAATATAAGAAAAAGATGACAAATGGCTTACCAAAAGTGCCTTCTCCCCACCAACAGCGACAAGCTTGTCGTTCTTCACAAATTTTAGCTTCTAGTGAAGAGTAGACATCACTACTCCAGCTTCATGAATCCATGGTCTTCCTAATAGACAACAATAGGCCGGGTGGATATCCATTACTTGGAAAGTTATCTGGAAATCACTCGGACCTATCTTAATTGGAAGGTCCACTTAACCAATGACAGATTTACGAGAACCATCAAACGCCTTAACAATTACGCCATTGTACCTCATTGGGGCACCTTGGTAGGAAATTATTGACAAAGTTTACTTTGGAAGAACGTTCAATGATCATCTAGTGTCAACCAACACATTGGACATAGCGTCCTCCTTACAATTCATCGAAATATGTAGCGCCAAATTGTGCTTTCTGCCTTCCTTAGGAAGCTCTTCATCATAAAAACTTAAATTATTGCAAGAATTAATATTGGCAACAATGTGGTCAAATTGATCCACAGTCACATCATGCTCAACATAAGCCTGCTCGAGCACTTTATGCAATGCCTCTCTATGTGCCTTAGAGTTCATCAATAATGACAGAACAAAGATCTTTGACGGGGTTTGGAGCAACTACTCCACCACATTAAACTCACTTCTTTTTATTAACTTCAGAACTTCATCATCATCACTAGCCTTCAATTTGCTGGATTCACCATACTGACACACTGAAGTTCTAACCGGATTCACTAATGGAATCTCTACCTTCTTACTGGTTGCATCACCTTCTACCTCTTTCGGAAAAACCGGACCGAACACACGACCACGACGGGTCACCTTTGCAATACTCACCACAGAGTCTACAAATAGTAGATGAACCTCTTGATCATTTTCTATCATTGCGGTGTTGTATTGATAAGGCACAACTTTATCGGATGCATACAGAACAGGGCCCACTAACTGTATAACCAACAGTGATACCGATCTATTAACATTGTTGATGTTGCTGCTATCAAACTGAATAACTAGCCGCCCAGGGGTCTTGAATACTGACAGGATTACATTCACATCATCTATATCCCTCGATTGTTAAATCTGGATTACATTCTCATCTATCAACTTTTGGATATCTCTCTTGACAATCATACACCCATGGGGGTTCACACTACAGATTGCACAACCATCATGGTCGTGCTCATAGTCACTGATCAAACACAAGGTTTTATGCATTTCAACCAACGACCTACGGATACTTCGTACATCGAATACTCGGAAATTCCATGGACAACCGTCCACCATGTTGATAGTAGCATTACCATGAGTAGGTAATGGATTAGCTTTCACATTAGGTGCTCTGTCCTCAAAGGACACCATCCCACTTTTCACAAGATTTTGTACTTCATATTTCAACGGATATTAGTTGTCTATGTCGCGGCTAGGGGCTCCTTGGGGAAAAGCACAATGAAGTTCAGGTTTGAACGACCATGGAAGTGACTCAGGAATCGGTGGAGGATTTTTGGGTTGGATAAGGTTTTTGAGAACCAAGGATGAATATAATTCTGCGTATGACATAGGAATAGGTCAAAGGAGACCTTCTTCCTCTCAAAGTTTTGTTGTTGATTATTGTTGTTGTTGTAGTTGGTTCTTTGTTGTGGTTTGTTGTTGATGTTGTTGTTGCTGAATCGAAACAAATTGATTGTTGGAATTGTTGGAAAAAACTAGAATCACAGAAGAAACTTGATGTTGATGTTGACGAGGTTGAGAACTTTTTCTAACATGAGGCCTCATCTGCCTCCCTACAGTCACTAAAGTAGTTTCCCCCTCCTTCCTCTTGGAGAAACTACCTCCATACTTCTTGCTAGACGATGTTTCTTCTTTGGATAGACATCCTTCACGGACCCCTTCTTCTAACCTCATCCCCATATTTACCATTCCAATAAATTCATTGGGGGCACTTGAAATGATACGTTCGTAGTAAAATGAACTCAACATCTTCAAGAAGATCTTCGTCATTTCCTTCTCTTCAAGAGGTGGACTTATCTGGGCAGCCATCTCTCTCTATCTTTGGGCATACTCTTTGAATGTCTCCTTATCTTTCTGAGATTTAGACCTCAATTGGTCTCTATCGGGCACCATATCAACGTTGTATTTGTACTGCTTGACAAAGGCCTCGCCTAAGTCATTGAAAGTACGAACACTTGCACTGTCCAACCCCATTTACCATCTCAAAGTAACACCAGTCAAATTATCTTGGAAATAGTGAATCAGCAACTGATCATTATCAGTCTGAGTAGACATTTATCTGGCATACATCAAAAGTTGGCTCAACGGATAAGTGTTCTCTTTATACTTTTCAAAGTCAGGGACTTTGAACTTCATCGGGATTTTCACATTCGGGACTAAGTAGAGCTCAACAGCACTCTTCCCAAACAAATCTTTTCCTCTTAAAGTCTTCAACTCTTTGCGTAGCTCGAGGAACTGATCCTTCATCTCGTGCATTTTCTCGCACATGTGTGGACATTCTAATGGCTCAAAATGATAGATAGTGTCCTTAACACGAGGAAGAGTGTGAACAACTGGAGGTGGCACTTGTAGCGGGAAGTTCATGATCATCAAGCTATTGACAAGCTAGAGATCAATTAACAAGAGTCGCCACCGTTCTTTTATTGTTTCCAAGGGAAAAGGGAAAAATTAGGAACAAAACCCAAAAAGTAAGAAGTTTTCAAATAAAAACTAATAAAAATCAGAGATCACAGGTAAGGGGGTTGGTTACACAGAGGGAAGGTGTTATCACCCAAAGTGTCCTAGGTACTCATAGGGAGCCCTTTTTGTGTGCATATGTATTTTGTACAAAGTGATGTTTACAAACAAACAGAATGGAGGGATGAGAAAAGAATTCATTAATTATATTTTTGTGTTTGACAAGACCTTCGGACTTGTGCCTACGTACCAACATATAAATGAGGGATCAAAACCTCGTAATTCATGCTATAAATTTCAAAATGTGTGTGTTAGTTTTAACAAAATTTAAGTTTGAAGGGCACAAAGGCCTGAAAATGGTTTGAATGAGTTAGTTCTTTTTTGCTTTTTTGGAAGTTTAAGTTAAGTACAGTTAAGTTCATTTACAAGTTGATTTAAGAAAATAAGTTTGAAAATGCAATGGCATAAGGCCAAAGTTTCTACCTTTTTGCAAAAGTGGTCAAAGTTTAGAACAAAAATAGTTCACACAAAGAAGGTTTTGAAATTAGAGGGAGAGATTTTGAAATTAAAGAAATTGGGAGAAGATGAAGAGACTACCCTATGCACAAAAATTAAAAGTTTAAAGTTGAAAAGATCTGACCAAATGGGAGCAATCCAATAGACAAGTATGTCAATAGAAACCCAGAATTCCCTTGGACTTTTAGAATCAAGCAAGACACAAATGCACAATTATATCAATCTTGAAGAGAAAAGGCATCAAATAAAGATGGTCTCATCCAAACTTATCCACTTCATGATCTTCTTCAAAATAGCCTATGTAGCAGATGAATTCCACAAGTCACAGGTATAACAACTTAGCAATGATCAATGTTGCAGATGAACTAGAGAGAGCTTGAATGATATATAAGATGAATTCCAAATTTGCAAGCACTTGGTTCTTCAAAAAATTCGCATTGGCCAAGTCCATTAGCAAAGGAATGTTGCCTATGTTCTAAGTCCAATTGGGCAAGATCAAACCAATAGTCCACTCAAATGTCTTTTAGGGTTTTTGTTATTATTATGTACATTAATGGCCAAAGACCACACAAGCAAACAAGGTATACACAAACAAGATAATATCACACAATATGGTCCAAATGGACAAAGTGAAAATTACATTAACATAAACAATTAGAATGATATGTATAATGGCAAATGATAATAGAATACTAAAAGTAAATTGCATTAAAGTAAAGACTTGAATTTAAAAGTTAATGGTTAATAAGTTAGTAGTTAGTTTTGTTTTGCTTTTGATTTCAAGACATTCTTTGGAGAACACTCAACCTACTTGCCACATGCATGGATCCTTGAACCAAAACATCTTCCAAAGGAAGGTGAGAAGGCAAAGTTTCCACACAATACCATGGAAGAGGGGAGACTTACAATCTCACTAACTAGAATGTTTATGCCTTTTATGTCACATATTTAGCGCTATGTTAAGCAATCGTAAGTGGACTTATGTAGAAGTCACAACTATTTGAGGTCCGGCAATAGACTTTTGGTGTTAATGCATGTTGGAGACATAGTATTATGAACTATTCTCATTAAACATACCACACACACAAAATATGCAAAAGGTGTGGCCTAATCTCATCCATACTCATGTTAATCTTTCAATCAACTAGCATTAGGACTTTGAGATGCCATTGGCCAATTGGAAATAAATGTATGAAGAAAGGGAATTAGATGAAGAGGGAAGGGGATGAATGAGATCACAAATTTGTCAAAGGAGGACTTTTACCAAATTAATATTATTCATTCATTTTGGGAGATGGAATGTACATTCCATCAATCCCCTAAATCCAATAATATTAACTTGACAAAGTCAAATCAACCTTGACCAAGGCCCAACAACAAATAATAAAATCAATTAAGTCAATACAAATGGTCAACAAAATTAAAATGGCATTATTCAATTAAAAATAATAAAATAATGCATTAAATTCCAATATGTTTTGTCCAAATCCTAAAATCTCATCAAAACACCAAATAAATGGCCATGAGATTTATCATAGGTCAAACTAGGTCAAAGGACCTTGGAGAAAAAATTTCATAATTTTTGGACATTTAAAAATATTTTTAACCAATTAAAAACAAATGCAAAATCAATTAATTCATGAAAAATATTAACAATGATCCAAAAAATAATTTTAATTCAGAATATGAAAGAGAAAAATATTTGAAATTTTTTGGTGAAAGTCCCATATTTTTTGGATTAATATTAAATTTATTATAAATTATTGAAGAAAATGGAATCAAAATGAAATTTAGAAGATCCAAAAATACTTAAACCATCAGATCTCCCTCATTAAGTTAGGTGGCAAATCTGATGATCCAAAACACGCGTTCCATATGTTACTTAGTCAAACGCGTCGTAACATGAGTAATCACAAGGAACGACTATGATTAGAACGTGTAACTTAGATCCCATGGTCCAGATGCAAGACACATCATCGCCGGAGCCAGAGCTCCGGTCATCTTCCCCGGTGAGCTCCACCGGACTGGTCAAGATGAACCATTACTAAAATACAAAAAAGGGACATGATTTTAAAAAAAAAACATCACTGAGCATGAATATCACCTCCAATTCATCCAATTCCAAATATATTAAGAGATATGTGGAATTGAAAATTGAGGTTCATGATCTGAGTTGCTTTGATTTGGCCTCAAAGAAACTCAATCTTCTTGCCTACATTGGTAGGACTTCAGACAACTCAAGAATTAATGTAATTGAGCAACAATTTAAGAGAATCGAAGAGTTTAAAATTTCTACAAATTACCTTCAATGGAGGTCTGAGCTTGCTAGATCTTGATCTGAATTTTGCGTGGCTTTACTTCAATTTCTTGCAGGAGAGGAATGGAAAGGTTTAGAAGCAATGGACTCCTGGAGAATTGAATTCCAAAATAGTGGAGATTCAAGCTCAAATTTAAATGAATTTATCAGGGTTATCCTCTTAGAGTGAAGGGTTTTCAATGGGGATTCAAAGTTGGCGCAATGTCTGTGTCAATTATGAGAACATGCAGCTGTATATATAGCCAAATCCAGGTGATATTTGCAGACTCTTTTCACTTTCCAATTTTGGCAAATGATGAAAGCATGGGGCATGGGCGCGCATAGGCCCATGAAATGATAGCTGATAGTCCAAATTAGAAGTTCAGATGCTTTGAAGATGGATTGGATTGCAAGGCAAATGTGCATTATTGTTTGAAGATTGATCCATGCCAAATGATATTAGCCTGTTTAAGCCATGTGTAACCTATGCATTTCAAATCCAAAATGAATGAATTTGAGCTCTTTGGAAAGGTGAGATCAAGAGGAACAAGTTTGACGTTGAACACTTTTTCATTTGGAGCTTGGAACTTAGAGAAATTTGAGGAGGAAGTTTGTAAAAATTTGACATATCAAAACTTTTCTAAGTGTCAAGCCATATGTCTCAATATTCCACCTTTCTTAACTTTTTATGGCTGCTTCAAATGAGAAACGTGTCTTCATAAAAGTTGTAGCTCTTTGAAAGATCTTCAAAATTGTCACCAATTTCATGTAATTTGGACTTGAAATGATAGAGTTATTCATTTTTGAAGTTTGGAATAATCACTTGATGAATGGTATAGGTCAAAAGGGACCTATAATGTAGGCTCATATCACATGATCAAAGAAGATGAATTAGCTCCCACTCCAAACATCAAAGTTGAAGTAGACATATTGAATTTGATTTTGAAACTTTGAAATATTTCATCTCATAAAAATTGAGCAAGTTATGGCCTTGGGAAGTTGACTTTCAAATTAGGGTTTAGACAAAATGACCTATAATGTTTCAACATAGAAAATGATTTTCCAAGCAAAACTAGCTCTTGGTCTCTACATGAAAGTTGTTTATAATGTTATTTAGAAAATGATTTTCCAAGCAAAACTAGCTCTTGGTCTCAACATGAAAGTTGTTTATAATGTTATCTAGAAAATGATTTTCCAAGCAAAACTAGCTCTAGGTCTCTTGGAATCATTTTCATATGGTGAAAATTGTAGGAGATAGGGTCTAGGGAGACCCAGTTTTGGTCAGATGAATCCATCTGGCCAACCACCATCAACCAACTTTCTAATTTCCAATTCTCTTGACTTTTTTGGCTCAAGGTAGATCATATATGAATAGGATGATGAAATTTTAAGTGTCCCTTGAGAAATTTGATCAATTGGTGAGATAGCTTGTTGGAGAAGTTACTCAAGATAACCAATCAAACTAGGGTTTCCAAGGCAAATCACCCTCAAACTCTTGAAGCAAACTTGATCAATATAACATGTAGAGAACACTAGGACTCATATATGATGTTCATAACCATTCTTGAATCAATTCTTGGTTGTGCTCTTTGTTCGTGAGGGTCTCAAACCCTAAATGTGATCAATGAATCAATGAGATCATGCCCTACCTACAAAAGAGTTATGCAAATACAAAGACATATTTTTGGTACTTGGGTTAGTGAAATGATAATATACAAGTATGATATAATCACAAAGTGCTTGGTGATCTCTCCCAAAACAAACCCAATGAAAGAGGGGTAAGGAGGATGCCAAGGTATGATCCCAATGCTAATGCTTATGATGAAATTGCATGAGGGATCTTAGGGTAAAAATTAGGGTCTTATAGATGCCCCTATTTAAGGAAATTCGAACTGAGGAGGTGAAGGTGAAAATCTTCGGCTCGAATAAGCAGAATGGGCTTAAATAATAACATATAGAAACAAATTTTGGTCTCTAAGGGGCCTCATGATGTATATTGTATGAATGAAAAAGTTAATGCTCTATGGGGGAATATTGCCGCAAAGTTAAAAGAAATCAGAGAGACCAAAAGTCCGCAGGAGTATAATGCATTCCGTAAGGAAAACTCACTAGGGAGACAGAGACTCTAAGGGGATAAAAGGGATTTATGCGTAGGCCAGGCTATGACTTAAAACTACTGGGGGGGCCTCGAGGAAATCCATATTACAGTGGAAAGACTTAGCCGGGGAAAAACAACATTTGCAGGGGATACAGATAAGTTAGGATAAAACTGAAGCATTCGGCTCATGCAGGGGAACAACGATTTCACTAAGGAATTGCGCACTCAACTCAATTGGGGAGAAAAATAAAATTTCAACACAGGAGGAGCAAAAGTCTATTATCTACTACCTGTTACTGGGTAAGGAGATAATAAAGATCTGACAGAGAGAACATCTGTCATCTGTTAAGATGAACACATCAAGGATGACTCGCTGAGCAAAACCAGGGGGGAAATATTCATTACCGGTTACTGGGTAAGAATAGCCTTGTTGGGGAAAACTGCAGAAAAATGGGATTTACAACTACTAGTTACTGGGTAGAAGACCAAAGGGTGAGAGTATCCGTCATCGGTTAGGATGAACATATCAAGGATAAACTCAACAGGGAAGAAAATCCGTCATCGGTTAGGATGAACATATCAAGGATAGACTTGCCTGGGGCTGTCAAGGAGGATACCCGTCATCGGTTAGGATGAACATATCAAGGATATACCAACTAAACAAACAAGGGTAAGAATTACATCTATCGAAAGCTGGCTAGAAAACCTTCGGAGAGAAAATCCATCACCAGTTAGGATGAACATATAAAGGATTCACTCTACGAGGGGACAAAGTAGGATTTACAACTACCGGTTACTGGGTAGAAGACCAATCAAAGAGAAAATCCGTCACCGGTTAAAGTGAACATATCAAGGATAGACTCTGAAATGGGGAATAAAAGTAGGGATTACATCTATCAATTATTGGATAAGATACCAACAAGGAGAAGAAAACCCGTCATCGATTAAGATGAACATATCAAGGATTAACTCTCTGAGGAACCAAAATAGGAATTACAATTACCTTTTTACTAGGTAAAACACCAAAGGAGAGAATACCCGTCACTGATTAAAGTGAACATATCAAGGATAGACTCCACGGGGTAAGAAAAGATATTCGGCACCGGTTAGGATGAAGATATCAAGGATATACTTCTCGAGAAATGGATCCACTAGGGATTCTGCTTAGGAGAAAAAAGGGTACTTTTGCCGGGTATCGGGCAAGAAGTAACATACCACAAACTAAGAAGAATATTACCAATTACTGGGTAATAGACTCTTAGGGGACCGAGATATCTATCTAGGTAAGAGCTAGAAAGAAAACGGTCAATCAAGACTCAACCCAATGAGGACATAACTCAAGGGGAGTAATTCCATCCAAAAAATTTGCTGGGGAGGAAACTGAAATAACAATCATCCACGAGGAAATGAACTTAGTGGGGAAACCAAGAAAGGTTAAAGTCTTTTCTGCTTAGGGGATGACACTCTACAATTGAAAGAGGACAGACACCAAATTTGGTATGGTGATAAAGTACCGCCATAACAGAGAATGAAAATCTCAAATAAATCAAAAGTGAAGATGCGGGATATGCAAATCATGAATTTATATGAATGTATATGTGTATGTATATATGGTGATTATGCTGACAAAACAATCACAAAGGATACAAAGGTGTCGCAAAGAAATTGAACCATCGGTACAATCCTCGGTCAATCCACAAAATAATGGAGACAAACTGCTGGAGAACAGAGAGATCGACATCCCAAAGGCTCAACCCTGGTTGGGGAAGGAGATCGGCTGAGGAAAAAAACATCCAATCTGTAGGGAATTTTAGGTCAACACGATAAAATGGGAGACAACCCTACTGGGGAAGAATCTCAAAGCTGCTCAAGAACCATGAGGAAACTCCGACTGGGAGAAAAGATACAACGATTGGTGGGGACACCAAAGAGATCTACTAGGGATAATCAAACATCTTCTGATGATGATCCACCTGCTGAGGAAATACGAACTCCGCTGGAAAGACCGAAACTCTTGTTGGGGACAAGAACACGCCGCAACCAACTCAGCTGGGAAAAAGAAAGAAGCTCTACTGGGGATCAAATACTCCGCCGAGGAACTGAAACAATATTGATGTCTGGGGATACCCGAAGAGTTAACTGCTTGGGGAACCTCAAATGTTTCGCACTTAAGAACTTGCTTTTTACTGAAATGTTGTTCATATTCCATTTACTTTTTTTGGGAAGATTCTTGCTTTTATATATTAAAGAAATTTTGATTTTGATTTAAAAGTTTTATTTTAAAATGATCATAATAAAATTTAAAACTATTGGCTGGAGTAAATAAGAGTAGAAAGAATTGGATAAAAGCTCAACTTTATTTATTGGAATGGTAGTCTGTAAATGACAAGACTCCATAGATTTTACAAATTTTGAAAATGGTAATTTACATGGAAAGGGTTACATTGAATACAAATGATCCTTAATCCTTCTACTAACTCTTGATATTGTAAGACCCTAATTTTGACCCTAAGATCCCTCATGGCATCATAACATTGCATTTGCAAAGCCTCAAGGATCATAAGCATCTTGGTTCCCTTTACCTTTGGGTAAGACCTCTTATGAGTAGTTTGAGATCACCAAGCATGCTTGATTTGTATATCATTGCTTTTATTATGTTGTTTACTAACCAAAAGCACAAAAATATGTCACTAACATCTTTTGTTTGTAGCTTGAGCAATCACAAGGTCAAAAGCTTCAAGGAGATCACTGGTACAAAGATATGGTCAAAAGAAGATGAAAGCAAGCATGGTAATGGTTCCCAAAGCTCTCCTCCATCAAATATGCCTTCCTATCATCTCAATTCGTCATTTTGATCAAATCAAGTCAAAGGGTTTGAGGTTTGTCCCCCCAAGGAAACCCTAATTCATCTGTGCACCACAATGCCTTGCTCTTGAAGCAACCTCAGCCCATGATCAAATACAATCAAGGGAAGTTCTTTAATTCATCATTTCATGCATATTTGAACTTGTTTGAGTGTCCTCAATCATCAATTCATCCAGATATGAGTCATGGACTTGAGAAGTTGAGCAGTCAATTCATCTGACTATTTTGGAATACACTGAGATCTAACTTTTTATGTGTTGGTCAAATGGAGATGATCCCAAAAGTAACAATGATCTTAGGGACAATATGAACAACTTTCATGTTCATAAAAAATTGATTTGAAGCCTGGAAGGTCATCTCCCATTCCAATACATTATAGGTCATTTTGACTGAAACCCTAATTTTGGGTCAAATTCCCAAGAACATAACTCATTCATTTTTTATGATTTTGAGGTGGGATAAAATGAATTGGAAAGCTTAAGATGTCTACTTAAAATGTTATGTTGAACAAAATTTCAAAATCTCAAAGGAAATACATGTGATAATGCAAGACATTATAGGTCCTTTTGGACCAAATGCATTAAAAGGCAAAAAAGTCCAACTTCAAGTGCCCATAACTCTTTCATAAAAACTCCAAATGATGCACAATTTAAGTCCATTTTGATTTTATTGAAGATATCTACAACTTTGATATTGGAGGTTTTTTCATTTGAGGCTTGCATCATCAAAACAGAAGGGCTTAAACATTGGCCAAATTTAGAAACCTTGCCTTTACATGTTTTGCACCTTGCACTTTAAACTCAAAATTCACCAATTTCCAAACTTCAAATGGATTTTTGACCAACATAACAATTGTTCCTCACATCAAAACCTTTCCAACCATTACTCACATGCTCATGTTTGGATTTGGCAAATAGCATTTTCGAAGAGGGGAAGTTTTTGGTTCAATTATGCATAACACATCAAAACTCCATGCACAAGCCATTTCACTCCAAACTACGCGTCTAAATCATCTCACATTCATTTCAGATTGCATTTGGCATTGAATTTGGGCCTTTTGCATGATCATGCAAGCCCATGCAATGAATATCCAATTCCATGCACACGGATTGAATCACACTTGCCTTGCCTTTCCATCTATAAATAAGAGCTCCATTCCATTCAAATCCCATCCATGAATCAACCTGAAATGCTGCTGAACTGAAAACCTAACCTCTCACCAAAGGAGCTATTTCACTTTTTTTCAATTTTTTCAGATCTAAAATTCAACTACATCTGGTTGAATCTTTGGATCTAAAGCTCATAGACCTCTCTCTCATACTCCATTGATCTTCTGTTTGGCCAAAGGAAGCAAGGAAGCAAGCTCAAATCTCCAGAATTCAAGGTTGTTCTTCAACTGGTTTTTTCTTCGAATCTCACCAATTATTGATCTATTTGCTTGGATTTTTTGTTGGCTGAAGTCCACTTCATAGAAGCAATTGTTTTGTATGCTCAATTATTGAAATCCATGAAGTTCACTTGAACATCACAGAGTTTCCATCTCTGATTTCTCTCAATATAGAGATCTAGAGTGGAATTGAGTGGTACAGGGATGATGTACATCATCCCAGCTTTCCAACGATGTATGGATCGTGTATTTTGGTTAAGCTTTTGAAACCTGCAAATGTCACCGGAATCTTCATGCTCACTGGAGAAGAAGGTGGCTCCGGTGGCCGTCCCTTTGCCAGATGCATTGTGGACCATTGGATCTAATCTCCAATTTATATCCCAGCCCTTGGATCTTTTGACTTTTAATAATGCCATGTGTAGCGCATTGACTTGGACCTATGGTGGAAGCGCGCTTCTGGAGCGTATGATCTGCCAGCTCAATTAATGAGCTCAGATCTAACGCTCCTTGTTTTTTTGAATTTCTTATTTTATGTTTTTATTTCTTTTATTTCCATTACTTTCAAAAATTCATATCTTCTTCATTTTAAATCCAAAAATTATGGGACCAATTGCATTCTTCTCCAAATAATTTCTAGTTTCTAATTTTGATTTTTTATTTTTTTTTATTTTGTCATTTGGTATTTTTGGTGAATTTTCTCTTTCCTGGTCATTTTTAATTCATTTTAAATAGTTTTTGATATTCAAAAAATACAAAAATATTTTCCCAACCTATTTGAATGATTTCTCTTTTCTGATTTCTCTTTGTTTGACTTTGACTTTCAATGTCATTTGGTCAACACATATGGATTGGTACATTTGATTTCACCTTATGCACTTTGTTCTTTCCAGTTTCCTTTTCCATTATTCATCTCTTTCTTCTTCTTCTTCTTTTTCTTTTTGATCAATGAGTTGAAGGTTGATAAGTTAGCATTGATTAGGGAGGCTTAATCTTCCTTGATTCAAATCTAATTCATCTTGATCAATTGATCAAATGAATGACTTTGCATTAAGGATAGATTGTTTCCTAAATTATGCAAAGGACTTAAAGCAATACAAGATCAATTCTCTTCTTCTTTTTGGCATGGCAAGTTGTTGGAACTTGGTTCACTAATCAAGACTTCTAACTTGTGTTGTTGCCTACATCATTATTGACCGGCCTCAGATAGTTGTGACTTCTACATAACTCCAATTACGATTGCTTAACATAGCGCTAAATTTGCCTTATGGCACACTAACTACTAACACTAACCATTAACAATTAACATTTACTTTTTGCACTTTACTTTTATGCAATTTACTATTCTTGTACATATTATTCATTTGCTTTTTCCTTTGCTCACTTGAGCACATGTTTATGTTAATGCCATTTTCCTTTTGCTCACTTGAGCACATAATTGTGTATATACTATTGTGCTTGTGTTTTGTTTTGATTGTTGTGAATCAAATACAAAGAATTGGACAAATGGACTTAGACTTTAGGATCTTCCCTATGCAAATTTGGAGTCAAAGAGAAACTAGGCATTGGGGCCTTTAGAATGCTTAATCTTGAAGATGAACATTGATAGGACCATATTCTAAACTCCCTCTTGTCCATTCTTTGATTGTATTATAGAACCTTTTGATGTGTGTTTTCTTGTGCTAGGAGTTCCAACTTGAGTTTAATTGAGGAACCATTGCCATGAGCTTCTAAGAGAGAGAGAGATCCAAGATACATTAAGGAGTCTTTCCAAGAGTTCATTTGACTGTTGATTGCTTGAGTTTATGCTTTGTGTGATTGCTTATTCCAAATGATGGGAGCTACTTGGATCATCAATATGATTTCAAGAGAGGAACTCCATTTGTGGTTTTGTTTCTCATCCCTCACCTTTTTGCATTACTTAGGACCTTAGCCCTTCTTCTTCTTCTCTCCACTCTAACCCAAGCCAAACTTTTGTGCAAACATCTAACACTTGTTTTCAACATTAGAAACCTAAGCCTTATGCTTTTGATTTTCAAACTTTCTTTTCATAACACTTATTTTGAATTGAATCTTTAAGTCCACTTTGACCATTTTGTATATACTTCTAATTGGTAAATATAACCCATTCAAATGTGTTTTTGTGGTTTCAATGGCCACCTTCTAATCAAAACTTTTTCATAACCTTTAGTTATTAGGTTTGAGTTATCTTTGTGGTAGATGTAATACTCACCTATATCCTTAGTGATGGACAATGAGTCTTCCATGCTTATTATAGGGTTAACCACTCACTAGCATGTTGAAGCTATCCTCACATGGTGGATTTGTGGTTTTAGGTAGAGTTTTCTCCCTTTGATAACAAAAGACCTTAAGGCTTTTGGACTAATCAATTCACCAACTTGTTTTGAGATTTTTACCCCGAACTACGAGGTTTTGATCCTAATCTTTTTTAAGATGGTACGTAGGCAATGGGTTTATCCATCCAAACACAAAATTTAAATAACTTGTATATTCTCTTCTCATCCCCTCAATCATGTTTGCACAAACAAATTTTCACAAAACAACAACCTTACCACAGGTATGAAAAGGGATCCCTATGAGTACCTAGGATGTTTTGGGTGCCTAACACCTTCCCATTGCATAACCAACCCCCTTACCCAGATCTCTGATTCTCTTTTACTAGTTTTTGTTTTGATAAAACTTTTAGGTTTTTGTTCGCTTTCTAACCATTCCTTTGGATAAATAGAATTGCGGTGGCGACTCGACTTGTATGATTTACCTTGGATTTAGTCAATATCTCTAATGGTAACGAATACCCCGCTACAGATATCCACTGTGCTCTTGACCGCTGCTGGGATGATGAACTGATATCAACCCCTGTGCTCAAAACAGTCTTCAAAATCACTGAAGATCAGCAAAATGCAGTTACTTGCCATAACCTCTAATTTTTGCATATGTTGCCCCAAGGTGGGGTACTCAACTTATCGGGAAATTCTTTCTATTTTATGTCTCTAATTTTTGCCCGGATCGCCCTTTCAGGTTTTCAATCCACCAAGACGCTCATTTTTGCCTGAGCCGCCCTTTCGGGTTTTCAACTTAGCGAGCTGTTCTTTTATTGTTTTAGGCGAAGTATTTCTTGACTGCATCTGCGTTAACAGGACGAATAAACTCTTCACCATCCATAGTTGTAAGAATCAATGCACCGCCTGAAAAGGCTCTCTTGACAACATATGGGCCTTCATAATTGGGAGTCCATTTTCCTCTGGAAACTGGCTTGAATGATAAAATCTTCTTGAGCACAAGGTTACCTTCTCTGAACACTCGAGATTTGACCTTCTTATCAAAATCTTTCTTCGTTCTCTGCTGATATAACTGATCATGACACATGGCAGTCAATCTCTTCTCTTCAATTAAATTCAAATGATCAAACCTAGTTTGACAGCATTCAGCTTCAGTTATCTTGGCTTCCATGAGCACACGCAACGAAGGAATCTCAACCTCTACGAGGAGCACTACTTCCATACCATACACAAGAGAGAAAGGGGTTGCCCTTGTTGAAGTGCAAACGGATGTACGATACGCATCCAAAGCAAATGGGAGCATCTCATGCCAATCCTTATACGTGACAACCATCTTCTGGATAATCTTCTTGATATTCTTGTTTGCAGCTTCAACAGCCCCATTCATCTTAGGTCTGTAGGGAGAAGAATTATGGTGTGCAATCATGAAGTCTTTGCAAAAAGCTTCCACCATATTGTTATTCATGTTCGATCCATTATCAGTAATGATCTTACTTGGCACACCATAACGGCATATAATCTGATTCTTGATAAACCATATGAAAACTTGTTTGCTTACATTTGCATATGATGCCGCTTCAACCCATTTGTGAAGTAGTCAATTGCCACCAAAATGAAACGATATCCATTCGAAGCTTTGGGCTCAATCATCCCAATCATATTAATTCCCCACATGGAGAAGGGCCATGGGGAAGAGATAACATTCAAAAGTGTTGGAGGAACATGAATCTTATCAGCATAGCTTTGACACTTGTGGCATTTCTTCACAAACTTGCAACAATCAGATTCCATTATCCGCAAATAGTAACCTACTCGCAACATCTTCTTTTCCATTTCATGTCCATTGGAATGAGTACCAAAAGAACCTTCATGCACTTCAGTCATCAACAAGTCTGCCTCGTGTCTATCCACGCATCTAACAAAACCATGTCGAAGTTTCTCTTGTACAATATACCACTATTCAAGTAGAAATTACCGGCTAATCCTCTCAAAGTCTTCTTATCTTTCAAAGATGCCCCAGGCGGGTAAATCTGACTTTGGAGGAAACATTTGATGTCATAATACCACGGTTTGTCGTCTTTGATCTCTTCAACAACAAACACATGAGTTGGCCTATCAAGACACATCATAGACAACTTGGGTACTTCATTCCAATACTTTACCATAATCATTGATGCCAAAGTTGGAAAAGCATCTGCCATCCTGTTCTCATCTCGAGGGATATGATGAAATTAAACCTTTGTGAAGAAAGTTGAAATCCTCCTTGCATAGTCTCTAAACGGTATTAAACTGGATTAATTTGTCTCCCATTCTCCTTTGATCTGATTCACAACCAAAGTTGAATCACCGAAGACATCCAAATATTTGATTCTGAGATTCATGGCCTCTTCAACCCCATAATGCAAGCTTCATATTCTGCCATGTTGTTTGTACACTTGAAAGTCAATCTAGCTGTAAATGGAAAATGCGTGCCTTGAGGAGTAATGATTACTGACCCAATGCCATTTCCATATTGATTAACAGCTCCATCAAATGCCATGCCCCAACGGGAACCAAGTTCTGGCCCTTCTTCAAGCAATGGTTCATCACAATATTTCATTTTCAAGTACAAAATCTCTTAATCTGGAAAATCATATTGTACTGACTGATAATCTTCAAATGGTTGGTGAGCCAAATGGTCAGCCAAGATACTACCTTTGATCGCTTTCTGAGATCGGTATTCGATATCATACTCTGATAACAATATCTGCCAACGGGAAATCCTACCAGTTAAAGCAGGCTTCTCAAATATGTACTTGATTGGATCCATTTTGGACATCAACCAAGTGGTATGATTCAACATATACTGACGCAGACGCTTAGCAGCCCAAGCCAATGCGCAACAAGTCTTTTCAAGCATTAAATACCGAGTCTCACAGTCGGTGAACTTCTTACTGAGGTAGTAAATTGCAAATTCTTTCTTCCCAGTCTCATCTTGCTGACCAAGAACACAACCCATACTATCTTTGAGCACAGTCAACTACATGATCAACGGTCTTCCTTCAACAGGTGGAGACAAAATCGGAGGTTCAAGCAAATACTCCTAGATACTATCAAATGCTCTCTGGAAGTCTTCGGTCCAATCACAAGGCTGATCTTTCCGAAGAAGCTTCAATATAGGCGCACATGTGGGAAATGAATCTGGAAATATAATTCAAGCGGCCGAGAAAACCTTTGACTTGCTTCTTAGTTTTAGGCGCAAGCATCTCTTGTATTGCTTTGACCTTGCCAGGATCAACTTCAATACCCTTCTCGCTGACAATAGAGCCCAATAACTTACCAGAACGAACACCAAAAGTACACTTATTGGGATTCAAGCGGGAGTTTATACTTCCTCAAATGCTAGAATAGCTTCAACAAATGCTCAACATGTTCCTCTTCATCAATCGATTTAGCAATCATGTCATCAACATAAACTTCAATCTCTTTATGCATCATATCATGCAAAAGAGTAGTCATTGCTCTCTGATAAGTTGCACCAACATTCTTTAAACCGAAAGGCATCACTCTATAACAGAATGTTCCCCAGGGTGTAATGAATGTGGTCTTCTCCATATCCTCGGGTGCCATCTTAATCTGATTATATTCGGAAAATCCATCCATAAATGAAAAGACTTGAATTTAGCAGTATTGTCTACCAACATATTAATGTGTGGTAGAGCAAAATCATCTTTCAGACTGGCTTTATTCAAATCTCTATAGTCGACACACTTGCAGACTTTTCTATCTTTCTTTGGCACTGGCATGATATTGGCCTCTCATTGCGGATACTCAGCAGTTAGAAGGAAACCGACATCAATCTACTTCTGAACTTCCTCTTTGATCTTCACATCCATATCAGGATGCGTTCTTCTCAACTTCTGCTTGAATGGCGGGCATTCCAGTTTCAATGGAAATCTATGCTCCACAATATCAGAATCCAACCCAGGCATGTCTTGATAGGACCAAGCAAACACATATGAATACTCTCTAAGAAGATCAACTAACCCCTTCTTAGCATCTGGACACAGTCGAGACCCAATCTTGACTTCCTTCACATCATCTTCGGAACCCAAGTTGACTAGCTCAATTTGCTCTTCAAACGGCTGAATAATCTTCTCATCTTGCTCAAGAAGACAATACAATTCATCACTCACTTCTACATCACTTTCCTCTTCGGCTTCAAACACAGGGAATTCAAAATTTAGAGAAGGAGAAGGATCATTGTATTCAATGGGGATAGGAACCAACCTGCATAATGATTTGATATTTTGATTTTAGAGAAGTGAACTTGTGACCAAATATTATGCAGATGGACAATTATATTGTTTATTTAGGTTTTTGTGATTACCATTTTCAGAAATAAGCAAAAAGTAAAAACAAAATATCAAAGATGTGGATGAATTGAATTAATTTTATTGATGATCAATTTAAAATGCCCAAACAATGTTCACTTCTCCCTTAGGCATAGGAGAAGGATTTTAAAATATAAAAGAAATTGAATAGATCGATGCAAAATAACAGGAATATCAACAGCAGTCCAATTGTTGCATGTCTCTCCATGCGTCACAAAGTTGGTGCAGTCTTCCTCTTCGTTGTCCTCTAGCACAACAACTAAGTGTTGTTCATTGCCATGAATGAACCCTCCGCTACAGAAGCTGAGTTGCATCTCTTCAGATCTAACGGTTACCGAGCCCTTCTGGAACCCCAAACCAGTTCTTCCCTTGTTGTCGGCGACCTCTACCACGCGCCCCTACTGATCAACAGGACCTTCTTCCACAATCTTCTGCGCATATTTCAGAGAGGACATAGGTGCCCCAACTCTCTTCTCAGCAGCAATAGATAAGGCTTGGAACAGAGTTCCAACCTCATCCTCAGCTTCCACATAGGAGAAAGATGACAGACGGCTAACCAACAACGCTTTGTCACCTCCCACAATTACCAGTTTGCCATTCTTGACAAAATTGAGCTTCTGATGCAGAGTGGAAGTAACAACCCCTGCCTCATGAATCCATGGCCTTCCCAATAAACAGTTGTAGGCCGGATGAATATCCATTACCTGGAAAGTAATCTGAAAATCACTCGGGCCTATCTTGACTGGAAGGTCCACTTCTCCAATAACTGTCTTGCACGAGCCATCAAAGGCTTTGACACTTAGTCCACTGTACCTCATGGGAGCTCCTTGATAAGATAACTTTGACAGTGTTGACTTCGGAAGCACATTGAGTGACGACTCAGTATCAACTAGCACATTCGACAAAGCATCTTCTTTGCAATTCATAGAAATATGAAAAGCCAAATTGTGATTTCTTCCCTCTTCAGGGAGTTCTTCATCGCAAAAGCTCAAATTATTGCATGAAGTGATGTTAGCCACAATATGATCAAACTGATCCATAGTAAAATCTTGCTCCACGTATGCCTGTTCAAGAACTCTCTAGAGTGCTTCTCTGTGCGCTTCAGAATTCAAAAGCAGAGACAACACGGAAATCTTGGAGGGGGGCTGAAGCAACTGCTCGACCACGTTAAATTTACTCCTCTTGATCAGTCAGAGTACCTCATCATCATCACTATTGACCTTCAAATTGCTGGATTCACCAGACCTATCTTTTGAACAGCCCACTGGATCTACAATACGCACCTTTGCCTTCTTACCAACAACTGACTCTTCTCTATTCTCCGGAAACACCAGTCCAAAAGCTCGACCACTACGAGTCACCATCATAACATCTGCAATGCTCACTACTGAACTGGTCGTAGGCAACGGGACATCTTGACCACTCTCCATCATCGTAGCATTGTATTGATACGGTACATCCTTATCAGATGCATACGGGACTGGGCCCGCTAACCGTATTACCAACGACGAAACTAATCTATTGCTGACATTTTGGTTACTGTTGCTATCATACTGAATCATCAACCACTCTGGTTGCTTCAAAACGGGCACAATGACATTAACATCGTCATCTACATGAAGAAATTGAACAATATGGATCATGCCTTCATCCATCAGACGCTGGATGTCCCTTTTCATTACAGCACACCCCCTTGGGTTCATGCTACAAATATCACAACCATCGTGATCATGTTCACAGTCACTCACGAAACAAATATCTTTATGCATTTGCACCAAAGATCTTCGGATAAACCGGACATCGAAAACTTTGAATTCATCTGGACAACCGTCCACCTTGTTCACTGAAGAATTCCCATGAGCGGGGAAAGGATTAGCTTTCACATTAGGCGCGCGGTCTTCAAAAGACACCATGCGACTCTTCATAAGCTTTTTCACCTCATACTTCAGCGGATAACAATTCTCAATATCGTGCTCGGGTACACCCTGGTGAAAATCATAGCGAAGTTCGGGTTTATACCACCAAGGAAGTGGTTTCAGGATCTGCGGTGGATTCCTCGGTTAAATCAAATTTTTGAGGACTAATGATGGGTACAATTCTGCATATGACATAGGAATCGGGTCAAAAGAGACCTTCTTCCTCTCAAAGTTCTGTTGCTGGTGATGATTGTTGTTGGAATTATTGTTGTTGTAGGTGTTTGTACTTTGTTGCAGTTGTTGTTGTTGGCATTGATTTTGATACTGATGTTGTTGTTGTTGTTGAATTGGTGTTGTTTGCTGATTGGAAAATGCTAGAATGACGGAAGATACTTCATGATGATGATGTTGACGTGGTGGTGGATTTCTTCTGATTTGAAGCCTCCTCTGCCTCCGTCTAGAAATTGCATTGGTCTCATTATCCTTCCTTTTATTGAAATAACTCCCATACTTCTTGCTAGTCGACGCCTCATCTTTCGATAATCGTCCTTCACAGACCCCTTCTTCAAGTCTCATCCCCATATTTACCATTTCGGTAAAATCACTAGGGGCACTGGCGATCATGCATTCATAATAAAATGAACTCAGGGTTTTCAGAAAGATTTTCGTCATCTCTTTCTCCTCCAAAGGAGGAGTGATCTGGCCAGCCAACTCCCTCCAACGCTGGGCATACTCCTTAAACGTCTTCTTATCTTTATGAGACATGGACCTTAGCTGGTCCCTATCTGGCACCACATCCACATTGTACTTATATTGTTTCATAAAAGCCTCACCTAGGTCATTGAAGGTGCGGATGCTTGCACTATCTAACCCCATATACCAACGGAGTGCAGCACCTGTCAGGCTATCCAGGAAGTAGTGAATCAGTAGTTGGTCATTATCTATTTGAGTTAACATCTTGCAGGCATACATCACAAGATGACTGAGTGGATAAGAGTTCCCTTTGTATTTCTCAAAGTCAGGCACTTTGAATTTCACTGGGATTTTCACATTGGGCACTAAGCACAGTTCAACAGCACTCTTCCCAAACAAATCTTTGCCTCTCAGTGTTTTCAATTCCTTACACAACTCAAGAAATTGGTCCTTCATCTCATCCGCCTTCTCATAGACATCTGGGCCCTCAGACGGCTCGGAATGATAGATGGTATCCTCTACACGAGGCAAAGTATACACAACAGAAGACGACACAGACATGACCGGGCAAGATGCTGGCATGGAAGCAAATGTCGGAGCGAAACCTTTCGGCACAAAATTGGGTGGCATTCCCCACGGGAATCCAGCAGGCAGGTTCGGAGCGAAGTGGGCGGTGGTCGCACGCACAGTAGAGGTAACCACTTCAGAAATGACAGTCCTCGCAGGAGGAGTTGCAGGTGTTGGAGAAGCTTGGCTTTGAGCAGCAAGAACTCACTCCATCATGGCAGTCAGCCGGGCAATCTCCTCTTTCAAATCTCGGTTCTCTTGCTCAAGGTGTTCCATGATCTTTGAATGATTAGCTATGGTGTTGTACCGGTGAGTCAGCTTGGCTAAAGCACAGAAGAACACCAATCAGACACCTGGAAAAAAACCTGCTTATGCAAATGATGCATAAAATACAATGCTTGATTTATTTATGTTTTTCAAGGAACTTACGATATCATTTGGAAATATATAATATTTAAAATTGCAACAATTTGATATAACCCAAAAATCTCTTTTTATTTATATAAATTGGAAGGATTACACTGAGTACAATTTCAGAAACCAAAGTAAAAGATACAAGAGAAAAGAAGACTAGTCATCCTAAGGATCCCTAACAACAGTGTCAGAAGATCTGGCTGAAGGCGCGTACTTCCTTCGAATGCAACGAATCTCGGTCTCAAAAGAAGCCTTCATCTGAGTCTTCTCAAGGACAAGCTGGTCAACAATCTTCTTCCAAGCAACGGAAGGTTAGGGCATGCTAGAAGATGAAACCTCTGGCTCTTTCTGTCTCTTTGTCACTCAGTCTTCAAGTAGCTCAATCAATGCATCTTTGTCTTTAGACTCCAACTGCAACTCTTCATGCTTCTTACTCAAAGCATGGAAAGGCTCTTCCCACATATCCTTCTCTTGCTTCATCTTAATGAGCGTGTCTTCCAACTCCTCTACATCTTGGTTAGGGAGAGTTAATGGCTGAACCACAACCATAGACATAGGTCTTTCACATGGACAAGGCAACTTCAACTCCATAGCTATCTTCTTCACCGAAAGAGTGTAACCTTCCAAAGCTACACAATTGCACGGACCAAGCTCGGATCTTCCTTTCCTATGCACGTTATGCCAAGCATGCACAATCTTCTGCTTCAAATGTTGGGGATCTTTACCCTAATGATAGAAAAGACCTTTTAACAAAGTGTTATAAGGTTTGTCTCACAATAGGAACCCAAGTTGACGACGAGCCAAAGCAGGGTTGTAGTTAATTCCTCCTTGTGTCCTAATGAAAGGCACATTAGAGAATTCACCATAACTATCAATAATCTCCAAACTACTTAAGGATGGATCATACCAAACTATATCATCATTAGTGAGAGACATAAGTCTCTGAGACCACCTTAGACATTATTTGTTCTCCAAAAAGCAGGCGTCTGAGGCAAGTGCTAAATAAACCACTTGTACAGAAGAGGAATGCAATAGAGAATAGTTCCACCACCCTTAGAGTTCCTTAGATGCAAAGAGAAATAAATATCACCCAACAAAGTAGGCACAGGATTCCCAATCAAGAAAAGTCTAATGGCGTTAACATCAACAAAACCGTCAATGATAGGGAACAAAGCTAATCCATAGATGAGTAACACAAAGATAGCTTCAAAAGCATCCATACTACCAACTTGAGCAAAAGTGGTAGCTTTCTCGATGAGGAAAGCAGATGGCAACCCAAATAATCCTCCTTTCTTCACCCAGTGAGCCTCTATCTCAGACTTCTTCAAGTGAAGAGCTTCAGCAATAATACTAGACCGGGGAATCTCCTCCAATCCACTAAAAGGTATTCAACTAGAAACAGGTATCCCCAAAAGATGAGAATACTCCTCCAAGGTGGGGACAAGCTGAAAATCTAGGAAAGTGAAACAATGGTAGAGAGGATCATAGAACTGTACCAATACACTAAAGAGTCCTTCAACCACATCTGCAGACAAAATGGATAGAAGCTTCCCATGATGTTATTTGAAGTCCAAGGAATCTAATACAAAAGATGATAGCTTCCTTAACTCTTTCAAGTCGGGACATCTGAAACTGTACTTCTTAGTGTTCCTTCGTCCATAATCCATGGTCTGAAAATATTTGCAAATGATACCTTAGTTCCTTGAAATTTTGTGTGATGAATGTTATGATGCGCACAAAATGCATGAATGCAACAATCACAAGTAAGGGATCACACACAAGGCAAACAAAGGTCAAGGGATGAATCAAGTCATTGTCAAGATCATCTATTTTGGTGGATTATGGTTTACACCTTATCAGCACCCAAGTTCCATTGATATTGACAAGACATGATTGGATCAACCAAGAATCAAGGATTTGTTGCAGGTGACGAGCATGGAGTCTGGGTAAGAACCATCCCAAAGGAGTGAACTAAGGATAAAAAAACCTCTAGATCATGTTCTAAAAAGTTCCCAGAGCTTAATTCCATCTATCGGATATTACAAGTTAAGATGACTGACTCATCGACCCATAATATTCTCAAGAGAAACTCGTCTGAGTGTAGTATCGCGTAACAACTGTTATCAAGTCTACACTTGAATAGTTTCTGCACTACGTCCTAAATACGCCAAGATGGGTTAAGTGTTCTAAGGTCCTCAGCTTCTCAGACCCAATTAGAAATAGTAATGCCTAACCACAAATACTTGTGTGACATTTCCAAATCTAAAGGAGTCTCCACTGAGCAAATGGATCTCAAGCCAACTTGTTAAGGACTACTCCACACAAGTCGAACATGAGTATACCATCCTCCTATCTTAATTTCACTCAAGTTCGGGTTAGAACTTATCTCACCACTCAGAGATCACCAAGCACAACAAGCAGATTACATCACACATACATATATACAAACATCACATATATACAAATATATTCACACAAAGTGTAGGCTAAACCCACTAGAGACTACTCCCCAGCAGAGTTGCCACTTAATTTCTGTAACGGGAAATTCATGATCATCAAGCCATTGACAAGCTAGAGATCAATTAACAAGAGTCGCCACCGCACTTATATTGTTTCCAAGGGAAAAGGGAAAAAGTACGAACAAAACCTAAAAAGTAAGAAGTTTTCAAATAAAAACTAATAAAAATCAGAGATCACAGGTAAGGGGGTTGGTTACACAGAGGGAAGGTGTTAGCACCCAAATTGTCATAGGTACTCATAGGGAGCCCTTTTTGTGTGCATATGTATTTTGTACAAAGTGATGTTTACAAACAAATAGAATAGAGGGATAAGAAAAGAATTCATTAATTATATTTTTGTGTTTGACAAGACCTTCGGACTTGTACCTACGTACCAACATATAAATGAGGGATCAAAACCTCGTAGTTCGTGCTATAAATTTCAAAATGAGTGTGTTGGTTTTAACAAAGTTGAAGTTTGAAGGGCACAAAGGCCTGAAAATGGTTTGAATGAGTTACTTCTTTTCTGCTTTTTTGAAAGTTTAAGTCAAGCATAGTTAAGTTCATTTATAAGTTGATTTAAGAAAATAAGTTTGAAAATGCAATGGCATAAGGCCAAAGTTTCTACCTTTTTGCAAAAGTGGTCAAAGTTTAGAACAAAAATAGTTCACACAAAGAAGGTTTTGAAAATGGAGGGAGAGATTTTGAAATTAAAGAAATTGGGAGAAGATGAAGATACTACCCTATGCACAAAAATTAAAAGTTTAAAGTTGAAAAGATCTGACCAAATGGGAGCAATCCAATAGACAAGTATGTCAATAGAAACCCAGAATTCCCTTGGACTTTTAGAATCAAGCAACACATAAATGCACAATTATATCAATCTTGATGAGCAAAGGCATCAAATAAAGATGGCCTCATCCAAGCTTATCCACTTCATGATCTTCTTCAAAATAGCCTATGTAGCAGATGAATTCCACAAGTCACGGGTATAACAGCTTAGCAATGATTAATTATGTAGATGAACTGGAGAGATCTTGAATGATGTATCAGATGAATTCCAAATTTTCAAGCACTTGGTTCTTCAACAAATTGACATTGGCTAAGTCCATTAGCAAAGGAATGTTGCCTAAGTTCTAAGTCCAATTGGGCAAGATCAAACCAACAGTCCACTCAAAAGTCTTTTAGGGTTTTTGTTATTATTATGTACATTAATGGCCAAAGACCACACAAGCAAACAAGGTATACACAAACAAGATAATATCACACAATATGGTCCAAATGGACAAAGTGAAAAGTAAATTAACATAAACAATTAGAATGATATGTATAATGGCAAATGATAATAGAATACTAAAAGTAAATTGCATTAAAGTAAAGACTTGAATTTAAAAGTTAATGGTTAATAAGTTAGTAGTTAGTTTTGTTTTGCTTTTGATTTCAAGACATTCTTTGGAGAACACTCAACCCACTTTCCATAAGCATGGATCCTTGAACCAAAACATCTTCCAAAGGAAGGAAAGAAGGCCAAGTTTCCACACAATACCATGGAAGAGGGGAGACTTAGGCTGCGTTTGTTACAACTTTTTAAAAAAAAAATCTATTTTTTTATTATAAAATCATTTGTAAAAATTTTAAGAGTGTTTGTTTCAGATTTTTTAAAAATGATTATGTTAAAAAAATGATTTTTTAATTAAAAATGAGAAGCTGATCCAAGTAGCTTTTAAATTTTCATTTTGCGATAGATGAGAGAGAAAATGAAAATACAAAATACGGAAGGTTACACCCAAAGCAAAGTTACATAGTTATCCTTAAACTGTCTGAAAATTTTGAAAATACCCTTCGAGGGTTTAGCTTCATTTTGTTCAGAATCGTGAACAGTGATTCTTCTTCCCTCTACTTCAATGGCGGCGTGAGAAGTGTCTTCTTCTTCTTCTTTGCACCAAGTAAAAATTATAACGAATCTTCTCCTTCTTTAATGTTATCTGGGATTTTCAATTTTTCATTTTTCATTAGAGGTAGTGATTCCTTTGTTAAACTTGTGATATAGGGTTTTCAACTTATTTTGAAATTGAATTCTAGAACTTGAAGCTATTGTTAATTCAGGTTAGAGCTCTTTGTAATGGTTAATAGTGAAATTCATGGTATGAACAATTTAAATGTGGTAGCATATTGTCATGGGTTGGATGTAGTTGCTTAGAGTTGTTTGTTTGCTAATTGTTCTGTTCTTGAAATACCTCATGAGATTGAACTATTTTCAAATGCATTATTAATATGATAGCTGCATTCTGCTCACTATGACTACTTCGTCTTCTATTCATTATCTTTCTACATTGCTAAGCCATCTTGGGTGAGATTCAATCATCCTCTCAACATATGTTGTGCTACCCACTACTTTCTGTCATACATTCACTGCCTTCTCATTTTATTAACATTGAGCTTATGCTGTTGGTTTTTAGGAATCAAAACTCAGCACCACACAACATTACACTTTCAGTGGTTGCATGATAATAGAATTCTTTGAGCTTGAGAAATATTTTCTATCATAATTATTACTTAATAACTTGAAGCATTTTTCCATCTCATTCTCCCAACTTAAATCATATGTCCTGATGTCACCCTAATTTCTTCATCATATTTTCTATCACAATTATCACTTGACAACTTGAAGCATTTTTCCATCTCATTCTCCCAACTTAAATCATGTCCTGAAGTCCCCCTAATTTCTCCATCATATTGGATGATTGTGTCATGAAAAACTATCACAAAAGCATAAGCTTAAGGTAAAAACTAGAGCTAGGTCAATGACCTATTACAACAAACAGACATCTGTTAAGCAATTGGATCAAAACAGTCTCACAATACCTACTACACACACACAAATATCTTAGACGACTCTTGTGGAAAATAAAACAAAACAGATTCAATTTTGAACAAACTAGGTATCAACAAATAGATACAAAACAAAATGCCTAATTGCACTCTACCTACACTAATGAACAATGAAGCACATTAACAAAAGAACAACGTGAACATGAAAATTTGTCATTAGATTTTCTCTACACGCTTTTACCACTCTTTTATAAACTTTATTTGTCATTAGATTAGATGCATAAGCTTCATGATTATTGCTTTATTTCAGCAACAGGAGGAAAAGCATGACAGTGGTTAATACAGTAATATAGAGAGTAAAATAATGAGAACTATCATGCCTAGAACAATTGGAATAATCACAGCCTTTTCCTTAGCACATAACTTTTTTGGTTGGATCATTGTATAACTTCTTTATTGGAAAAGTTATAGTAGTTATAGTGTATGGTGCCACTATTGTTGGATAAAGCACATAATTCTTATTTAGAGCATGTATTTGTTGTTACTTATATAGAGTTATATTTTTATATCAACCATGAGGATTAAATACCATATTACATACACATAAACTCTTATTTGAGTGATAAATATTAATAGGTTTATTTCAAATTTCTACTCTATTAGTGATAAATATTAATATTATATTTGATGACTAGAATGACATCTAAAAAATATGTGAAAAGTTTAGAGAAGGATTGAAAAGTTGTTGCAAAATGGGGGGATGACAGTAAAACGGAAAGTTTGCTGAAAATTTGCATTGAAGAAATAGAAGCGGGTAATAGGCCAACTACCCACTTCAGTAAAGAAGGGTGGAAGAATATTACTGAAAAATTTCAAAAGAAAACCGGATATGGTTATGATTGCACTCAACTAAAAAATAGATGGGATTCATTGAAAAGAGAGTTTTCGTCATTTGTGAAGTTAGTGGATAAGCAAACTGGAGTAGGACGGGATCATGAAAAGAAAACTATCATGGATGACGATGATTGGTGGGCTGAAAAGAGTAAGGTACAGTTTTGTCGATATATACTAGACTAGTATTTAATTAATTGCATGAATTTTTTCATGATATATGTTTTGAATGTTTATTTATTTTTCAGGATGATCCAGATATTTTGAAATGGAAACATGGAGGACCTAAGTTTATTGAATTGATAGATAAATGTTTCAAGGGTGCCATAGCTACTGGATTCTCCCTTTACAAACCATATGAAGATCAATTACCATGTGAAGGATCAGAATCTGTTTTTGAAGACGGTCATGAGAATAACACAATTACTGAGGATGAAGGAGATGCAGATAATTTTGCTGTTGGCAATGAAGTACAACCCAACCCAACACCAAGTTCTTCCAAAAAGAGAAAGGTTTTAGGGAAAGGAGAGAAAATCGGGGCAACAGAGAAACTTCAACGATCTCTTGATCGTATACTCGATGGGTTTGGGCCAAGCCAACAAGGACTCCCAGAAGATAACATTAGTTATGCTAAATGTTTCAAAATGTTGGATGAAATCCCATCCTTGGTAAAAGGATCACATTTACACTTTAAGGCTGTTAGAATCCTTGCCAATAAAGTAAATAGGACAACATTTTCTTACTTAATGAATATCTCCACTGCTGATATGGCTCTTGATTGAATAGACACATGTCCCGAAAAAAAATATCCATGTGATCGTTGATAGGATTGCATGATTCTTAGAAAAAAACCATTAACAGTTTGATCTAATATGATATTTTTCATAATTACTTTGTTGTTTTGATACCAAATGGAAATTTCATTATTGACTTGTTAGAATATGTGATTTTGGATTCTTAAATGTCATTCTTGTGTTCTTACTTTCTTGCTTTAAGGATTTAAGGTGTCATGATCTTTAACTATCCAAACATTTATAATTTTACATTTTTGTGTAACAGGATGGGTGACAATTCAAATAAGTGTTTGGGTGAGAGTTCAGATGATAGTTCATATGAGAGTGGCAATACATCTGAAATAGATATTGAAGTCTAACAGGTTAATAGAAGTCAATATCATATTGCAACGGTGATGGTTGCTTTTATGGTTGCAAACCATGTTTTGAAATACATTGTCAAAGAAAAGAAAACTACGTCAATTCTCTCCGGCCAACTATGGTTTATAGAGTTGATAACAGGAAATGATAACAGGTTTCTTGAGCAACTTCGAATGAGGAAACAAGTCTTTCAGAATTTGGTATGCGAGTTAACTAATAATTGTGGGTTGACACCTACTAAACACATTGGAGTTGAGGAAAGTGTTGGGATATTCTTATATATGATAGGGCAACCTTCCTCATATAGAAATGCCCAAGAGCGATTTCAACATTCTAGTGAGACCATTCATAAACATTTCAACAAAGTTTTAGAAGCTATATGCAAGTTGGGGAAAAAAGTCATAAAACATGTTGATCTTGTTGACTCTTCTCAATATATCAGAGATGATAATCGATATAGGCCTTACTTCAAAGACTGTATAGGAGCAATAAATGGCACACATATTAAAATACATGTCCCAACAGAGAAACAAAAACCGTTTTTCAATAGGAAAGGACATACAAGTACTAATGTGATGGCTGTGTGTGACTTCAATATGTCCTTTACTTTTACATTGTGTGGATGGGAAGGATCTGTGCATGATGCAAAGATTCTTATGGATACTCTTCGTAAACCCAATTTACGATTTCCTTATCCCACAGAAGGTTACTTTTTGGTACTTCAAATATTTTATTAGTATAATTAATATTTTTATATTCTTATCTGATATATTTTGTTTATATATATATACATGTAAATACTATCTTGTAGGGGATGACACTCTACAATTGAAAGAGGACAGACACCAAATTTGGTATGGTGATAAAGTACCGCCATAACAGAGAATGAAAATCTCAAATAAATCAAAAGTGAAGATGCGGGATATGCAAATCATGAATTTATATGAATGTATATGTGTATGTATATATGGTGATTATGCTGACAAAACAATCACAAAGGATACAAAGGTGTCGCAAAGAAATTGAACCATCGGTACAATCCTCGGTCAATCCACAAAATAATGGAGACAAACTGCTGGAGAACAGAGAGATTGACATCCCAAAGGCTCAACCCTGGTTGGGGAAGGAGATCGGCTGAGGAAAAAAACATCCAATCTGTAGGGAATTTTAGGTCAACACGATAAAATGGGAGACAACCCTACTGGGGAAGAATCTCAAAGCTGCTCAAGAACCATGAGGAAACTCCGACTGGGAGAAAAGATACAACGATTGGTGGGGACACCAAAGAGATCTACTAGGGATAATCAAACATCTTCTGATGATGATCCACCTGCTGAGGAAATACGAACTCCGCTGGAAAGACCGAAACTCTTGTTGGGGAGAAGAACACGCCGCAACCAACTCAGCTGGGAAAAAGAAAGAAGCTCTACTGGGGATCAAATACTCCGCCGAGGAATTGAAACAATATTGATGTCTGGGGATACCCGAAGAGTTAACTGCTTGGGGAACCTCAAATGTTTCGCACTTAAGAACTTGCTTTTTACTGAAATGTTGTTCATATTCCATTTACTTTTTTTGGGAAGATTCTTGATTTTATATATTAAAGAAATTTTGATTTTGATTTAAAAGTTTTATTTTAAAATGATCATAATAAAATTTAAAACTATTGGCTGGAGTAAATAAGAGTAGAAAGAATTGGATAAAAGCTCAACTTTATTTATTGGAATGGTAGTCTGTAAATGACAAGACTCCATAGATTTTACAAATTTTGAAAATGGTAATTTACATGGAAAGGGTTACATTGAATACAAATGATCCTTAATCCTTCTACTAACTCTTGATATTGTAAGACCCTAATTTTGACCCTAAGATCCCTCATGGCATCATAACATTGCATTTGCAAAGCCTCAAGGATCATAAGCATCTTGGTTCCCTTTACCTTTGGGTAAGACCTCTTATGAGTAGTTTGAGATCACCAAGCATGCTTGATTTGTATATCATTGCTTTTATTATGTTGTTTACTAACCAAAAGCACAAAAATATGTCACTAACATCTTTTGTTTGTAGCTTGAGCAATCACAAGGTCAAAAGCTTCAAGGAGATCACTGGTACAAAGATATGGTCAAAAGAAGATGAAAGCAAGCATGGTAATGGTTCCCAAAGCTCTCCTCCATCAAATATGCCTTCCTATCATCTCAATTCGTCATTTTGATCAAATCAAGTCAAAGGGTTTGAGGTTTGTCCCCCCAAGGAAACCCTAATTCATCTGTGCACCACAATGCCTTGCTCTTGAAGCAACCTCAGCCCATAATCAAATACAATCAAGGGAAGTTCTTTAATTCATCATTTCATGCATATTTGAACTTATTTGAGTGTCCTCAATCATCAATTCATCCAGATATGAGTCATGGACTTGAGAAGTTGAGCAGTCAATTCATCTGACTATTTTGGAATACACTGAGATCTAACTTTTTATGTGTTGGTCAAATGGAGATGATCCTAAAAGTAACAATGATCTTAGGGACAATATGAACAACTTTCATGTTCATAAAAAATTGATTTGAAGCCTGGAAGGTCATCTCCCATTCCAATACATTATAGGTCATTTTGACTGAAACCCTAATTTTGGGTCAAATTCCCAAGAACATAACTCATTCATTTTTTATGATTTTGAGGTGGGATAAAATGAATTGGAAAGCTTAAGATGTCTACTTAAAATGTTATGTTGAACAAAATTTCAAAATCTCAAAGGAAATACATGTGATAATGCAAGACATTATAGGTCCTTTTGGACCAAATGCATTAAAAGGCAAAAAAGTCCAACTTCAAGTGCCCATAACTCTTTCATAAAAACTCCAAATGATGCACAATTTAAGTCCATTTTGATTTTATTGAAGATATCTACAACTTTGATATTGGAGGTTTTTTCATTTGAGGCTTGCATCATCAAAACAGAAGGGCTTAAACATTGGCCAAATTTAGAAACCTTGCCTTTACATGTTTTGCACCTTGCACTTTAAACTCAAAATTCACCAATTTCCAAACTTCAAATGGATTTTTGACCAACATAACAATTGTTCCTCACATCAAAACCTTTCCAACCATTACTCACATGCTCATGTTTGGATTTGGCAAATAGCATTTTCGAAGAGGGGAAGTTTTTGGTTCAATTATGCATAACACATCAAAACTCCATGCACAAGCCATTTCACTCCAAACTACGCGTCTAAATCATCTCACATTCATTTCAGATTGCATTTGGCATTGAATTTGGGCCTTTTGCATGATCATGCAAGCCCATGCAATGAATATCCAATTCCATGCACACGGATTGAATCACACTTGCCTTGCCTTTCCATCTATAAATAAGAGCTCCATTCCATTCAAATCCCATCCATGAATCAACCTGAAATGCTGCTGAACTGAAAACCTAACCTCTCACCAAAGGAGCTATTTCACTTTTTTTCAATTTTTTCAGATCTAAAATTCAACTACATCTGGTTGAATCTTTGGATCTAAAGCTCATAGACCTCTCTCTCATACTCCATTGATCTTCTGTTTGGCCAAAGGAAGCAAGGAAGCAAGCTCAAATCTCCAGAATTCAAGGTTGTTCTTCAACTGGTTTTTTCTTCGAATCTCACCAATTATTGATCTATTTGCTTGGATTTTTTGTTGGCTGAAGTCCTCTTCATAGAAGCAATTGTTTTGTATGCTCAATTATTGAAATCCATGAAGTTCACTTGAACATCACAGAGTTTCCATCTCTGATTTCTCTCAATATAGAGATCTAGAGTGGAATTGAGTGGTACAGGGATGATGTACATCATCCCAGCTTTCCAACGATGTATGGATCGTGTATTTTGGTTAAGCTTTTGAAACCTGCAAATGTCACCGGAATCTTCATGCTCACTGGAGAAGAAGGTGGCTCCGGTGGCCGTCCCTTTGCCAGATGCATTGTGGACCATTGGATCTAATCTCCAATTTATATCCCAGCCCTTGGATCTTTTGACTTTTAATAATGCCATGTGTAGCGCATTGACTTGGACCTATGGTGGAAGCGCGCTTCTGGAGCGTATGATCTGCCAGCTCAATTAATGAGCTCAGATCTAACGCTCCTTGTTTTTTTGAATTTCTTATTTTATGTTTTTATTTCTTTTATTTCCATTACTTTCAAAAATTCATATCTTCTTCATTTTAAATCCAAAAATTATGGGACCAATTGCATTCTTCTCCAAATAATTTCTAGTTTCTAATTTTGATTTTTTATTTTTTTTATTTTGTCATTTGGTATTTTTGGTGAATTTTCTCTTTCCTGGTCATTTTTAATTCATTTTAAATAGTTTTTGATATTCAAAAAATACAAAAATATTTTCCCAACCTATTTGAATGATTTCTCTTTTCTGATTTCTCTTTGTTTGACTTTGACTTTCAATGTCATTTGGTCAACACATATGGATTGGTACATTTGATTTCACCTTATGCACTTTGTTCTTTCCAGTTTCCTTTTCCATTATTCATCTCTTTCTTCTTCTTCTTCTTTTTCTTTTTGATCAATGAGTTGAAGGTTGATAAGTTAGCATTGATTAGGGAGGCTTAATCTTCCTTGATTCAAATCTAATTCATCTTGATCAATTGATCAAATGAATGACTTTGCATTAAGGATAGATTGTTTCCTAAATTATGCAAAGGACTTAAAGCAATACAAGATCAATTCTCTTCTTCTTTTTGGCATGGCAAGTTGTTGGAACTTGGTTCACTAATCAAGACTTCTAACTTGTGTTGTTGCCTACATCATTATTGACCGGCCTCAGATAGTTGTGACTTCTACATAACTCCAATTACGATTGCTTAACATAGCGCTAAATTTGCCTTATGGCACACTAACTACTAACACTAACCATTAACAATTAACATTTACTTTTTGCACTTTACTTTTATGCAATTTACTATTCTTGTACATATTATTCATTTGCTTTTTCCTTTGCTCACTTGAGCACATGTTTATGTTAATGCCATTTTCCTTTTGCTCACTTGAGCACATAATTGTGTATATACTATTGTGCTTGTGTTTTGTTTTGATTGTTGTGAATCAAATACAAAGAATTGGACAAATGGACTTAGACTTTAGGATCTTCCCTATGCAAATTTGGAGTCAAAGAGAAACTAGGCATTGGGGCCTTTAGAATGCTTAATCTTGAAGATGAACATTGATAGGACCATATTCTAAACTCCCTCTTGTCCATTCTTTGATTGTATTATAGAACCTTTTGATGTGTGTTTTCTTGTGCTAGGAGTTCCAACTTGAGTTTAATTGAGGAACCATTGCCATGAGCTTCTAAGAGAGAGAGAGATCCAAGATACATTAAGGAGTCTTTCCAAGAGTTCATTTGACTGTTGATTGCTTGAGTTTATGCTTTGTGTGATTGCTTATTCCAAATGATGGGAGCTACTTGGATCATCAATATGATTTCAAGAGAGGAACTCCATTTGTGGTTTTGTTTCTCATCCCTCACCTTTTTGCATTACTTAGGACCTTAGCCCTTCTTCTTCTTCTCTCCACTCTAACCCAAGCCAAACTTTTGTGCAAACATCTAACACTTGTTTTCAACATTAGAAACCTAAGCCTTATGCTTTTGATTTTCAAACTTTCTTTTCATAACACTTATTTTGAATTGAATCTTTAAGTCCACTTTGACCATTTTGTATATACTTCTAATTGGTAAATATAACCCATTCAAATGTGTTTTTGTGGTTTCAATGGCCACCTTCTAATCAAAACTTTTTCATAACCTTTAGTTATTAGGTTTGAGTTATCTTTGTGGTAGATGTAATACTCACCTATATCCTTAGTGATGGACAATGAGTCTTCCATGCTTATTATAGGGTTAACCACTCACTAGCATGTTGAAGCTATCCTCACATGGTGGATTTGTGGTTTTAGGTAGAGTTTTCTCCCTTTGATAACAAAAGACCTTAAGGCTTTTGGACTAATCAATTCACCAACTTGTTTTGAGATTTTTACCCCGAACTACGAGGTTTTGATCCTAATCTTTTTTAAGATGGTACGTAGGCAATGGGTTTATCCATCCAAACACAAAATTTAAATAACTTGTATATTCTCTTCTCATCCCCTCAATCATGTTTGCACAAACAAATTTTCACAAAACAACAACCTTACCACAGGTATGAAAAGGGATCCCTATGAGTACCTAGGATGTTTTGGGTGCCTAACACCTTCCCATTGCATAACCAACCCCCTTACCCAGATCTCTGATTCTCTTTTACTAGTTTTTGTTTTGATAAAACTTTTAGGTTTTTGTTCGCTTTCTAACCATTCCTTTGGATAAATAGAACTGCGGTGGCGACTCGACTTGTATGATTTACCTTGGATTTAGTCAATATCTCTAATGGTAACGAATACCCCGCTACAGATATCCACTGTGCTCTTGACCGCTGCTGGGATGATGAACTGATATCAACCCCTGTGCTCAAAACAGTCTTCAAAATCACTGAAGATCAGCAAAATGCAGTTACTTGCCATAACCTCTAATTTTTGCATATGTTGCCCCAAGGTGGGGTACTCAACTTATCGGGAAATTCTTTCTATTTTATGTCTCTAATTTTTGCCCGGATCGCCCTTTCAGGTTTTCAATCCACCAAGACGCTCATTTTTGCCTGAGCCGCCCTTTCGGGTTTTCAACTTAGCGAGCTGTTCTTTTATTGTTTTAGGCGAAGTATTTCTTGACTGCATCTGCGTTAACAGGACGAATAAACTCTTCACCATCCATAGTTGTAAGAATCAATGCACCGCCTGAAAAGGCTCTCTTGACAACATATGGGCCTTCATAATTGGGAGTCCATTTTCCTCTGGAAACTGGCTTGAATGATAAAATCTTCTTGAGCACAAGGTTACCTTCTCTGAACACTCGAGATTTGACCTTCTTATCAAAATCTTTCTTCGTTCTCTGCTGATATAACTGATCATGACACATGGCAGTCAATCTCTTCTCTTCAATTAAATTCAAATGATCAAACCTAGTTTGACAGCATTCAGCTTCAGTTATCTTGGCTTCCATGAGCACACGCAACGAAGGAATCTCAACCTCTACGAGGAGCACTACTTCCATACCATACACAAGAGAGAAAGGGGTTGCCCTTGTTGAAGTGCAAACGGATGTACGATACGCATCCAAAGCAAATGGGAGCATCTCATGCCAATCCTTGTACGTGACAACCATCTTCTGGATAATCTTCTTGATATTCTTGTTTGCAGCTTCAACAGCCCCATTCATCTTAGGTCTGTAGGGAGAAGAATTATGGTGTGCAATCATGAAGTCTTTGCAAAAAGCTTCCACCATATTGTTATTCATGTTCGATCCATTATCAGTAATGATCTTACTTGGCACACCATAACGGCATATAATCTGATTCTTGATAAACCATATGAAAACTTGTTTGCTTACATTTGCATATGATGCCGCTTCAACCCATTTGTGAAGTAGTCAATTGCCACCAAAATGAAACGATATCCATTCGAAGCTTTGGGCTCAATCATCCCAATCATATTAATTCCCCACATGGAGAAGGGCCATGGGGAAGAGATAACATTCAAAAGTGTTGGCGGAACATGAATCTTATCAGCATAGCTTTGACACTTGTGGCATTTCTTCACAAACTTGCAACAATCAGATTCCATTATCCGCAAATAGTAACCTACTCGCAACATCTTCTTTTCCATTTCATGTCCATTGGAATGAGTACCAAAAGAACCTTCATGCACTTCAGTCATCAACAAGTCTGCCTCGTGTCTATCCACGCATCTAACAAAACCATGTCGAAGTTTCTCTTGTACAATATACCACTATTCAAGTAGAAATTACCGGCTAATCCTCTCAAAGTCTTCTTATCTTTCAAAGATGCCCCAGGCGGGTAAATCTGACTTTGGAGGAAACATTTGATGTCATAATACCACGGTCTGTCATCTTTGATCTCTTCAACAACAAACACATGAGTTGGCCTATCAAGACACATCATAGACAATTTGGGTACTTCATTCCAATACTTTACCATAATCATTGATGCCAAAGTTGGAAAAGCATCTGCCATCCGGTTCTCATCTCGAGGGATATGATGAAATTAAACCTTTGTGAAGAAAGTTGAAATCCTCCTTGCATAATCTCTAAACGGTATTAAACTGGATTAATTTGTCTCCCATTCTCCTTTGATCTGATTCACAACCAAAGTTGAATCACCGAAGACATCCAAATATTTGATTCTGAGATTCATGGCCTCTTCAACCCCATAATGCAAGCTTCATATTCTGCCATGTTGTTTGTACACTTGAAAGTCAATCTAGCTGTAAATGGAAAATGCGTGCCTTGAGGAGTAATGATTACTGACCCAATGCCATTTCCATATTGATTAACAGCTCCATCAAATGCCATGCCCCAACGGGAACCAAGTTCTGGCCCTTCTTCAAGCAATGGTTCATCACAATATTTCATTTTCAAGTACAAAATCTCTTAATCTGGAAAATCATATTGTACTGACTGATAATCTTCGAATGGTTGGTGAGCCAAATGGTCAGCCAAGATACTACCTTTGATCGCTTTCTGAGATCGGTATTCGATATCATACTCTGATAACAATATCTGCCAACGGGAAATCCTACCAGTTAAAGCAGGCTTCTCAAATATGTACTTGATTGGATCCATTTTGGACATCAACCAAGTGGTATGATTCAACATATACTGACGCAGACGCTTAGCAGCCCAAGCCAATGCGCAACAAGTCTTTTCAAGCATTAAATACCGAGTCTCACAGTCGGTGAACTTCTTACTGAGGTAGTAAATTGCAAATTCTTTCTTCCCAGTCTCATCTTGCTGACCAAGAACACAACCCATACTATCTTTGAGCACAGTCAACTACATGATCAACGGTCTTCCTTCAACAGGTGGAGACAAAATCGGAGGTTCAAGCAAATACTCCTAGATACTATCAAATGCTCTCTGGAAGTCTTCGGTCCAATCACAAGGCTGATCTTTCCGAAGAAGCTTCAATATAGGCGCACATGTGGGAAATGAATCTGGAAATATAATTCAAGCGGCCGAGAAAACCTTTGACTTGCTTCTTAGTTTTAGGCGCAAGCATCTCTTGTATTGCTTTGACCTTGCCAGGATCAACTTCAATACCCTTCTCGCTGACAATAGAGCCCAATAACTTACCAGAACGAACACCAAAAGTACACTTATTGGGATTCAAGCGGGAGTTTATACTTCCTCAAATGCTAGAATAGCTTCAACAAATGCTCAACATGTTCCTCTTCATCAATCGATTTAGCAATCATGTCATCAACATAAACTTCAATCTCTTTATGCATCATATCATGCAAAAGAGTAGTCATTGCTCTCTGATAAGTTGCACCAACATTCTTTAAACCGAAAGGCATCACTCTATAACAGAATGTTCCCCAGGGTGTAATGAATGTGGTCTTCTCCATATCCTCGGGTGCCATCTTAATCTGATTATATTCGGAAAATCCATCCATAAATGAAAAGACTTGAATTTAGCAGTATTGTCTACCAACATATTAATGTGTGGTAGAGCAAAATCATCTTTCAGACTGGCTTTATTCAAATCTCTATAGTCGACACACTTGCGGACTTTTCTATCTTTCTTTGGCACTGGCATGATATTGGCCTCTCATTGCGGATACTCAGCAGTTAGAAGGAAACCGACATCAATCTACTTCTGAACTTCCTCTTTGATCTTCACATCCATATCAGGATGCGTTCTTCTCAACTTCTGCTTGAATGGCGGGCATTCCAGTTTCAATGGAAATCTATGCTCCACAATATCAGAATCCAACCCAGGCATGTCTTGATAGGACCAAGCAAACACATATGAATACTCTCTAAGAAGATCAACTAACCCCTTCTTAGCATCTGGACACAGTCGAGACCCAATCTTGACTTCCTTCACATCATCTTCGGAACCCAAGTTGACTAGCTCAATTTGCTCTTCAAACGGCTGAATAATCTTCTCATCTTGCTCAAGAAGACAATACAATTCATCACTCACTTCTACATCACTTTCCTCTTCGGCTTCAAACACAGGGAATTCAAAATTTAGAGAAGGAGAAGGATCATTGTATTCAATGGGGATAGGAACCAACCTGCATAATGATTTGATATTTTGATTTTAGAGAAGTGAACTTGTGACCAAATATTATGCAGATGGACAACTATATTGTTTATTTAGGTTTTTGTGATTACCATTTTCAGAAATAAGCAAAAAGTAAAAACAAAATATCAAAGATGTGGATGAATAGAATTAATTTTATTGATGATCAATTTAAAATGCCCAAACAATGTTCACTTCTCCCTTAGGCATAGGAGAAGGATTTTAAAATATAAAAGAAATTGAATAGATCGATGCAAAATAACAGGAATATCAACAGCAGTCCAATTGTTGCATGTCTCTCCATGCGTCACAAAGTTGGTGCAGTCTTCCTCTTCGTTGTCCTCTAGCACAACAACTAAGTGTTGTTCATTGCCATGAATGAACCCTCCGCTACAGAAGCTGAGTTGCATCTCTTCAGATCTAACGGTTACCGAGCCCTTCTGGAACCCCAAACCAGTTCTTCCCTTGTTGTCGGCGACCTCTACCACGCGCCCCTACTGATCAACAGGACCTTCTTCCACAATCTTCTGCGCATATTTCAGAGAGGACATAGGTGCCCCAACTCTCTTCTCAGCAGCAATAGATAAGGCTTGGAACAGAGTTCCAACCTCATCCTCAGCTTCCACATAGGAGAAAGATGACAGACGGCTAACCAACAACGCTTTGTCACCTCCCACAATTACCAGTTTGCCATTCTTGACAAAATTGAGCTTCTGATGCAGAGTGGAAGTAACAACCCCTGCCTCATGAATCCATGGCCTTCCCAATAAACAGTTGTAGGCCGGATGAATATCCATTACCTGGAAAGTAATCTGAAAATCACTCGGGCCTATCTTGACTGGAAGGTCCACTTCTCCAATAACTGTCTTGCACGAGCCATCAAAGGCTTTGACACTTAGTCCACTGTACCTCATGGGAGCTCCTTGATAAGATAACTTTGACAGTGTTGACTTCGGAAGCACATTGAGTGACGACTCAGTATCAACTAGCACATTCGACAAAGCATCTTCTTTGCAATTCATAGAAATATGAAAAGCCAAATTGTGATTTCTTCCCTCTTCAGGGAGTTCTTCATCGCAAAAGCTCAAATTATTGCATGAAGTGATGTTAGCCACAATATGATCAAACTGATCCATAGTAAAATCTTGCTCCACGTATGCCTGTTCAAGAACTCTCTAGAGTGCTTCTCTGTTCGCTTCAGAATTCAAAAGCAGAGACAACACGGAAATCTTGGAGGGGGGCTGAAGCAACTGCTCGACCACGTTAAATTTACTCCTCTTGATCAGTCAGAGTACCTCATCATCATCACTATTGACCTTCAAATTGCTGGATTCACCAGACCTATCTTTTGAACAGCCCACTGGATCTACAATACGCACCTTTGCCTTCTTACCAACAACTGACTCTTCTCTATTCTCCGGGAACACCAGTCCAAAAGCTCGACCACTACGAGTCACCATCATAACATCTGCAATGCTCACTACTGAACTGGTCGTAGGCAACGGGACATCTTGACCACTCTCCATCATCGTAGCATTGTATTGATACGGTACATCCTTATCAGATGCATACGGGACTGGGCCCGCTAACCGTATTACCAACGGCGAAACTGATCTATTGCTGACATTTTGGTTACTGTTGCTATCATACTGAATCATCAACCACTCTGGTTGCTTCAAAACGGGCACAATGACATTAACATCGTCATCTACATGAAGAAATTGAACAATTTGGATCATGCCTTCATCCATCAGACGCTGGATGTCCCTTTTCATTACAGCACACCCCCTTGGGTTCATGCTACAAATATCACAACCATCGTGATCATGTTCACAGTCACTCACGAAACAAATATCTTTATGCATTTGCACCAAAGATCTTCGGATAAACCGGACATCGAAAACTTTGAATTCATCTGGACAACCGTCCACCATGTTCACTGAAGAATTCCCATGAGCGGGGAAAGGATTAGCTTTCACATTAGGCGCGCGGTCTTCAAAAGACACCATGCGACTCTTCATAAGCTTTTTCACCTCATACTTCAGCGGATAACAATTCTCAATATCGTGCTCGGGTACACCCTGGTGAAAATCATAGCGAAGTTCGGGTTTATACCACCAAGGAAGTGGTTTCAGGATCTGCGGTGGATTCCTCGGTTAAATCAAATTTTTGAGGACTAATGATGGGTACAATTCTGCATATGACATAGGAATCGGGTCAAAAGAGACCTTCTTCCTCTCAAAGTTCTGTTGCTGGTGATGATTGTTGTTGGAATTATTGTTGTTGTAGGTGTTTGTACTTTGTTGCAGTTGTTGTTGTTGGCATTGATTTTGATACTGATGTTGTTGTTGTTGTTGAATTGGTGTTCTTTGCTGATTGGAAAGTGCTAGAATGACGGAAGATACTTCATGATGATGATGTTGACGTGGTGGTGGATTTCTTCTGATTTGAAGCCTCCTCTGCCTCCGTCTAGAAATTGCATTGGTCTCATTATCCTTCCTTTTATTGAAATAACTCCCATACTTCTTGCTAGTCGACGCCTCATCTTTCGATAATCGTCCTTCACAGACCCCTTCTTCAAGTCTCATCCCCATATTTACCATTTCGGTAAAATCACTATGGGCACTGGCGATCATGCGTTCATAATAAAATGAACTCAGGGTTTTCAGAAAGATTTTCGTCATCTCTTTCTCCTCCAAAGGAGGAGTGATCTGGCCAGCCAACTCCCTCCAACGCTGGGCATACTCCTTAAACGTCTTCTTATCTTTATGAGACATGGACCTTAGCTGGTCCCTATCTGGCACCACATCCACATTGTACTTATATTGTTTCATAAAAGCCTCACCTAGGTCATTGAAGGTGCGGATGCTTGCACTATCTAACCCCATATACCAACGGAGTGCAGCACCTGTCAGGCTATCCAGGAAGTAGTGAATCAGTAGTTGGTCATTATCTATTTGAGTTAACATCTTGCAGGCATACATCACAAGATGACTGAGTGGATAAGAGTTCCCTTTGTATTTCTCAAAGTCAGGCACTTTGAATTTCACTGGGATTTTCACATTGGGCACTAAGCACAGTTCAACAGCACTCTTCCCAAACAAATCTTTGCCTCTCAGTGTTTTCAATTCCTTACACAACTCAAGAAATTGGTCCTTCATCTCATCCGTCTTCTCATAGACATCTGGGCCCTCAGACGGCTCGGAATGATAGATGGTATCCTCTACACGAGGCAAAGTATACACAACAGAAGACGACACAGACATGACCGGGCTAGATGCTGGCATGGAAGCAAATGTCGGAGCGAAACCTTTCGGCACAAAATTGGGTGGCATTCCCCACGGGAATCCAGCAGGCAGGTTCGGAGCGAAGTGGGCGGTGGTCGCACGCACAGTAGAGGTAACCACTTCAGAAATGACAGTCCTCGCAGGAGGAGTTGCAGGTGTTGGAGAAGCTTGGCTTTGAGCAGCAAGAACTCACTCCATCATGGCAGTCAGCCGGGCAATCTCCTCTTTCAAATCTCGGTTCTCTTGCTCAAGGTGTTCCATGATCTTTGAATGATTAGCTATGGTGTTGTACCGGTGAGTCAGCTTGGCTAAAGCACAGAAGAACACCAATCAGACACCTGGAAAAAAACCTGCTTATGCAAATGATGCATAAAATACAATGCTTGATTTATTTATGTTTTTCAAGGAACTTACGATATCATTTGGAAATATATAATATTTAAAATTGCAACAATTTGATATAACCCAAAAATCTCTTTTTATTTATATAAATTGGAAGGATTACACTGAGTACAATTTCAGAAACCAAAGTAAAAGATACAAGAGAAAAGAAGACTAGTCATCCTAAGGATCCCTAACAACAGTGTCAGAAGATCTGGCTGAAGGCGCGTACTTCCTTCGAATGCAACGAATCTCGGTCTCAAAAGAAGCCTTCATCTGAGTCTTCTCAAGGACAAGCTGGTCAACAATCTTCTTCCAAGCAACGGAAGGTTAGGGCATGCTAGAAGATGAAACCTCTGGCTCTTTCTGTCTCTTTGTCACTCAGTCTTCAAGTAGCTCAATCAATGCATCTTTGTCTTTAGACTCCAACTGCAACTCTTCATGCTTCTTACTCAAAGCATGGAAAGGCTCTTCCCACATATCCTTCTCTTGCTTCATCTTAATGAGCGTGTCTTCCAACTCCTCTACATCTTGGTTAGGGAGAGTTAATGGCTGAACCACAACCATAGACATAGGTCTTTCACATGGACAAGGCAACTTCAACTCCATAGCTATCTTCTTCACCGAAAGAGTGTAAGCTTCCAAAGCTACACAATTGCACGGACCAAGCTCGGATCTTCCTTTCCTATGCACGTTATGCCAAGCATGCACAATCTTCTGCTTCAAATGTTGGGGATCTTTACCCTAATGATAGAAAAGACCTTTTAACAAAGTGTTATAAGGTTTGTCTCACAATAGGAACCCAAGTTGACGACGAGCCAAAGCAGGGTTGTAGTTAATTCCTCCTTGTGTCCTAATGAAAGGCACATTAGAGAATTCACCATAACTATCAATAATCTCCAAACTACTTAAGGATGGATCATACCAAACTATATCATCATTAGTGAGAGACATAAGTCTCTGAGACCACCTTAGACATTATTTGTTCTCCAAAAAGCAGGCGTCTGAGGCAAGTGCTAAATAAACCACTTGTACAGAAGAGGAATGCAATAGACAATAGTTCCACCACCCTTAGAGTTCCTTAGATGCAAAGAGAAATAAATATCACCCAACAAAGTAGGCACAGGATTCCCAATCAAGAAAAGTCTAATGGCGTTAACATCAACAAAACCGTCAATGATAGGGAACAAAGCTAATCCATAGATGAGTAACACAAAGATAGCTTCAAAAGCATCCATACTACCAACTTGAGCAAAAGTGGTAGCTTTCTTGATGAGGAAAGCAGATGGCAACCCAAATAATCCTCCTTTCTTCACCCAGTGAGCCTCTATCTCAGACTTCTTCAAGTGAAGAGCTTCAGCAATAATACTAGACCGGGGAATCTCCTCCAATCCACTAAAAGGTATTCAACTAGAAACAGGTATTCCCAAAAGATGAGAATACTCCTCCAAGGTGGGGACAAGCTGAAAATCTAGGAAAGTGAAACAATGGTAGAGAGGATCATAGAACTGTACCAATACACTAAAGAGTCCTTCAACCACATCTGCAGACAAAATGGATAGAAGCTTCCCATGATGTTATTTGAAGTCCAAGGAATCTAATACAAAAGATGATAGCTTCCTTAACTCTTTCAAGTCGGGACATCTGAAACTGTACTTCTTAGTGTTCCTTCGTCCATAATCCATGGTCTGAAAATATTTGCAAATGATACCTTAGTTCCTTGAAATTTTGTGTGATGAATGTTATGATGCGCACAAAATGCATGAATGCAACAATCACAAGTAAGGGATCACACACAAGGCAAACAAAGGTCAAGGGATGAATCAAGTCATTGTCAAGATCATTTATTTTGGTGGATTATGGTTTACACCTTATCAGCATCCAAGTTCCATTGATATTGACAAGACATGATTGGATCAACCAAGAATCAAGGATTTGTTGCAGGTGACGAGCATGGAGTCTGGGTAAGAACCATCCCAAAGGAGTGAACTAAGGATAAAAAAACCTCTAGATCATGTTCTAAAAAGTTCCCAGAGCTTAATTCCATCTATCGGATATTACAAGTTAAGATGACTGACTCATCGACCCATAATATTCTCAAGAGAAACTCGTCTGAGTGTAGTATCGCGTAACAACTGTTATCAAGTCTACACTTGAATAGTTTCTGCACTACGTCCTAAATACGCCAAGATGGGTTAAGTGTTCTAAGGTCCTCAGCTTCTCAGACCCAATTAGAAATAGTAATGCCTAACCACAAATACTTGTGTGACATTTCCAAATCTAAAGGAGTCTCCACTGAGCAAATGGATCTCAAGCCAACTTGTTAAGGACTACTCCACACAAGTCGAACATGAGTATACCATCCTCCTATCTTAATTTCACTCAAGTTCGGGTTAGAACTTATCTCACCACTCAGAGATCACCAAGCACAACAAGCAGATTACATCACACATACATATATACAAACATCACATATATACAAATATATTCACACAAAGTGTAGGCTAAACCCACTAGAGACTACTCCCCAGCAGAGTTGCCACTTAATTTCTGTAACGGGAAATTCATGATCATCAAGCCATTGACAAGCTAGAGATCAATTAACAAGAGTCGCCACCGCACTTATATTGTTTCCAAGGGAAAAGGGAAAAAGTACGAACAAAACCTAAAAAGTAAGAAGTTTTCAAATAAAAACTAATAAAAATCAGAGATCACAGGTAAGGGGGTTGGTTACACAGAGGGAAGGTGTTAGCACCCAAATTGTCATAGGTACTCATAGGGAGCCCTTTTTGTGTGCATATGTATTTTGTACAAAGTGATGTTTACAAACAAATAGAATAGAGGGATAAGAAAAGAATTCATTAATTATATTTTTGTGTTTGACAAGACCTTCGGACTTGTACCTACGTACCAACATATAAATGAGGGATCAAAACCTCGTAGTTCATGCTATAAATTTCAAAATGAGTGTGTTGGTTTTAACAAAGTTGAAGTTTGAAGGGCACAAAGGCCTGAAAATGGTTTGAATGAGTTACTTCTTTTCTGCTTTTTTGAAAGTTTAAGTCAAGCATAGTTAAGTTCATTTATAAGTTGATTTAAGAAAATAAGTTTGAAAATGCAATGGCATAAGGCCAAAGTTTCTACCTTTTTGCAAAAGTGGTCAAAGTTTAGAACAAAAATAGTTCACACAAAGAAGGTTTTGAAAATGGAGGGAGAGATTTTGAAATTAAAGAAATTGGGAGAAGATGAAGATACTACCCTATGCACAAAAATTAAAAGTTTAAAGTTGAAAAGATCTGACCAAATGGGAGCAATCCAATAGACAAGTATGTCAATAGAAACCCAGAATTCCCTTGGACTTTTAGAATCAAGCAACACATAAATGCACAATTATATCAATCTTGATGAGCAAAGGCATCAAATAAAGATGGCCTCATCCAAGCTTATCCACTTCATGATCTTCTTCAAAATAGCCTATGTAGCAGATGAATTCCACAAGTCACAGGTATAACAGCTTAGCAATGATTAATTATGTAGATGAACTGGAGAGATCTTGAATGATGTATCAGATGAATTCCAAATTTTCAAGCACTTGGTTCTTCAACAAATTGACATTGGCTAAGTCCATTAGCAAAGGAATGTTGCCTAAGTTCTAAGTCCAATTGGGCAAGATCAAACCAACAGTCCACTCAAAAGTCTTTTAGGGTTTTTGTTATTATTATGTACATTAATGGCCAAAGACCACACAAGCAAACAAGGTATACACAAACAAGATAATATCACACAATATGGTCCAAATGGACAAAGTGAAAAGTAAATTAACATAAACAATTAGAATGATATGTATAATGGCAAATGATAATATAATACTAAAAGTAAATTGCATTAAAGTAAAGACTTGAATTTAAAAGTTAATGGTTAATAAGTTAGTAGTTAGTTTTGTTTTGCTTTTGATTTCAAGACATTCTTTGGAGAACACTCAACCCACTTTCCATAAGCATGGATCCTTGAACCAAAACATCTTCCAAAGGAAGGAAAGAAGGCCAAGTTTCCACACAATACCATGGAAGAGGGGAGACTTAGGCTGCGTTTGTTACAACTTTTTTAAAAAAAATCTATTTTTTTATTATAAAATCATTTGTAAAAATTTTAAGAGTGTTTGTTTCAGATTTTTTAAAAATGATTATGTTAAAAAAATGATTTTTTAATTAAAAATGAGAAGCTGATCCAAGTAGCTTTTAAATTTTCATTTTGCGATAGATGAGAGAGAAAATGAAAATACAAAACACGGAAGGTTACACCCAAAGCAAAGTTACATAGTTATCCTTAAACTGTCTGAAAATTTTGAAAATACCCTTCGAGGGTTTAGCTTCATTTTGTTCAGAATCGTGAACAGTGATTCTTCTTCCCTCTACTTCAATGGCGGCGTGAGAAGTGTCTTCTTCTTCTTCTTTGCACCAAGTAAAAATTATAACGAATCTTCTCCTTCTTTAATGTTATCTGGGATTTTCAATTTTTCATTTTTCATTAGAGGTAGTGATTCCTTTGTTAAACTTGTGATATAGGGTTTTCAACTTATTTTGAAATTGAATTCTAGAACTTGAAGCTATTGTTAATTCAGGTTAGAGCTCTTTGTCATGGTTAATAGTGAAATTCATGGTATGAACAATTTAAATGTGGTAGCATATTGTCATGGGTTGGATGTAGTTGCTTAGAGTTGTTTGTTTGCTAATTGTTCTGTTCTTGAAATACCTCATGAGATTGAACTATTTTCAAATGCATTATTAATATGATAGCTGCATTCTGCTCACTATGACTACTTCGTCTTCTATTCATTATCTTTCTACATTGCTAAGCCATCTTGGGTGAGATTCAATCATCCTCTCAACATATGTTGTGCTACCCACTACTTTCTGTCATACATTCACTGCCTTCTCATTTTATTAACATTGAGCTTATGCTGTTGGTTTTTAGGAATCAAAACTCAGCACCACACAACATTACACTTTCAGTGGTTGCATGATAATAGAATTCTTTGAGCTTGAGAAATATTTTCTATCATAATTATTACTTAATAACTTGAAGCATTTTTCCATCTCATTCTCCCAACTTAAATCATATGTCCTGATGTCACCCTAATTTCTTCATCATATTTTCTATCACAATTATCACTTGACAACTTGAAGCATTTTTCCATCTCATTCTCCCAACTTAAATCATGTCCTGAAGTCCCCCTAATTTCTCCATCATATTGGATGATTGTGTCATGAAAAACTATCACAAAAGCATAAGCTTAAGGTAAAAACTAGAGCTAGGTCAATGACCTATTACAACAAACAGACATCTGTTAAGCAATTGGATCAAAACAGTCTCACAATACCTACTACACACACACACAAATATCTTAGACGACTCTTGTGGAAAATAAAACAAAACAGATTCAATTTTGAACAAACTAGGTATCAACAAATAGATACAAAACAAAATGCCTAATTGCACTCTACCTACACTAATGAACAATGAAGCACATTAACAAAAGAACAACGTGAACATGAAAATTTGTCATTAGATTTTCTCTACACGCTTTTACCACTCTTTTATAAACTTTATTTGTCATTAGATTAGATGCATAAGCTTCATGATTATTGCTTTATTTCAGCAACAGGAGAAAAAACATGACAGTGGTTAATACAGTAATATAGAGAGTAAAATAATGAGAACTATCATGCCTAGAACAATTGGAATAATCACAGACTTTTCCTTAGCACATAACTTTTTTGGTTGGATCATTGTATAACTTCTTTATTGGAAAAGTTATAGTAGTTATAGTGTATGGTGCCACTATTGTTGGATAAAGCACATAATTCTTATTTAGAGCATGTATTTGTTGTTACTTATATAGAGTTATATTTTTATATCAACCATGAGGATTAAATACCATATTACATACACATAAACTCTTATTTGAGTGATAAATATTAATAGGTTTATTTCAAATTTCTACTCTATTAGTGATAAATATTAATATTGTATTTGATGACTAGAATGACATCTAAAAAATATGTGAAAAGTTTAGAGAAGGATTGAAAAGTTGTTGCAAAATGGGGGGATGACAGTAAAACGGAAAGTTTGCTGAAAATTTGCATTGAAGAAATAGAAGCGGGTAATAGGCCAACTACCCACTTCAGTAAAGAAGGGTGGAAGAATATTACTGAAAAATTTCAAAAGCAAACCGGATATGGTTATGATTGCACTCAACTAAAAAATAGATGGGATTCATTGAAAAGAGAGTTTTCGTCATTTGTGAAGTTAGTGGATAAGCAAACTGGAGTAGGACGGGATCATGAAAAGAAAACTATCATGGATGACGATGATTGGTGGGCTGAAAAGAGTAAGGTACAGTTTTGTCGATATATACTATACTAGTATTTAATTAATTGCATGAATTTTTTCATGATATATGTTTTGAATGTTTATTTATTTTTCAGGAGGATCCAGATATTTTGAAATGGAAACATGGAGGACCTAAGTTTATTGAATTGATAGATAAATGTTTCAAGGGTGCCATAGCTACTGGATTCTCCCTTTACAAACCATATGAAGATCAATTACCATGTGAAGGATCAGAATCTGTTTTTGAAGACGGTCATGAGAATAACACAATTACTGAGGATGAAGGAGATGCAGATAATTTTGCTGTTGGCAATGAAGTACAACCCAACCCAACACCAAGTTCTTCCAAAAAGAGAAAGGTTTTAGGGAAAGGAGAGAAAATCGGGGCAACAGAGAAACTTCAACGATCTCTTGATCGTATACTCGATGGGTTTGGGCCAAGCCAACAAGGACTCCCAGAAGATAACATTAGTTATGCTAAATGTTTCAAAATGTTGGATGAAATCCCATCCTTGGTAAAAGGATCACATTTACACTTTAAGGCTGTTAGAATCCTTGCCAATAAAGTAAATAGGACAACATTTTCTTACTTAATGAATATCTCCACTGCTGATATGGCTCTTGATTGAATAGACACATGTCCCGAAAAAAAATATCCATGTGATCGTTGATAGGATTGCATGATTCTTAGAAAAAAACCATTAACAGTTTGATCTAATATGATATTTTTCATAATTACTTTGTTGTTTTGATACCAAATGGAAATTTCATTATTGACTTGTTAGAATATGTGATTTTGGATTCTTAAATGTCATTCTTGTGTTCTTACTTTCTTGCTTTAAGGATTTAAGGTGTCATGATCTTTAACTATCCAAACATTTATAATTTTACATTTTTGTGTAACAGGATGGGTGACAATTCAAATAAGTGTTTGGGTGAGAGTTCAGATGATAGTTCATATGAGAGTGGCAATACATCTGAAATAGATATTGAAGTCTAACAGGTTAATAGAAGTCAATATCATATTGCAACGGTGATGGTTGCTTTTATGGTTGCAAACCATGTTTTGAAATACATTGTCAAAGAAAAGAAAACTACGTCAATTCTCTCCGGCCAACTATGGTTTATAGAGTTGATAACAGGAAATGATAACAGGTTTCTTGAGCAACTTCGAATGAGGAAACAAGTCTTTCAGAATTTGGTATGCGAGTTAACTAATAATTGTGGGTTGACACCTACTAAACACATTGGAGTTGAGGAAAGTGTTGGGATATTCTTATATATGATAGGGCAACCTTCCTCATATAGAAATGCCCAAGAGCGATTTCAACATTCTAGTGAGACCATTCATAAACATTTCAACAAAGTTTTAGAAGCTATATGCAAGTCGGGGAAAAAAGTCATAAAACATGTTGATCTTGTTGACTCTTCTCAATATATCAGAGATGATAATCGATATAGGCCTTACTTCAAAGACTGTATAGGAGCAATAAATGGCACACATATTAAAATACATGTCCCAACAGAGAAACAAAAACCGTTTTTCAATAGGAAAGGACATACAAGTACTAATGTGATGGCTGTGTGTGACTTCAATATGTCCTTTACTTTTGCATTGTGTGGATGGGAAGGATCTGTTCATGATGCAAAGATTCTTATGGATACTCTTCGTAAACCCAATTTACGATTTCCTTATCCCACAGAAGGTTACTTTTTGGTACTTCAAATATTTTATTAGTATAATTAATATTTTTATATTCTTATCTGATATATTTTGTTTATATATATATACATGTAAATACTATCTTGTAGATTCAGAATACCCGTCACTTAAAGGTTTCTTGGCACCATACAAGAATGCAAGGTATCATCTTACACATTTTAGACTTGCTCCAGGATTCAGATCAAGAAATGAAATTTTTAATTATTATCATTCTAGTTTGAGAAGTGTGATTGAAAGAACTTTTGGCGTGGTAAAAGCAAGATGGAAAGTATTACAAGAAATGCCTAATTTCAAGCTTCAAACTCAAATGGCTATTATTTGGGCTTGTTTTCCACTTCATAACTTTTTAAGAAGAACAGACTCAAGTGACTTGGATATTCTTGAAAGTTTAGAGAACATCAATGGTTTACAAGACAATGAGTAAGATTTCCATGAAGGAGATGGAAATGGTGTACCTACTCATGGTGAATGGCAAGCTCTAACTCAAGCTGATGTTAGATATATTGAAGAAAAAAGAAACACTATCAGAGACCAATTGCCAAGAAACATGGACCGGCAACGACAATAATTTTATTTTTATGTTTGATGGCTTTAGAAAAATTAGAATGAGACTTAAAAAAGATGTAGTTTTATTTTTATGTTTGATGACTATAAAAAAACTAGAATGAGTCTTTAAGAAGATGTAATTTTTTTTATGTGTTTGTTTTATAATGCTTTAAAAATATTTCTAACGCATATATATATATATATATATATATATATATATATATATATATATATATATATATATATATATATATATATATATATATATATATATATATATATAATATTGTTATTTAAAAGCGTTATTAATTTTTAATCGTAAAGTAACAGAAGTATTTTTAAAAATTATATAATAATTATTAGTTCACTATCATGTATAATCATCTATTCATATATTTAACACTAATTTGTATGTCCTTTGTAGTAATTTATATTTAAAAAATCATTTTTACGTTTAAATTGCCAAACAACAAAAAAAATGATTTAAAAAAAAATGATTTTTATGAAAGAAAACAAACACAAATTAACTTCTACTTTTTTAAATAAATCTCTAAAACAAAATCTCAATATTTTTAAAAAAAAAATCTATTTTATTTAATCTAAAACAAACGGGCCCTTACAATCTCACTAAGTAGAATGCTTATGCCTTTTATGTCACAAATTTAGCGCTATGTTAAGCAATCGTAATTGGACTTATGTAGAAGTCACAATTATTTGAGGTCGGGCAATAGACTTTTGGTGTTAATGCATGTTGGAGACATAGTATTATGAACTATGCTCATTAAACATACCACACACAAAAAATATGCAAAAGGTGTGGCCTAATCTCATCCATACTCATGTTAATCTTTCAATCAACTAGCATTAGGACTTTAAAATGTCATTGGCCAATTGGAAATGAATGGATGAAGAAGGGGAATTAGATGAAGAGGGAAGGGGATGAATGAGATCACAAATTAGTCAAAGGAGGACTTTTACCAAATTAATATTATTCATTCACTTTGGGAGATGGAATGTTCATTCCATCAATCCCCTAAATCAAATAATATTAACTTGACAAAGCCAAATCAACCTTGACCAAGGCCCAACAACAAATAAGAAACTCAATTAAGTCAGTACAAATGGTCAACACAATTAAAATGATATTTATTCAATTAAAAATAATAAAATAATGCATTAAATTCAAGTATGTTTTGTCCAAATCCTAAAATCTCATCAAAACACCAAATAAATGGCCATGATATTTATCATAGGTCAAACAAGGTCAAAGGACCTTGGAGAAAAAACTTCATAATTTTTGGACATTTAAAAATATTTTTAACCAATTAAAAACAAATGAAAAATCAATTAATTCATGAAAAATATTAATAACGATCCAAAAAATAATTTTAATTCAGAATATGAAAGAGAAAAATATTTGAATTTTTTTGTGAAAGTCCCATATTTTTTGGATCAATATTAAATTTATTATGAATTATTGAAGAAAATGGAATTAAAATGTAATTCAGAAAATCCAAAAATACGTGGACCATCAGATCTCCCTCATTAAGTGAGGTGGCATATCTGATGATCCAAAACACGCGTTCCATGTGTTTCTTAGTCAAACGCGCTATAACAAGAGTAATCACAAGGAAAGGCTATGATTAGAACGTGGAACTTAGATCCCATGGTCTAGATGCAAGACACATCATCGTCGGAGCCAGAGCTCCGGTCATCTTCCCCGGTGAGCTCCACCGGACTGGTCAAGATCAACCATCACTAAAATACAAAAGAGGGACATGATTTTAAAGAAAAAACATCACTGAGCACGAATATCACCTCCAATTCATCCAATTCCAAATATATTAAGAGATATGTGGAATTGAAAAATGAGGTTCATGATCTGAGTTGGTTCGATTTGGCCTCAAAGCAACTCAATCTTCTTGCCTACATTGGTAGGACTTCAGATAACTCAAGAATCAATGGATTTAAGCAACAATTTAAAAGAATCGAAGAGTTTAAAATTTCTGCAAATTACCTTCAATGGAGGTCTGAGCTTGCTAGATCTTGATCTGAATTGTGCTTGGCTTAACTTCAATTGCTTGCAGGGGAGGAATAAAAAGGTTTAGAAGCAATGGACTCTTGGAGAATTGAATTCTAAAACAGTGGAGATTCAAGCCCAAATTCAAATGAATTTATCAGGGTTATCCTCTTAGAGTGAAGGGTTATCAATGGGGATTCAAAGCTGGTGCAATGTCTGTGTCAATTCTGAGCAAAGCAGTTGTATATATAGCCAAATCCATGTGATATTTGCACACTCTTTTCACTTTCCAATTTTACCAAATGATGAAAGCATGGTGCATGGGCGCGCATAGGCCCACGAAATGATAGTTGATAGTCCAAATTTGAAGTTCAAATGCTTTGAAGATGGATTGGATTGTTAGGCAGATGTGCATTGTTGTTTGAAGATTGATCCATGCCAAATGATATTAGCCTGTTTAAGCCATGCGCAACCTATGCATTTCAAGTCCAAAATGAATGAATTTGAGCTCTTTGGAAAGGTGAGATCAAGAGGAACAAGTTTGATGTTGAACAGTTTTTCATTTGGAGCATGTAACCTAGAGAAATTTGAGGTGGAAGTTTGGAAAAATTTGACATATCAAAATTTTTCTAAGTGTCAAGCCATATGTCTCAATATTCCACCTTGCTTAACTTTTTATGGTAGCTTCAAATGAGAAAAGTGGCTTCATAAAAGTTGTACATATCTCAAATACCTTCTAAATGGTAACCAATTTCATGTCATTTGGATTTTAAATGATAGAGTTACGCATTTTTGAAGTTTGGAAAAATCACTTGATCAATGGTATAGGTCAAAAGTGACCTATAATGTGGCCTCATATCACATGTTCAAAATAGTTAAATTAGCTCCCACTACAAACATAAAATTTGAAGTAGACACATTGAATTTAATTATGCAACTTGGAGATCTTTCATCTCATAAAGATTGAGCAAGTTATGGCCTTGGGAAGTTGACTTTCAAATTAGGGTTTAGACAAAATGACCTATAATGTTTCAACATAGAAAATGATTTTACAAGGAAAACTAGCTCTAGGTCTCAACAGGAAAGTTGTTTATAATGTTATTTAGAGTAAGTGTTCTCTTGGAATCATTTTTATATGGTGAAAATTGTAGGAGATAGGGTCTAGGGAGACCCAATTTTGATTAGATGAATCCATCTGGCCAACCACCATCAACCAACTTGCTAATTTCCAATTCTCTTGACTTTCTTGGCTCATGGTAGATCATATATGCATATGATGATTAAATTTGAAGTGTCCCTTGAGAAATTTGATCAATTGGTGAGATAGCTTGTTGGACAAGTTACTCAAGATACCCAGTCAAACTAGGGTTTCCAAGGCAAATCACCCTCAAACTCTTGAAGCAAACTTGATCAATATAACATGTAGAGAACATTAAAAATCATATATGATGTTCATAATCATTCTTGAATCAATTCGTGGTTGTGCTCTTTGTTTATGAGGGTCTCAAACCCTAGATGTGATCAATGAATCAATGAGATCATGCCCTACCTACAAAAGAGTTAGGCAAATACAAAGACATATTTTTGGTATTTTGGTTAGTGAAATGATAATATACAAGTATGATATAATCACGAAGTTCTTGGTGATCTCTCCCAAAACAAACCCAATGAGAGAGGGGTAAGGAGGATGCCAAGTTATGATCTCAATACTAATGCTTATGATGAAATAGCATGAGGGATCTTAGGGTTAAAATTGGGGTATTGCAGCACTGACATGACCGGGCTAGATGTCGGCAGAGAAACAAAAGTGGATGCATACCCTTCTGCCATTAAGTTGGATGGCATCCCCCAAGGGAATCCAGCAGGCATGGAAGGACCGGATTGGCTGGCAGCAACAGGAACAGTTGAGGTAGCAACCTCAAAAATGACAGTCCTATGGGGAGGAGTTGCACAAGTTGGTCAAGACTGGTTTTGTGCAAACAATGACAGATTCCATCAATGTTGTTAACCTGAAAATTTCATCCTTCAACTCTCTGCTCTCTTTCTCTAAATGCTCCATTATCTTTGGTTGATTAGCATGAGTGTTGTATCGGTGAGTCAGCTTTGGTTGAAGCACATAAGAATAACCGATAAGACATCTGGCTGAAGAAAACCTACTATGAAAATGATGCATGAAATGAAATGTTTTTGATTTTTTTAAATTTTAAGGAACATATGAAGTTCTATTTGCAAATATTAAATAATAACAATAGTAACAATTTGATTGATCATAAAATATCTTTTTATTCATAAAATTTTGAAGGATTACACTGAGTATAATTTAGACACCAAAATATAAACACAAGAGAAAAGGAAACTAATCATCCTAAGGATCCCTTAGAAACGGTATCAAATGATCTAGTTGCGGGCGCATATTTCCTTCAGATGCATCGAATCTCAGACTTGAAGGGTGTCATCATCTGAGCTTTCTCAAGGACAAGCTGATCAATAATCTTCTTCCAAACACTGGAAGGCTAAGGCATACTAGAGGAAGGTAGACCCTCTAGCTCCCTCTGTCTCTTCACTACTTCGTCTTCAAGAAGTTCAATAAGCGCATCCTTGTCTTTCGACTCAAGTTGTAACTTCTCATGCTTTCGGTTCAAAGCATGGAACCACTCTTCCCACATATCTCTCTCTTGCTTCATCTTGGCGAGTGCGTCTTCAAACTTATCTACATCTTGGTTAGGGAGAGTCGATGGCTCAGTTACAACCAAAGCTCTCTTCTTTACCCAAATAGTGTAACCTTCCAAAGCTACACAGTTGTATGGACCAAGCTCAGATCTTCCTTTCCTATGCACCTTATGCCAAGCATGTATCATCCTCTACTTCAAATGTTGGGGATCTTTATCCTCTTGATAGAAAAGACCTTCTAACTAAGTATTATTATGTTTGTCTCTCAAGGGGAACCCAAGTTGACGATGAGTCAAAGCAGGGTTATAGTTGATTCCTCCTTATGTACCAATGAGAGGAAAATTAGATAATTCACCACAACTATCAATAATATCCATGCAACTCAAAGCAGAATCATACCAAACAATATTATCATTAGTGAGAGACATGAGTCTTTGAGACCAACGTAGACATTGTTTGTTCTCCAAGAAAGCAGGTGCCCAAGACAAGTGCTAAATAAACCACTTGTACAGAAGAGGAACACAACACACAATAGTCCCACCACCTTTAGAACTCCTGAAATGCAAAGAGGAATATTGGTCACATAACAGAGTAGGAACAGGATTCCCAATCAAGAAGATTCTAATGATGTTAACATCAACAAAACCGTTAATGTTAGGGACCAAATGTAGACCATAGATGAGAAATACAAAGATGGCTTCAAAAGCATCCATACTATTGGCTTGAGAAAAGACAGTAGCTTTACCAATGAGGAAATCAGAAGTCAACCCAAGAATACCTCCTTTCTTCACTAGATGAGCATCAATCTCAAATTTCTTCAAATGAAGAGCTTCATCTATGATATGAGATCTGGGAATCTCCTCCAATCCACTAAAAGGCACCTTGTCAGATACGGGTATTCCCAAGAGATTGACGTACTCCTCTAACAGAGGCACAAGCTGGTAATCAGGAATAATGAAGCATCAGTAGAAAGGGTCATAGAACTGAACCAAAACACTCAGAACTCCTTCAACCACATCAGTAGATAACACATACAAAAGCTTCCCATGATCTTGCTTAAAGTCTTAGGGATCTAATATAAAAGATGACAATTTCCTTAGATCTTTCAAATTAGGACATCTGAAACCATACTTCTTAGTGTTCCTTCGTCCATAATCCATGGTCTAAAAACATTTGCAAATAAGACCTCAGTTCCTTGAAATTTATTTTTCTGTGATGAATGTCATGGTGCGCATGTATGCATGAATGCAACAATAACAAACAAGGGGTCACACACAAGGAAAACACAAACAAAGGTCAATGGATGGATCAAGTCATCATCAAGATAAATCATCCATTTTGCTGGATTATGGTTTTCACCTTATCAACACCCAAGTTCCATTGATATTGATGAGACTTGATCGGATCAACCGAGAATCAAAGGGTTTGTTATGAGTCACGAGCATGGAGTCGAATTAAAAACCATCCCAAAGGAGTGTATTAAGGATAAAAACCAGTATATCATGTTCTAAAAATTTCCAAGAGTCTTATTCCCATATATCAGATATTACAGGTTAGGATGATTGACTCATCAACCCGCAATATTCTCAAGAGAAACTCATCTGAGTGTAGCATCGTGTAATGACTGTTATCAGGTCTACACCTGAATAGTCTCCGCACTACGTCCTAAATAGGAAAAGTTAGGTTAAATTCTCTACGGTCCTCAGCTTCTCGGACCCCAAATCAGAGAAAGTAATGCCTAACCACAAATAACTTGTGTGACATCAGTAACTCTAAAAGGGTCTCCACTAAGTAGATGAGTCTCAAGCCAACATGTTAAGGACTACCCCACACAAGTTGAACATGACTATACCATCATCCTATCTTAATTGCACTCAAGTCCGGGTTAGAACTTATCTCACCACTCACAGATCACCAAGTACAACAGATAGATTATATCACACATGCAAACATACAAACATCAAATATACAAACATCAAATATACAAATATATACACATAAAAAAGGTTGGCTAAACCCATTGAGGACTACTCCCCAGCAGAGTCGCCACTTAACTTCTGTAGTGGTAAATTCATGACCATCAAGCTATGGATAAGCTTAACATCAATAAAACCGGAGTCGCCACTGCGCTTTTATTGTTTCTAAAGGAAAAGAGGAAAAGTACGAACAAAACCTAAAGATAAGAAGTTTTCAAATCAAAACTAATAAAATGCCAGAGATTACAGGTAAGGGGGTTGGTTACACAGAGGAAAGATGTTAGCACCCAAAGTGTCCTCGGTACTCCTAGGGGCCTTTTTTTATGCGTGTATGTTTTTTTGGTATAAAAGATGATTGAGAAATATAGAATGTGGGGATGAGAAAAGAATTCATTGATTATATTTTTGTGTTTGACAAGATCTTCATACTTGTGCATACATACCAACATAAAAATGAGGGATCAATACCTCATAGTTCATGGTAAAAATTTCAAAGTTGGTGAATTGCTTTTAACAAAAAAAATTCACTGAGCAGGGTACAAAGGGGAAAAGGTTTGTATGGAGTTGTTAGTAATTTTTGTATTTTGAAATTTTAAGTCAATATTATTAGATTTATTTATAAGTTTGATTTAGGGAAAAGAAGTTCAAAAATTCAATGGCATAAGGCCAAAGTTTGTATTTAAAATAAGGTATAAGTTTGAAATTTCAAGCAAAGAAAGTTTTTGAAAATGGGGAGGGATTTTAAAATTTAAGAAGTGGGAGGAGATGAAGAGGCTATCCTAAGCATAAAATTAAAAGTTAAGAGTTGAAAAGATATGACCAATGGGATGCAATTCAACAGACAAGAATGTCATATAGAAACCCATTTCCCTTGGACTTTGAATCAAGCAATAATCAACAAGCAATTAGCAATATCCAAACATCAAGAAGATCAAGGCATCAAATAAAGATAGCCACATCCAAGCAAGCAAATCCATGCTAGCAGTCTTCTTTGTCTTCTTATGTACCAGATGAAATATTCCTTGATCAACTCAGAACAAAAACATCAGACATAATAACAATTAGCAACAAGACAGAGTAGCAGATGAATCCCAAGACTTGCATCAGATGAAGGCTCAGTTCACAATGACTTGGTCACAAAATGTTGACATTGGCTAAGTTCTTCTTGCACAAGGAATGTTGCCTAGTTCTAAGTCCAAAATTTCAGATCAAGATCAACAGTCCACCAAATAGTTTTTAGGGTTTTTGTTGTTTATTAAGTGTTTTAAGGTCCTAAGACCATAAACAAAATCAAAATGCACAAACAGATATATACAACCACAAGATATGACTCAAATGAGCAAAGTAAAAATTACATAAACATAAACAAGTTAAATGAAATGTAAATGGCAATGAAAGATAAATGACTGAAAATTAAATTGCATAAATTAAATGACTTGAAAGTAAAGCAATATTAATAAGAGTTAGTCAAATGTTAGTCAAGTGTTAGTGGTGTTTTTCTTTTTAATTGATTAAATCATTCTTTAGAGAACACTCAACCATCCATTCACAAGCATAAATCCTTAAACCAAGACATCTTCCATAGGAAGGAAAAAAAGTCAAGTTTCCACACAATACCATAGAGGATGGGAGACTTATAATCTCATTTACTAGAATGATATGCCTTTAGGGTCAAATTTAGCTATATGTTAAGCAATTGTAATTGGACTTATGTAGAAGTCACAACTATTTGGGGTCGGGCAATAAATCTTTTGGTGTTAATGCATGTTAGAGATTTGACATAATGAACCAAACTCCTAAAACATACCACACACTAAAAGAAAAGATCAAAAGGGATGGACTTATCTCATCCATACTTGTATTGGTTCATCTGACACAAGGTTATTGATGAACCAATTAGCCTTAGGACATTTGAGATTTCATTGGTCAATGAAAGGAATGGGGAATAATAGGGATGAAGATGAAGGGAGAGGGGAATGAGAGAAACACAAATTGGTCATGGGAGGAATTGTATCAAATTAAAATCATTTTTTCATTTTGGGAGATGAAATGTACATTTCATCAATCCCCTATATCCAATGATTTTAATCCAACAAAAGTCATATCAACCTTGACCAAGGCCCAAACAAATAGTCAAACATCACAACACCATAAAAATGGCTCAACATAGTTTGTACACATTTAATCAATTAAAAATCAATTTAAAAATGTATTAAAATACAATTTAATTTGGTCAAAACCTAAAATCTCATCAAAATAACAAATAAATGGCCAAGAGATTTATACTAGGTTAAACAAGTTCAAAGGACCTTAGACAAAAAATTTCATGATTTTTGAAAAGTCAGAAGTATTTTTAAACAATTAAAAATATGCACAAAAACATTTAATTCATGAAAAATATCAAAATTAATCAAAAGAATAATTTTAGTTCAGAAACTGAAAGAGAAAAGTATTTAAGACTTTTAGTGAAAGTCCCATATTTTTTGGATAAAAATGAAATTAATATGAATTAAACAAAATAAAAGCATTAAACATAAAATCATAAAATAAAAAGAAATTCAAAAAACTAGGGCCATCAAATCTCCCTCATTAATTGAGGTGGCAAATCTAATGGCCACACGCGTGCTATCTACCATAATATTCAGTCAACACGCCACATGGTTGGTAATCAAAACAGATGACTAAGATTAAAACGTGAGATCATGATCCAATGGTTTTGGACACACCAACACATCACCGGAGCTAGGGCTCCGATCTTCTTCTCTGGTGGACCTCATCAGATTGGTCCACCATAAACCATCATGGAAATGAAAAACAAGGACATGGATTTAAAGAAAAAATGCTCAGGAGCTCGAATCTAACCTCAATTTTCTCCAATTCCAAGTATATAAAAAGATACAAGGATTTGAATTTTGAGGATCATGAACTAAGTTGCTTCGATTTCACCTCAAAACAACTTAATATTGTTGCCTACTTTGGTAAGACTTCAGCCAACCAAAAATCAATCAAAATAATTGAGAAATAAGGGAGAATCGAAGAAGATAAGTTTCTGAAGTTTCACCTTCGAGTAGCTTCAATTTAACTTGATCTTGATCTGGATTTGCTTGATTCTTCCTCCTCTTACTTGCAGTATTCAATTGAGATGAAAAAGGCAATGAATCCTTGGAGTTTGAACTTCAAAGGAGAAGGTGAAATCCCAAATCGATTTTAAAGAAATCTTTAAGAAATTCTATGGTGTGAATTCCGAGTTCTCTTGGCAAAGTTGGGCAAGGTGTCTATGTTACTTCTGAGGCCATGAGCTTGTTTAAATAGGCAAGGGAATTCATTTTTGCACCAGTTGAAATTTTTTTAAAATTGGAAACCATAGTGCATGGATGCATGGGCAATGATTTGGGCCTAAAGAATGATGCAATTCAACTTCATTTCGTGGCTAAAGAGTATTGAGGTTATCACATGGAAGCATGCAAATAAGAATGATCATTTGAATCCAAAACTTGCCAAAACAAATCCCCCAAAGGAGCCATGCGCAAGTCCCTCAATTTTGGTCCGAATGAGATGATCTTGGAAGTTTTGGAAAGGTGAGATCAAGGGGAACAACTTTCATTTTTAAGACTTTTCCATTTGAAGTTTGGATCATGTAGAATTTTGAGGTGAAAGTTTGGAAAATCAAACATATTTGAAATTTTTCTAAGTACCAAGTCAAATGTTCACTTCTTCCACCTTGAATAACTTTTGCTATAGACTTCAAATGGAAAACGTTCCTTCATAAAAATTGTATCCCTTTCAAACCCCTTCAATTTGGTCACAAATTTGACCTCATTTTTATTTGTCTTGAAGGAGTTATGCATTTTAGAAGTTGAGGAAAATCACTTGTTCAATGGTAATGGCCCAAAATGACCTATAATGTTTCCTCTTGGCACATGCATTTGCAAGTTGAATTTGAACTTCTTCCAAACATAAAAGTTAGATTGGACATCTTAAATTTTATCATGGAGCTATAATGTCTTTCATATCATAATAATTGATCAAGTTATGGTCTTAAGAGTTGACCTACTAACTAGGGTTCAAACAAAATGACCTATAATCTTTTACCACAAAAAATGACTTTCCAAGCAAAAATATATCTTTATTTCAACATGAAAGTTGTTTGGAATGTCATAAGGAGTAACTTTTCTCTTTGAATCATTTTCATATGACACAAATTGTAGGAGATAGGGTCTAGTGAACCAGAGTTTTGATAAGTTGAATTTCTTTGGTCAACTATCATGAACCAACCTGCAAACTTGACATTCTCTTCATATTTGGGACTCATGGAGGATCATATATGTTTAAGATGATGTAATATGAACTATCCCTTGAAATATTTGAACAAATGTTGAAGAAACTTATTGAGGAAGTCACACAAGATACCTAGATGAATTAGGGCTTCCAAGGCAAACAAGCTTCAAACTCTTGATGAATTCTTCATCAAAATGAGATGTGAAGACCATGGGGATCCATATATGATGTCTAGAGTCAGTGTAAACCATCTCTTTATTATTCTCCATGCATTTAGGGTCTTAAACCCTAGATATGAGCTTGATGGAGCATGGGTGAACACACACACTACCTACAAAAGCAACAAACTTTACATTGACATATTTTTTGGTATTTTGGTTAGTAAATAATGAAAAACAAAGTATGATACAATCAAATATGCTTGGTAACCTCTCCCAATGTAAACCCAATGAATGAGGGGTAAGGAGGATGCCAAAGTGTGATCCTAAAGCCAATGCATATGATGAGATAGTGTCACAACCTGAAAAATGGAATGCGAAAAAAAAACAACCGACGAAGAAAGACAGGAGAGTCGCCACCGTGCGTTATTTATCCCAGAGGAGGGAAAGGAAACGCTCGAAGTAAACCTCGAAAAAGGAAAGGACAAGACAGGGTCTCGCAACCAAATCTTGGGTTCAGGAGTCGATTATGCGAAGGGAAGGTATTAGCACCCCTACACATCCGTAGTACTCTACGGGATCCACTTTTATAGTTCTTGTCAAAAGGGTGTGGGTTTATCTAATGTGTTATTTACTAAAAAAGGGGTCAAAAGAAAATGACTCGCACGGATGTCGCATCCACTGCATACGTATCTCATTTGAATATGAGAATCAGAGTCTTCGTAGCTCGGCTACCTAGGGGTTAAGGGTAATTGTGCTCACTAAGACATCGCGTCTTATGCCTACGTATCTCATCTGGAATGAGAATCAGAGCAAGCCGTAGTTCGGCTACCTAGGGGGTTATGGATTGGGTTTTGGACGAACGACGTTACTACGCAATCTACCGGATGCTCGACCTTTGGAGACTTACTCGCCTATAGTAGAAGGAGTTAACGTGTTCTTAGGAGAAGAAAAATCAATGAGTTGGTAGGGTTAGGGATGCTCATGCAAAAAGCAGTCCTGGACGAAGGAACCTGTAAAAAAAAATAAACACACAAAACATTGCCTCCTATCGAGGTCTTCCAGCTAGGAAAGCAGTAAAATGCGGGAAAAATATAAAAGTACCACGCGGATGAAGATCCGAGGTAACAACAATTAAAGGAACGATAAACCCTGAGATCCTTCCAAGCTAACATCATCAAAGAAAGTGGGTCAGTACAGGTAATCAGAATGAACCTCCAGGGGGTATCCCATAAATAAAGTGGAATACCAGGCCAACTATCTCTGCAAGAGTCATATGAGCCCTCACAAAACAAAACTCAACAAACAGGTTAGAGAAACAAAATAGGGTAACCAAGAGTTGCCCCCAAATCAAAATGTAACCACATGAATCATGCCCTTTCAATTCACAAAAAGCTCACAAAAAGCAACCAAGGGTATGAGGCCTAAACCTCTTGTCAAACACATGCATCAAAAGGGTATCAAATTCACCCATAATACCTCATACATTTAGAGCATTCAAATTAAAGGCATAAAGATGATGGATATAGGGAAAACCTGATTGGAGAGCTTGATTGAAATTGAGTTGCACCCGTGGGGTTTACAAAACATTCTGTAGGGTTTATGTGAGGCAGAGGTGATTCTGTGCAGTTGAGTTCCCTTCAGGGTTTGGAGGCTGCTCTGAGTTCTCTGTCAGGTTTGTCTCCAGGTTTTGTCCAGGGTTTTGTTCCAAGGAAACCTCAGAGTATTTTACTTCTCTTCTTTTTTCTGTCTGTTTTGTTTCAATGAAACTCTAGTATTTATAGCCTAATATTGATAGCTTAGTGGGCTTTTGAGAGAGGTCCATGTCTGAGATTTTTTCTTTTATTTATTTATTTATTTAAAAGTTTTTTTTTTTCGTTTTCGGTTTTTTTTTTTTTTTCGATATTTTTTTCGTTTTTTTTTTCATTTTTTTTTTTGCTCGAATGAGTGTTACATCTAAAGATTACTTGCAAATGATCTGAATAAGAGGAAGAAAATTAATTAATAATTAATGTGCTCGCTAAGGATTAAGCCCTTCATACCTACGTATCCTTATAGTGAAATAAGGAAATCGGAGCTCCGTAGTTTGGGGACCTAAGAAGAAGAAGAAAGAGACATTGAAGTGGCATTTAAATAAAAGAAGGAACTTGAAGTTGTGTTTAAACCAATGAGTTATAAGAAGGTGACATGGCATTGGTTGAAGTGGTGTTTAAATAAAATAAGGAAAGAAAATTGTATTTAAACATGGAACAGGGATTAAAGTTTAAAGTGGTGTTTAAATCGGAAAAAAGGGTATAAAAGTAGTTGAAGTGAAAAAGTGGTGTTTAAATCAAAAAGGAATAAAAGTGTTAAGGAGGTGTTTAAACCAAAGGTAAATGAAAGTGGTTTTTTAACCCAAAAGTGATGTTTAAACCAAAGGTATCTAAAAGTGGTGTTTAAACCAGAAAGTGGTGTTTAAACGAAAGGGTATGTAATTAAACCGGATGGTGGTGTTGAAACCAAAGGGGTAATACAAGTTATGAGTTTAAACCGGGTAGTGGTGTTTAAACCAAATGCGAATGATAATGGTGTTTAAATTGGATAATGGCTTTTAAAGCAATGGGGGAAATTTGAATGGTGTTTAAACCTAAAGGTTGGGGTTTAAAACAAAAGTTTGGTAGGAGTGGTGTTTAAGTTGGGGAGTAAGATTCTGGTGTTTAAACCAAAGGGAGTTAATGAAGGTGGTGTTTATACTGGGTAGTGGTGTTTAAACCAAAGGAGGACATTGATGTGGTGTTTAAACTAAGAGGTTGTAAGATGGAGGTGTTTAAATTGGAAAATCACTGTTTAAACCAAATGGTCGGTGTTTAAACCATAAAAGTGATGTTTAAACCAAAGTAATGGTAATGGTGTTTAAACCAAAGTAATGGTAATGGTGTTTAAACTAAAGCAATGGTAATGGTGTTTAAACTAAAGCAATGGTAATGGTGTTTAAACCAAAGCAAAGGTAATGATCTTTAAACCAAAAGAACAATAATGGTGTTTAAACCAAAACAATAGTAATGGTATTTAAACCAAAGGATCAGTTTTTAAACTAGAAAAGTGGTTTTTAAACCAAAGGGTCGGTGCTTAAATCGAAAAAGTGGTGTTTAAACCAAAGGATCGATGTTTAAACCAAAAAAGTGGTGTTTAAACCAAAGGGTCGGTGTTTAAACAGGAAAAGTCGTGTTTAAACCAAAAAATTGGTGTTTAAACCAGAAAAGTAGTGTTTAAACCAAAGGGTCAGTGTTTAAACCGTAAAAGTGGTGTTTAAACCAAAGGATTAGTGTCTAAAGCGGAAAAATGGTGTTTAAACCAAAGGGTCGATGTTTAAACAGTTAAAATGGTGTTTAAACTGAAAAAGTGGTGCTTAAACTAAAGGGTCGGTATTTAAACCGAGAAGGTGGTGTTTAAACCAAAGTGGAGATGATTAAACTGGAAAAGTTGTATTTAAGGCAAATAGTCGGTGTTTAAATCAGAAAAGGGGTGTTTAAACCAAATGGTCGGCGTTTAAACCAAAAAACTGGTGTTTAAACCAAAGGGTTGGTGTTTCAATCGAAAAAATGGTGTTTAAACCAAATGGTCGATATTTAAACCGAAAAGTGGTGTTTAAATTGGAAAATTGGTGTTTAAACCAAATGGTAGGTGTTTAAACTGGAAAAGTTTTATTTAAACCAAAGTTTCGGTGTGTAAACTGGAAAAGTGGTGTTTAAACCAAAGGGGAAACAAAAGTGATGTTTAAATCGAATCAAAGAGATAAAGGTGGTTTAAGTGACCAATGTTTCTTGTTGTAGTGATGAAGAAGAAGACTTGTAAATTGTTTGATTTCAATTGAACTAAATTCTATGAGTAGTGGTGAATACTCTGAGCAACTGGGTCATTCGTCTTGTACTCAAAGATATTCATAATGACGATATGAATGCTCCCTTTCACCCCTTATGTACTGCTTAAGGATCGTGGCGTGTAATCCCCATCCCAACTAACAATTTGCTGAAGAAGATTCCTTTTTATGCTCCTGATGATTAAGTATTGCTGGTGAAGAAAGAGACTTGAAAATTGTTTGATTCGAATTGCACTAAAGTTTATGAGTAGAGGTGAATACTTTGAGGTACTGGATCCTTCATCTTGTACCCAAATATATTCATAATGAGGATAAACGTGCTCCCTCTCACCCATTCTCTACTTCTTAAGGCTCATGATGCATAGTTCGAGTCATAATTGCCAGGTTTTGATAAATGACGTTTGTCGTGCTTGGATAATAGTCCATTGTCCAATCCATATGCAGTGCCTTGACTTGATTGAAGTGTGGAGGATTGAACTTAAATTAAGGTCTTGAGACCCAATGCAGCTCCAGTATATGAGACTAGTCTTGTCAAATGATCCAGAGAATTTTTATCACTTGAATAGACTAAGGGAATATGAACGTGTCAAAGGATTTAGATGATCAAAGCAACTTTGATCAACTAAACCAAATTGTGATAAAATCAGTTGACAAATCATGTACACAGAATTAATGACCTAAAACTCTAAGGATTGATCAAATTAAACTAATCCTAGTTCTAAAAAAGAGCCTAGAGCTAGGGGAACATGGTTGTTATCAATTAACTATTAATTATGAAATCAATCCTACCAAGATCAATATCTAACAAATCACTAATCATGATTGAAATCAATTAATTCTAAAAGAGTAAGAAACAAATGACAATTACAACATTTGTTTATTTCCTAATTATTTTATCAAAGAAAAAAAATTACAAAAGCATAAAAAAGAATGTAAAAAAAAGGCAAAAATACAATAAAACAAAATGGGGGTTCATTGTTGGAAAATAGAGTGTGAACAGATTTCAGGCGCATGACTCAATTCGAAGCCAAAATGTCTTTTTACCTATGACCATAGGGGGTGTAGGAGAAAATTAGAGTGTATGCTAAGCAGAAAAAATGGGCCTTAAAGGGAACAAGCCCAAACTGAATATGAATGAGAATCGGGGGATCACATGTTCACGAACTTCACATGTTTCATGTGTTTCAAGTTCAAAACTCAACATGTTCAAATTCCTAGCTAAAAACCTTCGTCGTGCCGGAGCTCGCCATCGGCGGTGGCAGAGACCTAAATCATATGAACTCTACACCTAAACCCTTCGTTTCAACATCCTAAACCTCAATCCCATGTGAATTTGACTCAATTTCTAACCAAATGCCCAAACCGAAACAAAATCAAGTATGAACTCTAGTTTGCAAATCTTAAATTAAATCATAAACACGCGCAATCTTGACTCCATACCTTAGGGTTATGGCTTCTCATAGTGAATGCTATAAGATGGTAACAATATTATGGTGAGAGGAGAAGAAATTGTATACCTCAAAAGCAGAGGTTTGCTTCAACGAACTATTGAAATGAAGAAGATGATTGCAACACGATGGATACACTTGAATCAGGTATGTATTCGGCTCATATACTTTTCTTTTTCTCTTCACTTATCTTCTTCCACCTTCACTTGCGTGAGATAAATTAGTTGTAGAGATGTTGCAAATTGAGAGGATTGAGGTTGAGCTCTACTCTATTGAAGCTTCAATGTGGAGCTTTAATGGAGTATTTTGAAGGATCTTTTTGTGAGGGTGAGAAGACAGGTTCTGAGAGAGTGGTTCTAAAAGGATGTGAATTTCTGAGATAAATTGAGAAAGTATGAATTTGAATGAATGTTCTCGAGCTGAAGAGTGAATGGTGATTTATAGGTGATTAGAGAGTTAACAGAGTTGACTCTGTTAACTTGAATCAAAGTGGAAGTTAGTTAGATATGATTAAACTATTAGTTAGTTAGTTGACTTTAGGTTATAAAGTCTGTTAACAGTTAGTTAGTTAGATTTTAAATTCAGTTAGTGTTAGTGATCAAGTGTGAGTAGCTAATGCAGGAGATGTTGAATGGATTCGTGTGATGTGGCTGCTTATAGATCGAAGATGACCTGCAAATGTAGGTTTTATTTCAAATGTAGTGTTTGTTTGCAGGCAACGGATTTGTTAATGTAGGTTTATGTGATGAACTGGAGGAGCATGTAATGTTCAATAAGTTTTGAGTTGATTGGCAAATGCAGGTTTGCATATGGATGATACAGACCTGTTGATGCAGGTTGCAGGTTTTGTTAAGTTTTTCTTGGAAACTACAGGTAAACCTGTTAGACAGGTTTTAACTTATCAATGTTGCAAACAATTTGTTAAGCATGGATATGCTTAGGATTAGTACAACTCAGTTTGTAGGCTCGAATTGGTAGATGAAATTTCTATTATAACACACTTGCTACAATGTTGGGATTGTTAGGAGATAATTGTGGTGTCAATTGGACTTGTAAACTTGGCTTCTATATGTTTTTTTGTAATGCTTCATGTTGATATGTTGGCATAATCCTGTTATATGAATGCCTATTGTTGCTAACTGTTAGGTTCATTGCATCATGCTTACTTGTGGTAAAAATTCCCAAAGTTATGAATGGTTGGAAGTGTTTCAATGCATCAAGTACAATTAGGTTATGATATAACAGGCTGCAACAGGGATGGCGTGGCATGGCACTTAATGGCTTGTGTTTGGTCTTTGTTTTAGTTTTGAATGATACTAAATGCATGCTTACTTAGTGAATGGTCATGCTTCATGATGTATGCGTGTTAAAATGTTGTATGACGAACATGCATGTATGCTTGATTGGATTGAATGCAGGGCTATGACTTGGCACTTGGGCATATTTCGAAGGCATGGCAATTTGGATGGCAAAAACATGGGTTGAAGCAAAAAGGTTTTCTTATTCATGAAGAAAATTGGTCATGGAATCACATGGAAAGATTAGAAAGGATATGGACTTCAAGTAGAAATTAGGGTTAGGTCACTGGAATTAGTCATTTGACTTTGGTCAACTGGTTGACCAAAAGTCAATTGTATGTCAAACTTTGTATTTTTTTGTAATTTTCTTGTATGGAACTATTTGTAAATGATATTTTATGAATGAATAGACACTTTTTGAATGAAATAGTATATAGGATTCAATGAAACGATGCCTTATTTTCAAAGTTAGAACTTTGCCTTCCAGATTTATGTTTGAATCATACTTGAAATGAAAGAAATATGAACTTTGAATATACTATGGACATGGAAAAATGGATTATAATTAGAGGTATGAAAATGGACTAGTAATAAGAGCTAGAACACCTTAACTAATAGACCATGAATGCATGATGACACATGAACCACTTGACTAAGCATTAGTAATTTGAATCATGGTCCAATAAATGAAGCATGGATAAATGGACTTTAAATGGAAAATAGAATGCAACATGACTTGGGTAAAAGCTTGAACAAGGCATTGGATCAAATGAATCATTAAGCATGTAGGTGTGTAAATCCAATGTTGAACTTGATGAATGATTCCCAAGAATAAGAGCAAACTTGATGATTGATGATGCATACCATAATGATCAAGAATCACACTCCAATAAATTAGGGTCCCAGTCAATCAAAAGGCCAATAGCCAAATCACATGATCCAATTAATATAAAATACCAAGAATTAGGGTTTATGGATACCATGATGCAATCTCTACAATCCTTAGGGTTGAAGCTTATGCAAACCCTACCATTTCTTAGATATGAATACCATAAACCTTGAATCTATGATGTATGTTTGAAAGTTTTAATACGAATAAATGATGCACATGTATTTTGGTATGAATGTGGGAAAATGAATCTCAAGCCAAAAGTCAGGTAAAAAGTGAAAAGGGGAGGGCAAATTTTAGGGTATGACAACTACCCTTATTTAATTTTGTTGAACCTGAATGTGTGAATTGCGACAACTTTTCAAGTATTCAAGGTAGAAGAGGATTAAATACAAAAATATCCAAAAAAAATTCCCATTGCAAATGTATGTAGTGTGAGGGGGATAAATGCGTTCGAAATAGGGAATGACAAGTAAACTTTTATAGGTTCGTCTGCTAGGGATTGACTGAATTATCTTGTTGGGGGGAATAGATCTGTCACAAGGAAAAGCATTGATATGCATGCTATATGAAATGTATGTTTGATATTTTTCATCATGCATGAAGCTATGTATGCTCTGTAGTAAGGTGGGTCAGTGGTAGACTCTGGTTCTGGTATGGTAGTGATGGAGTCAAGGAGCCCATAAGTTAAACAAGAAAGTTTCAGAATTCCCTTGCAGCTATAGGTTTCAGTTGAATGCTTTCTGATAGGGATGTCAAATTGTTGTAAATAAATCATCAATACAAAGGTTGGAAACAAGGTCATCAACCATGAAGGTTGAATAAAATATCACTGACCATGTAGGCTGGAAAAAGGGTAATCAACCATGAAGGATGAAAAAAGGGTTATCAACCATGAAGGTTGGAAACAAGGACCATCAACCATGAAGGTTGGCAACAAATATCATTAACCATGACGGTTGGAAAAGAGATCATCAACCATGAAAGTTAGAAACAAAAGGCTCATCAACTATGAAGGTTGGAAACAAGGATCATTAACCATGAAGGATGGAAATAAGGACCATCAACCATGAAGGTTAGAAATGAAAGGTGTGATTAATCTTGAAGGTTGGAAACAAAAGGTTCATCAACCATGAAGGTTGGAAACAAGGACTATCAACGATGAAGGTTGGGAACAAAGATCATCAACCATGACGGTTGGAAAAACGATCATTAACCATGAAAGTGGAAACAAAAGGATCATCAACCATGAAGGTTGGAAAAATGATCATCCACCATGATGGTTAGAAACAAAGATCATCAACCATTAAGGTTGGAAAAAGGATTATCAACCATGAAGGTTGGAAACAAATATCATCAACCATGAAGGTTGGAAAAAGAATACTAAGCAAATTGGGCTGTAAAAGATGCCAAGCAGGTTGGGTTTTAAGAGAGGTTCCAAACAAGACTAGGCTTTAAAAGGTACCAAGCAAGTTTGGGGTTTGGAAGTGCCAGTAAATGTTGGGCTTTGTATTTTCTGGTTTGTATGACAAGGCTTCATGATATGCTAGATAAATGACATACATGAGTGAAGCGACACGATTAATGCATGGTGATGATTTGTGCAAAGGTTAACCAGATGCTCATGTGGTGGGAGGTGGGACATTCAAGGTTAGGATAAAGGTCGTGAAGACATGATTCTTTGACACCTACTTCAGGCTCAATAGTTGTTGATACACCTCTACACTTGATTTGAATTAGGGAAAGAACTTGCACCTTCATAGCTTGCCTCTACCCCAATCTACTGGGTATCTGCATAAATTGCCCCATTCACGAGCTATGAAGCAGTCTTGTCATCAGAAGATCTCAGTATGACATACCCGAGTGTCTTGAAACTGTATCCACCTGATTAACCATTTTCAGGAAGTGGTTGACTTCTCATGCTCTTGAGATGGCTGGCCTCAGGACGACTCTCGAAGTGACTTTTCCCCCGGCTGCATGATCTTGAGGAGATTTGTCAAATCTCAACGTGATTTCTCCAGATTGACTGAATCTTGAAGTGGACTGCCCTTTAGTGTGATTAAACTTCCCATTGTAGAAACTTTCTTGATGTTAAGCACTTATTTACAAGTAAAAAATGTTCATTTTGAAGTTGATAATTGAAATGTTATGTTTATGTTAGTTTTCAAATCAAGTATGTTCACTAAGATTATCACATATAATGAATGAATCACTAGTTAGAATGCCTCATCAGTACCAATACGAATGATAAACAAATCATTTAGGAGTCAGTTTTAACACGATCTTACCGCAATATGCTTTTTTTAAAATAAACCCTACTTTAATTAGGTCTTTTGAGGGTTGCAACGTGGTCTGGTTCACGATTTCAAAAGACGGATATAAGGCTTAAAACCTATTCTAACCCACCCATTCTCCTTAATAATAGATATGATGGTTAAGAATGACGTTTTGAGAGTTACAGTCACCCACCTCTTGCTTTGTTTCTAGCCACACGAATTTGTTCTTGTTGACGATTTTTGTTTGATCCTTTGTTTTTATTTATTTTTGCTTTCCCTGACTTTTTTCTGGACTGATCTTTTGAGTTTGCACTCCACCGGGATTTCCTTATTTTTTCCTAAGTCACTTGTTTTCAAGTTTTCAACTTAGCGGACTATTCTTTTGCTCTTCTTTTTTTGTAGTGATTTTTCATTTTGCTTGAACAAATCGCATGGCATTATTTTTCTTGATTTGTTGCAAGGGTCGTGACTGATTCGTTTCTTTTGTTGGTGTGGGACAACCATTGTGGATTTGTGATTCTCAACCTCTTGTGAGGCATGGGATGTGGTTGATCCTCTGATGGGATGCTTCCCCTTTTGAATTTTGAATGTAAAGTCAAACTAACTGAAGACTATCCTGCCCCTGGTTAATATCGAGGGTTTTTTATACATAAAGAAACTCCTACTCAGAGGCCCAAAGGAGTTGACTTGGGATTATCTTCCTTATACCTCCAATGTTTATGGATTTGAAATAACGTCTTACATTGTCAGCAAGGTTTTATTCAAAAGTTGACAAATAACAGTTTCGTGCATTTTGATTTCATCATTCTCTTTTCCATTATGTTTAAGAAAAAGTTTGATATTGATAAAGAAGTATGAGTGAACACAAATTGATTGATTCAAAACATGCATATTCTTTTCATTATGATTATTATTAAAAAATAAACGAGTTTTTACAAGGGAACAATGACCAACAAATAAAAAAGATTACAAATTAAAATGATCGAATGACCAAATAATCGTCGACGTGGAGCCTTTGCATCCTCCCATAGGCTGGGGTCATTGTGCTTGTAGAAGTTTATGTGATAGTCCCAAAGGGAGTTCCTCTTCAAACTCTTATGACAGATGCAACCTCTTCAGATGTATCCTTGCTTCCACTTGCACTTGATATTCTCATGCTTAGCCTGTTCCATCATTCTTTGATGATCGGCATCGGAGAATCGTTATCCTTCTAGCTGAGGAAGGGAATGGGTGAGCCTTTTCTGGTTGGTATGCATGAAATGAAAATGTATGAGTGTATGCATATGTTGTTTATGAAAATGTGGAGTGCAAATACATATGCAACACCCATTTATTCAAAGGGTTTGATGATGCACTAATTCAGGTTCAAACATTCGGCATATATACAGTGATACAATAATAGTATGCAATAATGTATGTTAAAAGCTCAACATGCTCTAGATAGTCTGCATATATCGCTCGATGCAGGTTCAAAGGTATGATGTATATATGAGAATAAAGGTTTGTAGGATCTTGGTTTCCTGCAGGAAAACCTATATCCCCTCACAGGCATGTTCTAGTCATCAAAAGGTAGTCCTTAGAAGGTTTCCCAGAGTCATCGATCCAAATGAAAATACCATGTTGTATTGACTTCTCACAGGATAAAAAGTACTTCCAAGTGAACCTAGTCCAGGTGTTGGTCTCGTGCAAACTCAATGCGTGAAATGTAGGTTGAAACGACTATCCACAGATCTATCATGTGCGCATACTCTAGCTCGGGTGTAGAGCTTCTCTCATGTAGCATCATCCCAACCTAACAACAGAGAATATACAGATATCCAGAATATGATAAATATTTAAAGCAATGAAGAATTCAATATATAAAATTAATATAAAACAAGTAAAACATAAAGATAAACACCCAAACAAACAAGGAAAGAAAAAAAATAGGCTCTAATCCTACTTGCAAAAGCAATGACTCCCTACCAGAGTCGGCAGTTGACGGGGAGTCCCGAGCAGATTGTATGCTCGAAGATACAACAGAGTCTCCATCAGACATTATTTTAGTCCCGAAAGAAAGGGAAAACATCGATAAAACCAAGGGGAGATAAATGGATAAGGAAGTCATTTATGCAAGGGGAAGGTATTAGAACCCCTCACATCCGTTGTACTCAACGGGAACCGTTTTGATTGTTCTTTTCTCGAATGGGTGTTACATATAAAGATTACTTGTAAATGATCTGAATAAGTGGAAAAAACAAATAAATAAATAATGTGGTCTCTAAGGATTGGGACCCTCATGCATACGTATCCTTATAGTACGATAAGGAAATCAGAGCTCTGTAGTTCAGGGAACTAAGAAGGAGAAGAAAGAGAGATTGAATTAGAATTTAAACCAAAGAAGGAACTAGAAATGGTGTTTAAACCAAATAGTAATAAGAAGGTGACAAGAGATTGGTTAAAGTGGTGTTTAAACCAAAGAAACAAAGAAAATGGTATTTAAACCTGGAACAGTGATTAAAGGTTAAAGTGGTGTTTAAACTAGAAAATGGTATAATAGTAGTTGAAGTGAAAAAATGGTGTTTAAACCAAAAAAGAATAAAAGTGTTAATGTGGTGGTTAAACCAAAGGTAAATGAAAGTGGTGTTTAAATCGAAAAGTGGTGTTTAAACCAAAGGTAAATGAAAGTGATGTTTAAACCAAAAAGGGGTGTTTAAACCAAAGGTAAATGAAAGTGGTGTTTAAATTGAAAAGTGGTGTTTAAACCAAAGGATCGATGTTTAAATTGGGTGGTGGTGTTTAAGCCAAAGGGATAATATATGTGTGGTGTTTAAACTGAGTAGTGGTGTTTAAACCAAAGGAGAATGATAACGGTGTTTAAACCGGATAGTGGTGTTTAAACCAATGACGGAAATTGGAGCGGTGTTTAAACCAAAAGGTTAGTGTTTAAACCAAAAGATTGGCATGAGTGGTGTTCACATCGGGGAGTAAGATTGTGGTGTTTAAACCAAAGGGAGTGAATGAAAGTGGTCTTTAAACCGGGTAGTGGTGTTTAAACCAAAGGAGGAAATTGGTGTGGTGTTTAAACCAAGAGGGTGTAAGATGGTGGTGTTTAAACCAAAGGGTCGGTGTTTAAATAGGAAAAGTGGTGTTTAAACCAAAGCAACGATAATGGTATTTAAACCAAATCAATTATAATGGTGTTCTAACCAAATCAATGGTAATAATGTTGAAACCAAAGCAATGGTAATGGTGTTAAAACCAAAGGAACGGTAATGGTGTATAAACCAAAGCAATGGTAATGATGTTTAAACCAAAAGGTGAGTGTTTAAACCAGAAAATTGATGTTTAAATCAAAGGGTAAGTGTTTAAACCAGAAAAGTGGTGTTTAAACCAAATGGTCAGGTTTTTAAATCTGAAAAATCGTGTTTAAACCAAAGGGTTGGTTTTTAAATCGGAAAAGTGGTGTTTAAACCAAAGGGTCGGTGTTTAAACCAGAAAAGTGGTGTTTAAACCAAAGGGTCAGTGTTTAAACTGGAAAAGTTGTGTTTAAACCAAAGGGTGTTTAAATTGAAAAAGTGGTGTTTAAACCAAAGAGTCAGTGTTTAAACCCGAAAAGTGGTGTTTAAACCAAGGAGATGGTGTTTAAACTGGAAAACTGGTGTTTAAAACAAATGGTTGATGTTTAAATCGGAAAAATGGTATGTAATGTACTTTAGAAATTATTGACCTCTTGTCATCTTTCCTCATAATTAGAATATCACCAGTATCTTTGATACGTCTCGTGACTGTATATAGAATATAGTCTATAGGGTACTTGACTGCAAGTGCACAGTCCAGTCGCTTTCGTTTTAAAAGATATTGAACCCACAGGGACCGACGGTCAAACTAATGCTACTGACGTTACTATGTTTAGTTAAGAGAATGATTTTTAGAAGTTTGGTTGAAGAAAATTAAATCTAAGGGAAGTTGAGTTTTAAGAAAATATTAATAGGAGGATATCAGTATGCAACGCATTAATCGTTAGGGATTCGATAAGTCATCGGTGTATAATTTAATTACCAAATATCTTTCAGTAGAAAATACTTATTTAAAAGGCTTTATCTCACACTCTCGTGATTGTTGATTCGGACTATACCATTAAGTCAGAATGTACGCTCTCGCTGTCCCATTTGAAGTTAAAAATACTTTTTGAAAATAGATAAGTTCTAATTGCTTTTAAAGTGCTCTCACTGTTTTTAAAATCAATACCTAGTTTTTACTATCCAGTTCGACCCTCACGCTCTCGCGATTGTCGGTTCTCACCTTAGTTAATTTCCCACTCTCGTGGCAAAATCGTATTAAATAGCTTCTCACTCTTGTGACAAAGTTAGTTAAATTTAAATTAAAAACCACAACCAAAAAGATTGTTTGAGACACGAAGTTTTTCACCGATTATTATTAAATCCCGTCTAATTAAATTGTGTTATACCGATACCGGTAGTTTAGCCAGACATGTTAAACAACGCAACCACAGACGAACATAAACAGATCAACAATAATATAGACATGATTACAATAATAATAAAGCAATAACAATTGAATAAAAACCTGGAAATTGGATTAATAGAATACGCCGAATCTTGAAGTACTTGAGCAGTCCTCCACAGGTCGGTAGGAAGCTGCCTCTTCGAAATAATTGCTTAAACTAAATTAAATAAATTGCAGTAGTTCCCCAGTGTAGGCAACTACTACTTTGGCTAAATGAAAAATGGAAAGGGAAAGGGAAAATGGAAACTCTTAGCGGAACGGTAACGAAATTGCGGTAGAGGAAACAATGTTGCTGAAGAAAAATAATACTAGAAAGTAGAATTGCTGTAGGAAATAAATTGCAGAGAAAAATTAAGCGTCCCTGTAGGTCTCCAACTTCTGTCTTTTTATATCCGCCATTAGGTCATGGAAGTTGAGAGAAACAAGGATGACTTAGTTGAGTGAGGAATCCACGGGAAAGTGGATGTGGAACGAGAATTTAGGCATGTTTGCTCACTTCTGTTGACTGTTTCAAGGCGCTGATTTTGGCCCTGTGACGTTCGTGATGGGCCTGTGACGGTCGTCACAGGCTGGGTGTGTCGATCGTTAAATGCTTTGTGATGGTCGTCACATCCACAATTTTTGTGTCCCCTATTTTTCTGTTTTTCTGCTGCTTTCTCTTTTGTTTCTTCTTCTTTTCCTTCCTTTTCTATACTTTGCTCATTTAAGATGGGGATAGAAATACCTGCAAACATAACTCGAACACTTGCAGAATAATCGGAATATAAATGAAAGTGTTACGATTTTTGAGTGTAAATCAAGGCAAATATAAGATGTATTTTCGCGTTATCAAACTCCCCTAAACTTGAATCTTTGCTTGTCCTCAAGCAAATAAAATTTGAAAACACTAGTTAAACGCGAATACATTTCCAATTCGTACGTGGTTGTTAGGTACTTTGTTAAGATGGCAGATACTCAAGTAAAACACTAAAGATACAGTGACGACACAAGCAATAAGCATTAACGTAGATCTCCCCTTTGTACAAGCCAGTTCAAATCATGCTATTATAGCTCAATCTAGTGTTTCTCGTTCCTATTTCACCCGGTTTCATTCTAGCGCAATCACATTAAGCCCTTCCTTCACACGCACTTAGTGAAGTAGCCGATTAGTGACTTTGATCCTTTTCTTAGCACGGGGTCTGGTACACTAGTGTGGTACCCCTTTATGTATCCCCTTTGAAGGTTGTAGGGATCGAACCGTAGTTCGCCCTACCGAGTCCAGTACCAGGTACCTCTGAACCAACCAGCCGGGTTTTTCTGTTCCTTCCTTTTGTATATCTTGCAACTATATGTATGGTTCATTTATCAATTTCTCTATAGCAAAAGTATGAAGGATCTTGTTAATTCTTAGGTGTAAGACCCCAATTTTGTCCCTAAGATCCCTCATGGCATCATAACATTGCATTTGCATTGCCTCAAGGATCATTAGCATCTGAGTTCCCATTGCCTTTGGGTGGTGTAGCGGTGTATTCGTCGCTATATGATCTATCGATTAAATCATAAGCAAGGTATACAATGATTTTCGAGTCGCCACCGCACTTTTATTTATCCAAAGGACTGGCTAAAAAGCGAACAAAAGCCTAAGAAGTTTTACACGTAGAAAACTAATAAAAAGATCAGAGAGTCTGGGTAAGGGGTAAATTACGCAATGGGAAGGTGTTAGGCACCCACTACGTCCTAGGTACTCCTAGGGAGCCCTTTTCACACTTGTTGTATAAAATTGTTATTTGTTATGACATAAGTATTGTGCAAACATGATTGGGATGAGGAGAAAAGAATATACAATTTTTATTATTGGGTTTGAACGTATGAACCCGCTGCCTACGTACCTTCCATCAAAGGTAAGGATCAAAACGCCGTAGTTCGGCTAAAAGATTTCCAAAAGTTGGTGGATTCAATTTTAAACAATAGCACTGAGGCTCTTCATTATCAATGGGAGAAAACTCGACCAAGACCAACATCCACCATGTGAGGATAGCTTCGACGTACTAGAGGGGTTAGCCCTGTTTTCAGTACGGAAGTCTTATAGTCGACTCACTAAGGATAAGGTGAGGTTTACATCAACCACAAAGATAATTGAAACCTATGGCTAATGCATGAAAAGATTAACAATGGACAAAGCCAAAACAAGTGAATGGGTGAAGTTAATTGATTGTGATTGTGAAAGTAGGGTCAAAGTATGGTTAAGATTAATTCAAAAGAAGTATTATGAAATGGAGTTTGAAAAAAAGGTCAAGTACTTGGAGTCCAGGTTTTTAATTTGAAAACATGAAGATGTTTGCACAATATCTATCTCAAGTTTGAAAGTAATGTGTGAAAAGGTTTAGGACACAATGAGGATGAATGGATGAAGATGGATTGTAAAACTTCTTAGAAGGTTCACCTCTTGAGATCATATAGAAGATGATTCAAGTGTGTCCTTTGGAATGGGCAATAAGCAATAACAATATAAGCGAACAAATGATACCGGATGCCACTCAATGGTCTTACTCCAATCTCACAAACAAAAGCGGATACCGGATACCAATAGATGGATTTACACCAATCTCCTAAAACAGAACTGGATATCAGAGGCCACTCAATGGACTTATACTAATCTCCTCAACAAAGAAATGAAAAGTGGATACCGGATGCCAATCTATCTGGACTTATACCAATCTCCAACAAAGGAAGCAAACACTCGGATGTCAGATGCCAATTTATCTGGGCTTACTCTAAATTCCAACATATGCTCATAGGAAAGCAAATGCCAACTTGCAGGGACTTACAGTTGCATCCTCACATACAAACAAGCAAAGCAACATATGATCATAGGAAAGCAAATGCCAACTTGCAGGGACTTACAATTGCATCCTCACATACAACAAACAAATGCATCAAAGAAAAGATGAGATGAGTGGCCAATGTGATGGTCTTATACTCACTTCCATATCATAGGAACAATGGCCAATGAATGGTCTTACAATTGTCCTCAATGGGTAAACAACAATGATATGTCACAGAGACAAATGTAATGATCATGCATTAATGAGCAATAAATGATGATGAGTACACAGAGCATGCAAGCAAACATGTGTATATGAAGCAAGTGATCAATCAATGAAGTCAATCAGCACACACTATAACCACACAATGAGGCTCATACAAAGGGTTAGGCATTGAAGCCAACTGGAATAGGTTAATGGTGCTCTTAACCTTGCCATTGAGGGGCTAAGGTGAAGCAGATGAAAGGATATGAGGGGTGTGCCTCATTGCTGTTATCCCTGATCAGGGAGAGCATTGAATATCAGAAAGTGTGGGAGTTCAGAAAGTAGGAACTCTTTCCACAGATTAGACTCTATAGATCTTGGGCTTGAATCTCAATGCTACAACCATGTAATGGGAGCAAGGAGAAGACTCACAGAATAGTAGGAGATAGTTTGCTTATCTCTTTGATCTACCAATTGCCTTATTTAAAGGACTTTTCCTGCTTGGGACAAATATAAACACACACAAGCATTGCCTCTTAAGGAGGACTTCAGACAGTTGCCTGGCCAAATAACAGACCAGGTCTTCCAGACTACATGAAGAAAAGGAAATATACCTCAAATGCAAATTGCTATTAAAGCAAAGCAAAGCAAGTTCAAAGAACTAAGCAACTAATGGTACCTGAAATAGTCAAACAGAATCAGTACACAGTTCAAAAGTCAAAGCAAAAGGAAACAGAAGTCAACAGTCAAATAGACAAATGTGCAAAGCACAAGACTCAAGTCATATGAGTCAAGCCACCTACAAAACAAAGAGGTTAGATCATCATAAACAATCAAGCTCAATCAAATTTGTATGATCTCTTTGGAACATTGTTGCTTAACTTGAAAACATGAACTCAATCATAAGCAATAAGACCACTAGGGCAAGCCTAGGGTCAAAAGAGAATGAGAAAGTCAAAACAGCAAGTGATATCCAATCAAAATCAAGTTTAAACATTTAAGAAGCAAACTCAATTGGTTTCATGTCCATATCATGCATCATCATGATTTCATAAGCAAAAGAAGTCAAAGCATGGCAAATGAAAGCTCATAGAAGTCAACAGCAAGACTTAACTCAAAACCAATCATAATCAATTCCAAAAATCATCAAATAATTCATGATCAATCATAATCCATAACATGACATGCATATCAAATTTCAGCTCATTTGGATCATGGGAAGATGGTCAATGAAAATCAGAAAGGCAAGGCAAGTTTAAGCATGCTCAAAGAAGTCAACCAAACATGTATCAACTTCAAAAAATCATAAATCAGTCATAACATATGAGAAATGAATGGGATTAACACCATGACAAAGCTTAAGATGTCTACAAATCACATGTCAAATTTCAAATTCATCCAATAAAGTATGAGAACTTCACAACTGAAATGGCAACATGTATCACACAAGTCAACATTTTGGTCAAACAGGGGAGAAAATCTCAAACAATTGGGAAATGCCACAAATAATTCCAAGAAAAATCACATGTGAACTAGACATACAAGAGTACATTCATGCAAAAATTCACATCAACTGGAGGTCAGGAAGCATGGTATCAAAAATCATGAAGTTGCATATCAATGGTGTGACACAAATTGTCACACCCTAATTCAAAAATTCATAAGTCAACAACCAGATAAGATAAATGCATAAACTCTACACCCAAATCACCATATGTGTGTCTAGTTTGTGCACAAAAAGTTTCAAGTCCATAGGATAAAGTGTCACTATTTCACAAGTGATTTGGCAAGGTGTACAAGAATTGGTCACATGTTACAAACCCTAATACCAAATAAAATCCATTAATGCAAAAATTCTGGAAAATACATGATAAAATAATAGAGATCATGGTGAATCAAATGCAAAAAATCCCATGAAATTGGATCAAGCATGGTGGAGTTATGATTTTTCAAAGATGATGATCAAAAGTGAAATAAAAATTGAGAAATAACATGATTTAATGGATTAATGTGACACGGATGGCATTTTTGTAAATAGCGGATCCACTTATTGAAACACTGTGTTTTGGACACAGAAATGGAATGTTCTGATTGGCCAGTATGGACACACAGTAGCATGCACGTGAAATTCTGGGAATGGCTATGGAAATTAGGGTTTGTGAACACAGCAACTACTTCATCTTCTTCATCAAATTCGTGAAAAATCAAAATGCCCAGAAAATGCAATTAATCATGTCAATCGAACCAACAAACATCCAACATACATAATCCAAACATCATTTGCATTGAATCCAACTAGTTAACACGAATCGAGCAAAAATCATCATGCATCAACAAACTTTAAAACAGCATAACTTGCTAAATACTTGACCATTTTTATCAACTCAAAACTCCTAATGACCAGCAAGGTAAACTCTACCTAAGGCATAGCATGGTTTAGAGAAAGAAAGTGGTCGAAACCTTACTTGTTTTTGAAGCAAATGGAGCAACAGTGATGGATTGATGATGTAAGCTCGAAACAGTCGAAGGTCCAAGCTCCAAAAGGTGAATGATGAAGTTACTTTAGCTCAAGAGAGCATGAGATGGCTCAAATCAACTTCTGCCATTGAAGGGTGCTTGAAGAAAACAGTCGGGCTCTTGAGGTTACAGCTGGTGTGTGAGGGTTCCAATGAGCTTCAAAAAGATGGTATGTGATGTAGCCAGCAGTGCAGGTCGTGTGGTTGAGGTTTGCAAGGAAAAGTTCACAAAATGTGAAAATGGAAATTGAGAGAGAATGAGAGAATTCTGTTTGGAGAGGCTGCTAGCTAGGGTTTAGAATGACAGAAAATGTGCTTAAATACTTCTGTTTAAGATTGCATTAGTAAGAGCTAAACACAATTTGATTAATGGTAAGTTTTTTGCTAATTGGTGGTTTTGGTTCACATGTGGAGGTGTAGTGGCTGGTGCACGAATTTGGGCTTACAAGCATGACCAAAATGACATTTCTGAACATTTCCAATTGGCCAAAGTGTTTAAAAGTGGTTAAATCAATATTTCACTTTTTGCACCACACTTAAAATTAATTCAAGTAGGTTCAAAAATGCCGTTTTGATTGGTAATGTTTTGGTGCATGATGATGACATTTTTGGAAAGAGGGGATCAAATATGACTTGTAGGAAAAAACCCCACCCAATTTGGCCAAATGGTTTGAGAGATATGGCCTTTTGAAGTTCAAAAATTTTTGAGATTGAATTGATCATAACTTGCCAACCATACATGGGAATTGAGTGTTCTTGGACTTTTTGGAAATGGGAGAACAAGATCTTCAACTTTCATGTTGGGCAAAAATTCATTTGAAGCTTGTATCATGATGTGAGTTTAGGATCAAGAAGTTTCCATTTTTGGCAAATTCCAATTACAAGTCAACTTTCTATTTTTGGAAATTTTCTGTTTGACTTCAAATTCTTCCATGATGATGTTTGACATGATATATGAGGCCTATATGGACATGAATGAGCTCCCTCAAACCAATTCCCACCATCAAATCACTGATTAAATCCACAGTTGACCAAGTTTGACTTTTCCAGGGTTTTGCTTGACTGAAGCATGTTCTGGTGAATTCCAAACCCTAATTCCTTGAGATTTTGATTCCAAATGACATCACAACATATATGAACTCTTGATTATTGATCATGGTGCCCAAATTCTGCAAGAATGGCCACCATCCACTGCAATGCCTGACTTTGACTGATTTTGACCTAATTGGCTGATGATTGCTTCAGCTGCAAGTAACATGGTTAGATGACAATATTTTTGTACTTTTTGGTTAGTAAACATATGAAAAGCAAAGATATACAAATGCAAAGCATGCTTGGTGATCAAGAACCACACTCACAAGGCAAACCACCCACTAGGAGGGAAGCTAGGGCAATGCAATGATCCTTGAGGCCATGATATGATATGATATGGGCCATGAGGGATCTTAGGGCCAAAATTGGGGTCATACAGATGCCCCTATTTAAGGTCATTCTAGCCGGAGAAGTGAAGTTTAGAAAACTTCATCTCGACGCGGTAGAATGGGCTTAAATAACAGTAATGAGACAAATTTTGGTCCCTAAGAGACCTCATGATGCAAATGTATGCATGCAAAAGACACAAATTCTGTGGGGAATATGATTCACACAGAAGAAAAGACGATCCATCGGAGTGATACACTCACCAGGAACAGAGACTCTAACAAAACTCTTGTTGGGGATAGACAAAACTGACACAGCGTGAACAAGACACGACTCTGATTAGGGAATACAGAAATCAAACTGGAGACCTCACTGGGGAGTGAAAGACTCACACTGAGGAAAAGAAAATCTTCCAAAGGAAAATAAATCCATTGGAGAGACACAAGCTGACTCCTGGGGAGAAGCAACAAGAAAAAAACTTCACTGAGGAAGCACCAAAGAAATGAGATGTTACCGGTATAAGGGTAACAAAAATCAGGAAGGAACACCAAGGATACCGGGTTGTAGGTATGTAACAGGTGACCGACCAAAGACGTGAATTTGTGTGTGTTCCAAAACACTCATCATCCTGAAGAGAGCGAAAGCAAACTTGTTTATAGGATGGATATTTGATTCTATAAAGAATGCAAATCTTACTCAGTTGGGGAAACAAACAAAGTGTTCGACAAAAGAGTGCATGAGATATATTATCTATTACCGGCAAACCGTGAATAATATACTCGCATGGAAAGTTATCCTGAACCGGGTTGTAGGTTGTTTATAGGATAAGATCCGAAGACGTGAATTGGTTTGTGTTCCAAAACACTCATCACCCTGAAGAAAGCTAGAACAGCAGACTTGTTTATAGGATGGACATTCGATTCCACAAGGAATGCGAATCTTACTCGACGGAGAAAACAATCAAAAGATTGACCCAAGAGCGAAAGAGACATAATATCCATTACCGGCAGACCGTGGATAGTATACTCAAAAGGAAAATTATCCTGAACCGGGTTGTAGGTTGTTTGTAGGATAAAAATCCGAAATCGTGAATTGGTTTGTGTTCCAAAACACTCATCACCCTGAAGAAAGCTAGAACAGCAGACTTGTTTATAGGATGGATGTTCGATTCCACAAGGAATGCAAACCTTACTCTGCGGAGAAAAACAATCAAAAGATTGACCCAAGAGTGAACGAGATATAATATCCATTACCGTCAGAACGTGGATAGAATACTCACAAAGGAAGATTATCCTGAACCGGGTTGTAGGTTGTTTATAGGATAAAATCCGAAGACGTGAATTGGTTTGTGTTCCAAGACACTCATCACCCTGAAGAAAGCTAGAAAAGCAGACTTGTTTATAGGATGGATATTCAATTCCACAAGGAATATGAATCTTACTAAAGGAAGATTATCCTGAACCGGGTTGTAGGTTGTTTGTAGGATAAGATCCGAAATCGTGAATTGGTTTGTGTTCCAAAACACTCATCACCCTGAAGAAAGCTAGAACAGCAGACTTGTTTATAGGATGGACATTCGATTCCACAACGGGAAAACGAAACTTACTCGACTGGGGAAGATCAACAAAGGATTCCGACCAAAGAGCGCATGAGACATATTATTCATTACCGGCAGACCGTGAATAATATACTCGAAAGGAAAAGACACCAGAGATACCGAAGTATATAATAGGTGACTAACCAAAGACGTGAATTGGTATATATGCCGAAACACTCATCATCCTGAAGAAAGCTAGAACAGCAGACTTGTTTATAGGATGGACATTCGATTCCACAACGGGAAAACGAAACTTACTCAACTGGGGACACAAACCCAAAGAGTGCATGAGATACAATATCCATTACCGGCAGACCGTGGATAAGAAACTCGCATGAGATATATTATCTATTACCGTCAGAACGTAGATAATAAACTCGCATGGTAAGAGACACCAGAGATACCGGTTACTGGGTATATAATAGGTGACCTACCGAAAACGTGAGTTGGTATATATGCCAAAACACACATCATCCAACACACAAACTGGTTAGAGGATGGATATTCGATTCTACAAAGAATACGAATCTTGCTCAGCTGGGGAAAATCACAAAGGATTCCAACTAAAGAGCGCATGAGACATATTATTCATTACCGGCAGACCGTGAATAATATCCTCGAAAGGAAAAGACACCAGAGATACCGAAGTATATAATAGGTGACTAACCAAAAAGAGACACAATCGATACCAAGCATCCGGGTAAACGAAAAACAACTCAAAGGGATAAATTGCAAGCATCCGGCAATTATCCGCCAACAAGAAATATTCGATTCCACAAGGGGAAATAACGAATCTTACTCAACTGGGGACACAAACCCAAAGAGTGCATGAGATATAATATCCATTACCGGCAGACCGTGAATAATATACTCGAAAGGAAAAGACACCAGAGATACCGAAGTATATAATAGGTGACTAACCAAAAAGAGAGACAATCGATACCAAGCATCCGGGTAAACGAAAGACAACTCAAAGGATAAATTGCAAGCATCCGGCAATTATCCGACAACAAAGAAATATTCGATTCCACAAAGGGAAATAACGAATCTTACTCAACAAAGAAAACACAAAATGCTTCGACTGAAGAGTGCATGAGATATATTATTCATTACCGGCAGACCGTGAATAATATACTCGAAAGGAAAAGACACCAGAGATACCGAAGTATATAATAGGTGACTAACCAAAAAGAGAGACAATCGATACCAAGCATCCGGGTAAACGAAAGACAACTCAAAGGGATAAATTGCAAGCATCCGGCAATTATCCGACAACAAAGGAATATTCGATTCCGCAAAGGGAAAAAGCGAATCTTACTCGACAAGGGAAACACAAAAGGCTTCGACTGAAGAGTGCATGAGATATATTATTCATTACCGGCAGACCGTGAATAATATACTCGCATGGAAGATTATCCACAACCGGTTACTGGGTTAATAAAGGATAAATCAACCGAAAAGAAAGGCATCAGGATACCAGAATAGGTAGATAATGATGACCATTCAAAGGGAGCAACAAACATTACCAACAAGAGGGTAAATGAAAGAAGACTCGCTGGGATGCATTGATGAAAATCAATGATCCGGGGAACACAATCACTGACAAAAGGTGAAAGGACCCGCTGGGGATAAAATTGCTAGCATACGACAATTATCCACAAAAGACTTGCTGGGGGTATAAGTGCTTATCTGAGCAACTTATCCAAGCAAAGGAAAATCAACATCAAGAACTAGATGAAGATAACCACAAGGGGGAAATTGTCATCGGTTGGGATGAACAACAAAGTTAACTCTGCAAGGGGAGAGAACGGGGTTTACAACTACCGGTTCGTAGGTAGAAAAACCGCAAAGATAGGACTTACGACTACTGGTTTGTAGGCAGAGGGCCAAAAGGGTGGAGGTGACCACAAAATTAGGGTTTACATCTACCGAATACGGGGTAGAAGACCAACAACTCCGCGTGGGGATAGAACAAATCACAAATCCGCACGGGAAACAAAGATAGGGTTTATAACAAACCACAAACTGCTGAAGAGCAGGAAAATAGGATTTACAACTACCGACTGTTAGGTAGAAAACCAAAACTCTGGCTGGGGAATAAAAGGTGTATGACCACAAATTCTGTTAAGAAAGCCAGGGGAAATAGGACTTATAACTACCGGTATGAGGGTAGAGGCCCACAACTACTCCGCTGGGGAACAACCCACTGGGAAGCACAAGATATTTGACAAATAGCCGATTCGGGAATAATCCGAAAAGACAGACTGAATCAAGACACGTCCTAATGAGGATGTAACTCAAATAGGAAAATCCATCCCAATATATGTGTTGGGAGGAAACGGAAGAAACCGTCATCCACGAGGATATATCTCAGTGGGGAACTGCAGAAGGAAAGGCAACATTTTCTGCTTATGGGGCTGACTCTATATGGAGAGATTTATAACACCCGACATCTGCTTTGGGAAGATCTATAAAGAGATCTATATCACCCGAAAGCAGGGAACAACAAACAAAGGATATATGGCAAGAATGCAACATGAATATCTGAATGTTTATGAGTATGCATGAACATGCGTGATTTATGTTTGATGAATGCTGACAAAACAGACAGTTCTAACACAAACAGGTCCAGGAATCAAGCGCCCGGTATTATACTTCCAGGGGAAAAAACAGCTGGAGAGCCAATCTGCGGAGATCCATATGCTGTGAAGCAAAGATCTGCGGGTACTGCTGGAGAAGTAGAGGATCAAAGATATCAGGAAACAAACCAATCAGGGTACAGAAAGTCACAACGGGCAAAGCAGCCACCAAGACAAATCTGTTGGAGAACAAGAGAAAACCCAAGATATCTGCAGGGGATCCCAGTGTCAACTGAGAAACAAAAAAGTGCATTGCACAAGCAAGAACTGCTGTAGAAGCGAATCCACAAAACTCCACTGGGGAACAACCCACTGAGGGAGAATGATATCATCCAAATAGAATCTAACTGCATAAGCAACTCTACTGGGGAAAACTGTCGGCTACTCTCCTGGGGAACAACCCACTAAAGGAGGACATATCAGACAAGTAGGTTCTGCAACAAACCACTCTATTTGGGGAGAATACACATAGCAAACTGATCACAACAAGTAGATTCTGCAATATAAGCCACTCTACTGGGGATCACAAACAGTCAGGAAATCAATCCGTTCACTGGAGGCCAAAGCCGTCATCCGACCATACTGGGGATTGAAGGAGTATTCAACAGGCAAAACTGCCACAACGAACACTCTGCAGACTAAGCTGAGGAAAAGATGGATGAAAATACTGGGATGTCAACCCAAATCAACCACTGAGTAGGAAAATAAATCCTGCTCTGCTGAAGAGAAAATCTCTGATGGAGAGATAGCAGCAATTCCGCAGACGACTTCGTTGGGGAAAAGGTAAAGTACCGGGTATCAACCCGCTGACTTACCGAGTCTTTAAAAAGAAAGCGATCGTGCTGAGGAAACAGACAATTCCGCTGGCAACTGCACTGGGAAGAGTGACAACAACTCTGCTCGCGACTCCGATGGGAATATCAACAACAGCTCTACTCGTGACTGCTGAGGAGGCAAATAAAGTCTGGGGCATACGACCCACTGGAGAAAGTGACAGGCCACCAAGATGACAAGTCATCAACCGCCGAAACTTCACAAGAAAACACCCATGCTGGGAAAACTGCTGCTGGAGAAAACGAAGTCTTCAACAACACTCTGTTTGCGACTATACTGGGGAACAACCCCAACGACAACTTTGTTTGAGGAACAACCCCAACAAAGATCTGAAGAAAGAAGATACAACCAAACCAGGAATATGAACAAATATCTTACCTGTTGGAAATCATGCCACCCTCGGGAGAGCACTGAGATATTCTTGAGTATCCTTTCAATATTGTGAATGTTCACTTTGTATAAAACAACAAATTTTGGAAAATTTGATTTGTTTAAAACAATGATATTTTATCAATTTAAAACATGCAAAACATTTGTTGAATTGAAACAAATAAGAGTGCAAATAATTGGATAAAAAGCTCAAATTTATTTGATGGAATGGTAGCCTGCAAATGGCAAGACTCCATAGATTTGTACAAATTTGAAATCAGTGATATATATTGGAAGAGGGCTACATTGAACATAATGATCCTTTCTCTACCAATTTGAATCTCGATGTATTCGAAGCTTCAGTTGACGACGAATCGAGAATCTTCTGACGAAATGACGACTGATAAACCAGAAAGTCTTGTCAGGATGCAGTCACTTGCCAAATCCCTAATTTTTGCCTAGATTGCCCCAGGGTGAGGTACTCAATCTAGCGGGATGCAAATATTCTTTTTTTTTTTCAAGTCTCTAATTTTTGCCTGAATTACCCTTGCGGGTTCTCCACCGAGACGCTCATTTTTGCCTAAGCCGCCCTTTCGGGTTTTCAACTTAGCGAGCTATTCTGTTTTTTTCATTTTTGCATATACTTTTTTTTTAGGCAAAGTATCTCTTGACTGCATCTGAATTCACAGGACGAGTGAAATCCTCCCCATCCATTGTTGTAAGCATCAAAGCTCCGCCTGAAAAGGCTCTCTTAACAACATATGGACCCTCGTAGTTTGGAGTCCACTTGCCCCTGGAATCGGGCGCGAAAGACAAAACCTTCTTGAGCACGAGGTCACCTTCTCGAAACACACGAGGCTTGACCTTCTTATCAAATGCTTTCTTCATTCTCTGCTGATATAACTGACCATGGCACATGGCAGTTAAACGCTTCTCTTCAATTAAATTCAGTTGGTCATAACGACTCTGAATCCACTCAGCATCAGTCAACTTGGCTTCCATCAAGACTCGCATTGATGGGATCTCCACCTCCACTGGGAGAACGGCTTCCATGCCATAAACAAGAGAGAAAGGGGTTTCCCCTGTTGAAGTACGTACAGACGTACGATATCCATGCAAAGCAAATGGCAGCATCTCATGCCAATCTTTGTACGTGACGGTCATCTTCTGGATAATCCTCTTGATATTCTTGTTAGCAGCTTCAACAGCCCCATTCATCTTAGGTCTGTAAGGAGAAGAATTATGGTGTGCAATCTTGAATTCAGCGCACAACTCATCCATCATCTTGTTATTCAGATTGGATCCATTATCAGTAATGATCCTCTCTGGCACACCATAACGACAAATCAGCTGGTTCTTGATAAACTTCACAACCACCTGCCTGGTAACATTCGCGTACGAAGCGGCTTCAACCCATTTGGTGAAGTAATCAATTGCTACGAGAATAAACCGATGTCCGTTGGACGCTTTCGGCTCAATCATGCCGATCATGTCGATTCCCCACATAGAGAAAGGCCATGGTGATGAAATCACATTCAGGAGTGTCGGAGGAATATGAATCTTATCCGCATAAATTTGACACTTGTGACATTTCTTCACATACTTGCAACAGTCAGACTCCATTGTCAGCCAATAGTAGCCTGCTCTCAACATTTTCTTAGCCATGGCATGTCCATTGGAATGAGTACCAAATGAACCCTCATGGACCTCAGTCATCAATAGGTTTGCTTCGTGTCTATCCACGCATCTGAGAAAAACCATATCAAAATTTCTCTTATACAGCACTTCGCCACTGAGGTAGAAACTGCCTGACAACCTTCTCAAAGTTTTCCTATCTTTCACAGATGCCCCAGGCGGGTAGACCTGGTTCTGGAGGAAATTCTTGATATCAAAATACCAAGGCTTGTCATCTTTCACGTCTTCGATTGCAAATATGTGAGCGGGTCTGTCCAAGCGCATCACAGTAATGTTGGGGACATCATTCCACCATCTGACCACAATCATGGAAGCAAGCGTAGCAAGAGCATCTGCCATCCGATTATCCTCTCGAGGAATATGATAAAATTCAACTTCTGTGAAAAAAGTTGAAATTCTCCTTGCATAATCTCTGTATGGGATGAGACCAGGTTGATTCGTCTCCCATTCACCTTTGATCTGATTGACAACCAAAGCTGAATCACCATAGACATCAAGATATTTGATTCTCAAATCAATGCATTCTTCAAGTCCCATAATACAGGCTTCATACTCCGCCATGTTATTCGTGCATTTGAAAGTTAGCCTAGCTGTAAACGGAATGTGTGAACCTTGAGGAGTAATGATCACTGCCCCAATTCCATTTCCATATTGATTAACAGCGCCATCAAACACCATCGTCCATCTGGAACCAGGTTCCGGACCTTCATCAAGTGTAGGCTCATCGCAATCTTTCATTTTCAAATACAGAATTTCCTCGTCAGGGAAGTCATACTGAACAGACTGATGATCTTCAATTGGCTGGTGCGCTAGATGGTCAGCCAAGATACTACCTTTGATAGCTTTCTGAGCTCGATACTCAATATCATACTCAGACAATAACATCTGCCAACGGGCAATCCTCCCAGTTAAAGCAGGCTTCTCGAAGATATACTTAATTGGATCCATTCTGGATATCAACCAAGTTGTATGATTTATCATGTACTGGCGCAAACGCTTAGCAGCCCAAGCCAAAGCACAGCACGTCTTCTCAAGCGTAGAGTACCGAGACTCACAATCAGTAAACTTTTTACTGAGGTAGTATATAGCAAACTCCTTCTTCCCTGATTCATCTTGTTGACCGAGTACACAACCCATCGAGTCTTCAAGAACTGTTAAGTACATGATCAGAGGTCTTCCTTCCACAGGCGGAGACAAAATCGGAGGTTCAGACAGATAATCTTTGATACTGTCGAAAGCTTTCTGGCAATCCTCGGTCCAATCATGAGACTGATCTTTCCGGAGGAGCTTGAATATCGGCGCACATGTGGCAGTCATGTGGGATATAAATCTGGAAATGTAGTTCAAGCGGCCAAGAAAACCTCGGACTTGCTTCTCAGTTTTGGGTGCAGGCATCTCTTGTATTGCTTTGACCTTTGCAGGATCAACCTCAATACCTCTTTCACTTACCACAAAACCCAACAACTTGCCGGAACGGACTCCAAATGTACATTTGTTCGGATTCAGACGAAGTTTGAACTTTCTCAAACGCTGAAAAAGCTTCAACAAATGCTCAACTTCCGTTCGGGACTTAGCGATCATATCATCAACATAGACTTCTATCTCCTTGTGCATCATATCATGAAACAAGGTAGTCATAGCTCGTTGATACGTGGCTCCGGCGTTCTTCAAACCGAAGGGCATCACTCGATAACAGAATGTTCCCCAAGGTGTGATGAATGTTGTCTTCTCCATATCTTCTGGTGCCATCTTGATTTGATTATATCCGGAAAATCCGTCCATAAAGGAAAAGACTTTGAATTTAGCTGTGTTGTCTACCAACATGTCAATGTGTGGTAGAGGGAAATCGTCTTTCGGGCTAGCCTTATTCAAATCTCTATAATCAACGCACATACGGACTTTTCCGTCCTTCTTAGGAACATGCACAATATTGGCCACCCATTGAGGATATGTCGAAGTCACCAGAAACCCCGCATCAATTTGCTTCTGAACTTCCTCTTTGATCTTCACTGCCATATCTGGATGAGTTCTTCTGAGCTTCTGCTTCACAGGCACGCACTCAGGCTTCAAAGGCAGGAAATGTTGCACAATATCTGTATCTAAACCCGGCATGTCTTCATAGGACCAAGCAAAGATGTCCGAATATTCTCGTAGCAAACTGATCAAATCTTCCTTGACAGACCCTTCAAGAAGTGCCCCAATCTTCACCAGGCGAACACAATCCTCAGACCCCAAGTTGACTGTTTCCAAGTCTTCGAGATGCGGCTGAATGATCTTCTCTTCGTGCTCAAGGAGACGGGTGATCTCATCAGGAATCTCTTCAACGTCATCTTCCTCTGCCTCAAATACAGGGAATTCAAAATTGGGAGATGGCGTTGGATCATTATGTTCAATGGGTTTTAGGATCAACCTGCATAATGATTTTGGTTAATGAAAAAAACTTTAGAATTTAAACAAGCAAATCATTATGCAGATGAAAAATGTTTGCTTTTATTTTTGTTTTTTTTATGGTTTTTTGTGATCACTGATTTCATGCAGAAAAGCAAAAAGTGAAAACAAAGGAAAAACAAATGTTAAACAATGTGAAAATTGAATGAAAATATCATTGTATATATGCTTTGCCGACCATGTCATCACTTCTCCTTTTGGCATGGGAGAAGGGTTTTAAACAAAGTGAACAATTACTCTGATCTATGGATGACTGTAGGAACATCTACAGCGACCCAATTGTGGCAGACACCACCAGGAATAACAAAATTGTTCAAATCTTCTGCGTCTTCTTCAATGATGGCAGCAGCTTCCTCTTCAGGTTGATCAGCATGGATGAATCCTCCACTCGTGAACAAACCCTGCTCATTACATGCCCCAGAACCATAGCCAATGCCAGCCCGGGATCTGTTGTCTTCAAGTTCAAGCACTTTCCCTAATCCAGCAACCGCACCACATTCAATGGCCAGCTTAGCATCTCGGTAGGAAGTGAACGAAGGGGACTTCTTCTCGATTGGTTCATCAATAGATAAAGCTTGGAATGGAGTTCCAACTTCATCCTCAGCGTCAATGTACGAGAAAGAAGACAAATGGCTAACCAGGAGAGCCTTTTCTCCCCCTACTACAACCAATTTCTCGTTTTTGACAAACTTCAGCTTCTGGTGTAGGGTGGATGTCACGGCGCCAGCCTCGTGAATCCATGGTCTGCCTAAGAGACAGCTATACGATGGGTGGATATCCATTACTTGGAAAGTAACTTGGAAATCACTTGGTCCTATCTTGATTGGGAGATCAACTTCTCCAATCACGGTCTTGCGCGACCCATCAAAAGCTTTCACAACAACCCCACTCTGCCTCATAGGAGGACCTTGATATGACAGACGAGAGAGTGTGGATTTTGGCAATACATTAAGAGAAGATCCAGTGTCCACCAACACATTGGACATTGCATCAGATTTGCAATTCATGGAGATATGTAAAGCCATGTTGTGGTCTCTTCCCTCCTCAGGGAGATCAGCGTCACAAAAGCTCAAAGTGTTGCAAGCGGTAATGTTTGCAACGATGCTATCAAACTGCTCAAGGGTGACGTCGTGATCAACGTATGCCAGGTCCAAGACTTTCTGCAGAGACTCCCTATGGGGTTCTGAATTCAGCAATAGAGAAAGAATGGAAATCTTGGAGGGCGTGTGTAGAAGCTGGTCTACAATATTGTACTCACTCTTTCTGATGAGCCTCAGCATCTCATCAGATTCTTCATCAACAATGCCACTTGGGCCAACTGAAGAAACAGGAGTCTTTTGTACGGAGGAGGAGGGTTTGGCAACATCAAGTGCCGGATTCTGAACATTCACAGCGGTCCCCACTGGGCGCTCAACAGAATCAGAAACAGTAGCCTTTGGAGGCGCAGAAAATACACGACCACTTCGGGTCAACCCACTGACATCAGCAATAGTGGTTACGGAAGTGGAAGGTAAAGGAACTTCGACCCCATCTTGAACAGCAACAGGATTATACCGGAATGGCACAGCTCGGTCTGATGAATAAGGCACAGGGCCGGCTGGTTTAATAATCAGAGAAGGGGAAGCCTTCGGCTTGTTGCTATTGTAGCGAATAACAACGGGCTCAGGCAGCTTGAACACTGGTGATATGTGTAACACCCCGATAATAATAAAATAATTATTTAAATTGAGTTAATAATTTATTTATTAATTTAATTAAATAATTGGAAATTTTATTATTATTATTATTATTATTGGAAAATATATATATGTTGGAAATAAGGAAAAGAGCCCATTTGGAGTAAAAAGGTTTTTTACGTGAAAAACAGAGAAAAGCGATCGTGAAAGAGGAAAAGGGCAAAGAGACAGAGCAAGGGCTGAAGGTTGAAGAGAGAAAAGCTTGGAGCTCAAAGATTCGCCGAATTAACTCAGGTAAGGGGGGTTTATCGTCGATTAATGGGTACTATGGTATAATATGTGATGGGTAGTGATAAGCCGTTAATTTGACCCTAATTGGGATTGTTGATGCTGAAGAATTGAATTGGATAAATTGTTTTTAGACTGTAATTGAATCTGTGTTTGGGTTAGTGGTGAAATTCCGAACGTATAGCTTTTTACGGAATCGGAATCGGAGGTCCGGACGTCCTCCAACGGCGGAAAATGCGGAGAATTCTGCATTCTGCCTTGTGTTAGCGCAGGAACTGCTGTTTTGTCTGCGTTAATCGGTTAACCCAGGGTGTTAACCGGTTAACACTGTTTTGAATTGTGAAAATGTACTGTTTTGCCTGCGTTAACCGGTTAACCCAGGGCGTTAACCGGTTAACACTGTTGCGTTTTGCCAGAAAATGTGTTTTTGCCTGCGTTAACCGGTTAACCCAGGGCGTTAACCGGTTAACACTGTTGCAGAGTGGAAAAATTGGTTTTTTTAATGTTGTGTACCTAATTGAGAGTTGGCCTATGTTGGCGTATGATGTAATAGGGATTATTCCCGCTGTTTTGAGCAGTATAAGTATTAGTGGAGTGTGCTAATGCTGTGTTTAATTGATTTACATGATAATGATGTGTTGATACATGTGTTGATGATGTATGATGATATGCATAATGCTATGAATGTATATATTATGCATGTATTGGTAAATGGACTGTTGTATGGCTTAGAGTGTGAGCATATGTCCATTGTGAATTGTTGTTGATGCTGCATTGCTAGATGATTAGCGTGCATAGCATAGCCTTCGGGGCTGTAGCTAATTCCCATGGTGAGGAATTAGTGAGTGAATCATTGTGGATTTGTTGTTGATGTTTGCATGCTAGATGATTAGTGTGCATAGTCTAGCCTTCGGGGCTGTAGCTAATTCCCATGGTGAGGAATTAGTGAGTGAGTCACTAGGTCTCAAATGAGTGGGACTAGTGAGCTTAGTAGCCGTATCTGGAGGGATCGGTGAGCTTGAACTATATGTTCAAGAATAGTCGGTACCGCATGTGTGGAGTCTCATTGCATAATGTATGTATGGTGTATAATATGAATGGATGTATTCCAATATTATACGTGTGTTTGTGTTGTTATGGAGTACGATTTGAGATTATACTTGTGCTGTATATTGATGTTGAGCTGATGTGCTGTTACTGATTGTATGTTGAGATTAGGGTGATTAATGTGTTAAATTACTTAACATGACATTATATTCTATAATGCTTATTATATTGATTGAGGAACTCACCCTTACAACCATTTTTCAGGTAACGAGAAATGAGTTGAGTAGAAGCGAATGCATGGAGTCTAGTGTAGTCTCCTTAGTGGGTCGTGCTCTGATAGATGTAACATCGGGATGGGATGTTTTATGTTGTTGAATAATTTACATATGAATGTTACATGTTTTACATGATTGAGGAGATCTCTATCTGCTGCGTTTTATGCAAATGTTTATGTTTTGAATAAATAAAAGAGCATGACCGTCATATTGTTGAATATTGTGGAATATTGTGTGTGACACCCTTGAAGGGCATAATTACTCTGATTGTTATATGTTTATTTTTTTTATTAAATAATTGGGGTATTTTAGAAGGGTGTTACATTAGTGGTATCAGAGCATAGTCGGTCGAGTCGAGTCGTAATTATTCTGTTTCCCCTGTACGGTATAGGTGTTGTGTAACCCTATCAGTACTCATTGTTTTAGTTGTTTGGGTTTCAGAATAGAGATGGCTGGAAGAGGTAGAGATGATGCTGCGATTGCTGAGGCTCTGGGTATGCTAGCTGGAGTACTTGGAGGAAATCCGAATGTTGTGGGAATGGGAGCTGCTCGTCAACTGAGTGAGTTCCAGAAGAACAATCCTCCAATGTTCAAGGGAGCATACGATCCAGATGGCGCTCAGAAGTGGTTGAAGGAGATCGAGAGGATCTTCCGAGTAACTGAGTGTGCCGATAACTAGAAGGTCAGGTTCGGTACGCATATGCTGTCAGAAGAAGCTGATGATTGGTGGGTTGCTACCCGCACTGAGTTGGAAAATGCTGGGAATGCTGAGATCACTTGGGCTGTGTTCAGAGAGAGATTTCTGAGGAAATATTTTCCAGAGGATGTCAGAGGAAAGAAAGAGATAGAGTTCTTGGAATTGAAGCAGGGTAACAAGTCTGTTACGGAGTATGCTGCTAAGTTCACAGAACTGTCAAAGTATTATACTCCCTATAATGAGGCTGCTGGAGAATTTTCAAAATGTGTGAAGTTTGAGAACGGGTTGCGTCCCGAGATCAAACAGGCTATTGGATATCAGCGGATCAGAGTGTTTTCTGACTTGGTTGACTGTTGCAGGATTTTTGAACAGGATTCCAAAGCCAGAGCAGAGAGCTATCAACAGAGAGTTGATAGGAAAGGCAAGAATCAGAATGATCGTGGAAAACCGTATGCAGCTGGCAAAGGTTTCCAGAAGCAGAGTGGGATGAAGAGGCCTAGTGGGGGAGACTCTAGTGCCCCTGCTAAGTGTTATAGATGTGGTCGGGCTGGACATCGTGTCCATGAGTGTACCAGTGCTGAGATGAAGTGTTTCAAGTGTGGCAAAGGTGGTCATTTGGCTGCAGAGTGTCGGTTGAAGACTGTAACTTGTTTCAACTGTGGAGAGTTGGGTCATATCAGTCCACAGTGTCCTAAGCCGAAGAAAGAGAATCAGACAGGAGGCAAGGTCTTTGCTTTATCGGGTTCTGAGACTTCTGCAGATGATCGTTTGATCCGAGGTACGTGTTATATTAATGGCTTTCCTCTTGTAGCTATTATTGACACCGGCGCTACTCATTCCTTTATATCTTTGGATTGTGCTGTGAAACTTAAGTTAGAAATATCTGAGATGCATGGTAGTATGGTGATTGATACTCCTGCAAAGGGTTCAGTGACTACTACTTCAGTTTGTTTGAATTGTCCCTTGAGTATTTTTGGTAGAGACTTTGGAATGGACCTTGTGTGTCTTCCACTAGTACAGGTTGAGGTTATCCTGGGTATGAACTGGTTGGTGGTTAACCGAGTTTATATTAACTGTTTTGATAAGACTGTGATATTTCCTGAGATTGAAGAAGGAAAGAGTTTGTTTCTATCAGCCAGACAGGTGAATGAGGAAGTCGCAGATGGGGCAGAGTTGTTTATGCTGTTAGCGACTTTGGAGGCTAAAGATAAACTGGTAATTGGCGATCTAGCCGTGGTGTGTGACTTTCCTGATGTATTTCCGGAAGAAGTGAATGAATTACCGCCAGAGCGTGAAGTTGAGTTTTCGATTGATTTGGTACCTGGTACTAGACCGATAGCGATGGCTCCGTATCGTATGTCTGCTGTTGAGTTAGCTGAATTGAAGAGTCAGCTGGAAGATCTGTTGGATAAGAAGTTTATTCGTCCGAGTGTGTCACCGTGGGGTGCGCCAGTGTTATTGGTTAAGAAGAAAGAAGGTACTATGAGGTTGTGTGTGGATTACAGGCAACTGAATAAAGTGACGATCAAGAATCGGTATCCTTTGCCGAGGATCGATGATTTGATGGACCAGTTGGTTGGTGCGAGTGTGTTCAGCAAAATAGATTTGAGATCGGGATATCATCAGATACGTGTGAAAGCTGGGGATATTCAGAAGACTGCTTTCAGAACGAGGTATGGACATTATGAGTATTCTGTAATGCCTTTTGGTGTGACTAATGCGCCTGGAGTATTTATGGAGTATATGAATAGGATTTTCCATCCGTACCTAGATAAGTTTGTTGTGGTGTTTATTGATGACATTTTGGTGTATTCGAAATCTGAAGAAGAGCATGTTGAGCATTTGAGAGTGGTTTTAGAAGTTCTACGAGAAAAGAAGTTATTTGCTAAATTGTCCAAATGTGAATTTTGGTTAGAAGAGGTTAGTTTTCTTGGTCATGTGATTTCAAGAGGCGGTGTTGCTGTTGATCCTTCTAAGATAGAAGCGGTGTCTAAGTGGGAAGCTCCGAAGTCTGTTGCTGAGATTCGAAGTTTTCTTGGCTTGGCTGGTTATTATAGGAAGTTCATTGAGGGATTTTCTAAATTGGCGTTACCATTGACGATGTTGACTAGAAAGGGGCAAGCATTTGTTTGGGATTCAAAATGTGAAGAAGGTTTCCAAGAGTTAAAGAGAAGGTTGACTACTGCTCCTATTTTGATATTACCGAGTTCGTCGGAACCATTTGAAGTTTACTGTGATGCTTCATTGTTGGGCTTGGGTGGTGTGTTGATGCAGAATAAGCAGGTTATAGCTTATGCTTCGAGACAGCTGAGGGTTCATGAGAGGAACTATCCGACACACGATTTAGAGTTGGCAGCTGTGGTGTTTGTTCTGAAGTTGTGGAGACATTATTTGTATGGATCAAGATTTGAGGTTTTCAGTGACCATAAAAGTTTAAAGTATTTGTTTGATCAGAAAGAGCTGAATATGAGACAGCGGAGATGGTTAGAATTTCTGAAGGATTACGACTTTGGTTTGAATTACCATCCGGGTAAAGCAAACGTAGTGGCTGATGCACTGAGTCGGAAATCATTGCATATGTCTATGTTAATGGTTAAGGAATTGGATTTGATTGAGCAGTTTAGGGACTTGAGTTTGGTGTGTGAGAGTACTCCCAATAGTGTTAAATTGGGAATGTTGAAGTTAACGAGTGGTATTTTGGATGAGATTAGAGAAGGTCAGAAATCCGATATGCTTTTAGTGGATAAGTTGACTTTAGTGAATCAAGGTCAAGGTGGTGAATTCAGAGTTGATGAGAATGGTGTTTTGAAATTTGGTAATCGGGTGTGTATTCCGGATGTTACCGAGCTTAAGAAGAGTATTCTTGAGGAAGGACATCGTAGTGACCTGAGTATTCATCCTGGAGCTACGAAGATGTATCATGATTTGAAGAAGTTATTTTGGTGGCCGCGAATGAAAAGAGAAATTGCGAGTTTTGTTTATTCCTGTTTGACTTGTCAGAAGTCGAAGATTGAGCATCAGAAGCCGTCTGGGCTAATGCAACCGTTGGCTATTCCAGAATGGAAGTGGGATAGTATCAGTATGGATTTTGTTTCTGGTTTGCCGAGGACAAATAAGAATTTTGAAGCCATTTGGGTGATTGTGGACAGGTTGACAAAATCGGCTCATTTCATTCCGATCAGAATGGATTATCCGTTAGAGAGATTAGCCGAGTTGTATATTGAGAAGATTGTAAGTTTGCATGGTATTCCGTCTAGTATTGTTTCGGACAGAGATCCTAGATTTACATCGAAGTTCTGGGAAGGTTTGCAGAGAGCTTTGGGAACTAAGCTGAGATTGAGTTCTGCATATCATCCGCAGACTGATGGTCAGACTGAGAGGACCATTCAGTCATTAGAGGATCTTTTGAGAGCTTGTGTTTTGGAAAAGGGAGGCGCTTGGGATTGTTATTTGCCTTTGATTGAGTTTACCTACAACAATAGTTTTCATTCGAGCATTGGTATGGCACCGTTTGAACCTTTGTATGGTAGGAGATGTCGGACACCTTTATGTTGGTATGAGTCCGGTGAGAGTGCTGTGGTTGGACCGGAGATTGTTCAACAGACTACGGAAAAGATTAAGATGATTCAGGAGAAGATGAGAATTGCTCAGAGTCGTCAGAAGAGTTATCATGACAAGAGGAGGAAGTCACTTGAGTTCCAAGAGGGAGATCATGTGTTTCTTCGTGTTACTCCGATAACTGGTGTTGGTCGAGCTTTGAGGTCGAAGAAGTTGACACCTCGATTTATTGGTCCTTATCAGATTTTAGAGAGGATAGGAGAAGTAGCCTATCGTGTCGCTTTACCGCCGTCGCTTGCAAATTTGCATGAGGTTTTTCATGTGTCTCAGTTGAGGAGGTACATTCATGATCCGTCGCATGTAGTCCAAGTAGATGATGTACAGGTGAGAGATAACCTGACTGTTGAAACATCACCTATGAGGATCGAGGATCGAGAGTTGAAGCAGTTGCGGGGTAAAGAGATTGCCTTGGTGAAGGTAGCTTGGGGAGGACCAGCAGGTGGCAATGTGACTTGGGAACTGGAGAGTAAGATGAAGGAGTCTTACCCAGAGTTATTCGCTTGAGGTATGTTTTCGAGGACGAAAACTCTTTTAGTGGGGGAGAGTTGTAACACCCCGATAATAATAAAATAATTATTTAAATTGAGTTAATAATTTATTTATTAATTTAATTAAATAATTGGAAATTTTATTATTATTATTATTATTGGAATATATATATATGTTGGAAATAAGGAAAAGAGCCCATTTGGAGTAAAAAGGTTTTTTACGTGAAAAACAGAGAAAAGCGATCGTGAAAGAGGAAAAGGGCAAAGAGACAGAGCAAGGGCTGAAGGTTGAAGAGAGAAAAGCTTGGAGCTCAAAGATTCGCCGAATTAACACAGGTAAGGGGGGTTTATCGTCGATTAATGGGTATTATGGTATAATATGTGATGGGTAGTGATAAGCCGTTAATTTGACCCTAATTGGGATTGTTGATGCTGAAGAATTAAATTGGATAAATTGTTTTTAGACTGTAATTGAATCTGTGTTTGGGTTAGTGGTGAAATTCCGAACGTATAGCTTTTTACGGAATCGGAATCGGAGGTCCGGACGTCCTCCAACGGCAGAAAATGCGGAGAATTCTGCATTCTGCCTTGTGTTAGCGCAGGAACTGCTGTTTTGTCTGCGTTAACCGGTTAACCCAGGGTGTTAACCGGTTAACACTGTTTTGAATTGTGAAAATGTACTGTTTTGCCTGCGTTAACCGGTTAACCCAGGGCGTTAACCGGTTAACACTGTTGCGTTTTGCCAGAAAATGTGTTTTTGCCTGCGTTAACCGGTTAACCCAGGGCGTTAACCGGTTAACACTGTTGCAGAGTGGAAAAATTGGTTTTTTTAATGTTGTGTACCTAATTGAGAGTTGGCCTATGTTGGCGTATGATGTAATAGGGATTATTCCCGCTGTTTTGAGCAGTATAAGTATTAGTGGAGTGTGCTAATGCTGTGTTTAATTGATTTACATGATAATGATGTGTTGATACATGTGTTGATGATGTATGATGATATGCATAATGCTATGAATGTATATATTATGCATGTATTGGTAAATGGACTGTTGTATGGCTTAGAGTGTGAGCATATGTCCATTGTGAATTGTTGTTGATGCTGCATTGCTAGATGATTAGCGTGCATAACATAGCCTTCGGGGCTGTAGCTAATTCCCATGGTGAGGAATTAGTGAGTGAATCATTGTGGATTTGTTGTTGATGTTTGCATGCTAGATGATTAGTGTGCATAGTCTAGCCTTCGGGGCTGTAGCTAATTCCCATGGTGAGGAATTAGTGAGTGAGTCACTAGGTCTCAAATGAGTGGGACTAGTGAGCTTAGTAGCCGTATCTGGAGGGATCGGTGAGCTTGAACTATATGTTCAAGAATAGTCGGTACCGCATGTGTGGAGTCTCATTGCATAATGTATGTATGGTGTATAATATGAATGGATGTATTCCAATATTATACGTGTGTTTGTGTTGTTATGGAGTACGATTTGAGATTATACTTGTGCTGTATATTGATGTTGAGCTGATGTGCTGTTACTGATTGTATGTTGAGATTAGGGTGATTAATGTGTTAAATTACTTAACATGACATTATATTCTATAATGCTTATTATATTGATTGAGGAACTCACCCTTACAACCATTTTTCAGGTAACGAGAAATGAGTTGAGTAGAAGCGAATGCATGGAGTCTAGTGTAGTCTCCTTAGTGGGTCGTGCTCTGATAGATGTAACATCGGGATGGGATGTTTTATGTTGTTGAATAATTTACATATGAATGTTACATGTTTTACATGATTGAGGAGATCTCTATCTGCTGCGTTTTATGCAAATGTTTATGTTTTGAATAAATAAAAGAGCATGACCGTCATATTGTTGAATATTGTGGAATATTGTGTGTGACACCCTTGAAGGGCATAATTACTCTGATTGTTATATGTTTATTTTTTTTATTAAATAATTGGGGTATTTTAGAAGGGTGTTACATTAGTGGTATCAGAGCATAGTCGGTCGAGTCGAGTCGTAATTATTCTGTTTCCCCTGTACGGTATAGGTGTTGTGTAACCCTATCAGTACTCATTGTTTTAGTTATTTGGGTTTCAGAATAGAGATGGCTGGAAGAGGTAGAGATGATGCTGCGATTGCTGAGGCTCTGGGTATGCTAGCTGGAGTACTTGGAGGAAATCCGAATGTTGTGGGAATGGGAGCTGCTCGTCAACTGAGTGAGTTCCAGAAGAACAATCCTCCAATGTTCAAGGGAGCATACGATCCAGATGGCGCTCAGAAGTGGTTGAAGGAGATCGAGAGGATCTTCCGAGTAACTGAGTGTGCCGATAACCAGAAGGTCAGGTTCGGTACGCATATGCTGTCAGAAGAAGCTGATGATTGGTGGGTTGCTACCCGCACTGAGTTGGAAAATGCTGGGAATGCTGAGATCACTTGGGCTGTGTTCAGAGAGAGATTTCTGAGGAAATATTTTCCAGAGGATGTCAGAGGAAAGAAAGAGATAGAGTTCTTGGAATTGAAGCAGGGTAACAAGTCTGTTACGGAGTATGCTGCTAAGTTCACAGAACTGTCAAAGTATTATACTCCCTATAATGAGGCTGCTGGAGAATTTTCAAAATGTGTGAAGTTTGAGAACGGGTTGCGTCCCGAGATCAAACAGGCTATTGGATATCAGCGGATCAGAGTGTTTTCTGACTTGGTTGACTGTTGCAGGATTTTTGAACAGGATTCAAAAGCCAGAGCAGAGAGCTATCAACAGAGAGTTGATAGGAAAGGCAAGAATCAGAATGATCGTGGAAAACCGTATGCAGCTGGCAAAGGTTTCCAGAAGCAGAGTGGGATGAAGAGGCCTAGTGGGGGAGACTCTAGTGCCCCTGCTAAGTGTTATAGATGTGGTCGGGCTGGACATCGTGTCCATGAGTGTACCAGTGCTGAGATGAAGTGTTTCAAGTGTGGCAAAGGTGGTCATTTGGCTGCAGAGTGTCGGTTGAAGACTGTAACTTATTTCAACTGTGGAGAGTTGGGTCATATCAGTCCACAGTGTCCTAAGCCGAAGAAAGAGAATCAGACAGGAGGCAAGGTCTTTGCTTTATCGGGTTCTGAGACTTCTGCAGATGATCGTTTGATCCGAGGTACATGTTATATTAATGGCTTTCCTCTTGTAGCTATTATTGACACCGGCGCTACTCATTCCTTTATATCTTTGGATTGTGCTGTGAAACTTAAGTTAGAAATATCTGAGATGCATGGTAGTATGGTGATTGATACTCCTGCAAAGGGTTCAGTGACTACTACATCAGTTTGTTTGAATTGTCCCTTGAGTATTTTTGGTAGAGACTTTGGAATGGACCTTGTGTGTCTTCCACTAGTACAGGTTGAGGTTATCCTGGGTATGAACTGGTTGGTGGTTAACCGAGTTTATATTAACTGTTTTGATAAGACTGTGATATTTCCTGAGATTGAAGAAGGAAAGAGTTTGTTTCTATCAGCCAGACAGGTGAATGAGGAAGTCGCAGATGGGGCAGAGTTGTTTATGCTGTTAGCGACTTTGGAGGCTAAAGATAAACTGGTAATTGGCGATCTAGCCGTGGTGTGTGACTTTCCTGATGTATTTCCGGAAGAAGTGAATGAATTACCGCCAGAGCGTGAAGTTGAGTTTTCGATTGATTTGGTACCTGGTACTAGACCGATAGCGATGGCTCCGTATCGTATGTCTGCTGTTGAGTTAGCTGAATTGAAGAGTCAGCTGGAAGATCTGTTGGATAAGAAGTTTATTCGTCCGAGTGTGTCACCGTGGGGTGCGCCAGTGTTATTGGTTAAGAAGAAAGAAGGTACTATGAGGTTGTGTGTGGATTACAGGCAACTGAATAAAGTGACGATCAAGAATCGGTATCCTTTGCCGAGGATCGATGATTTGATGGACCAGTTGGTTGGTGCGAGTGTGTTCAGCAAAATAGATTTGAGATCGGGATATCATCAGATACGTGTGAAAGCTGGGGATATTCAGAAGACTGCTTTCAGAACGAGGTATGGACATTATGAGTATTCTGTAATGCCTTTTGGTGTGACTAATGCGCCTGGAGTATTTATGGAGTATATGAATAGGATTTTCCATCCGTACCTAGATAAGTTTGTTGTGGTGTTTATTGATGACATTTTGGTGTATTCGAAATCTGAAGAAGAGCATGCTGAGCATTTGAGAGTGGTTTTAGAAGTTCTACGAGAAAAGAAGTTATTTGCTAAATTGTCCAAATGTGAATTTTGGTTAGAAGAGGTTAGTTTTCTTGGTCATGTGATTTCAAGAGGCGGTGTTGCTGTTGATCCTTCTAAGATAGAAGCGGTGTCTAAGTGGGAAGCTCCGAAGTCTGTTGCTGAGATTCGAAGTTTTCTTGGCTTGGCTGGTTATTATAGGAAGTTCATTGAGGGATTTTCTAAATTGGCGTTACCATTGACGATGTTGACTAGAAAGGGGCAAGCGTTTGTTTGGGATTCAAAATGTGAAGAAGGTTTCCAAGAGTTAAAGAGAAGGTTGACTACTGCTCCTATTTTGATATTACCGAGTTCGTCGGAACCATTTGAAGTTTACTGTGATGCTTCATTGTTGGGCTTGGGTGGTGTGTTGATGCAGAATAAGCAGGTTATAGCTTATGCTTCGAGACAGCTGAGGGTTCATGAGAGGAACTATCCGACACACGATTTAGAGTTGGCAGCTGTGGTGTTTGTTCTGAAGTTGTGGAGACATTATTTGTATGGATCAAGATTTGAGGTTTTCAGTGACCATAAAAGTTTAAAGTATTTGTTTGATCAGAAAGAGCTGAATATGAGACAGCGGAGATGGTTAGAATTTCTGAAGGATTACGACTTTGGTTTGAATTACCATCCGGGTAAAGCAAACGTAGTGGCTGATGCACTGAGTCGGAAATCATTGCATATGTCTATGTTAATGGTTAAGGAATTGGATTTGATTGAGCAGTTTAGGGACTTGAGTTTGGTGTGTGAGAGTACTCCCAATAGTGTTAAATTGGGAATGTTGAAGTTAACGAGTGGTATTTTGGATGAGATTAGAGAAGGTCAGAAATCCGATATGCTTTTAGTGGATAAGTTGACTTTAGTGAATCAAGGTCAAGGTGGTGAATTCAGAGTTGATGAGAATGGTGTTTTGAAATTTGGTAATCGGGTGTGTATTCCGGATGTTACCGAGCTTAAGAAGAGTATTCTTGAGGAAGGACATCGTAGTGACCTGAGTATTCATCCTGGAGCTACGAAGATGTATCATGATTTGAAGAAGTTATTTTGGTGGCCGCGAATGAAAAGAGAAATTGCGAGTTTTGTTTATTCCTGTTTGACTTGTCAGAAGTCGAAGATTGAGCATCAGAAGCCGTCTGGGCTAATGCAACCGTTGGCTATTCCAGAATGGAAGTGGGATAGTATCAGTATGGATTTTGTTTCTGGTTTGCCGAGGACAAATAAGAATTTTGAAGCCATTTGGGTGATTGTGGACAGGTTGACAAAATCGGCTCATTTCATTCCGATCAGAATGGATTATCCGTTAGAGAGATTAGCCGAGTTGTATATTGAGAAGATTGTAAGTTTGCATGGTATTCCGTCTAGTATTGTTTCGGACAGAGATCCTAGATTTACATCGAAGTTCTGGGAAGGTTTGCAGAGAGCTTTGGGAACTAAGCTGAGATTGAGTTCTGCATATCATCCGCAGACTGATGGTCAGACTGAGAGGACCATTCAGTCATTAGAGGATCTTTTGAGAGCTTGTGTTTTGGAAAAGGGAGGCGCTTGGGATTGTTATTTGCCTTTGATTGAGTTTACCTACAACAATAGTTTTCATTCGAGCATTGGTATGGCACCGTTTGAACCTTTGTATGGTAGGAGATGTCGGACACCTTTATGTTGGTATGAGTCCGGTGAGAGTGCTGTGGTTGGACCGGAGATTGTTCAACAGACTACGGAAAAGATTAAGATGATTCAGGAGAAGATGAGAATTGCTCAGAGTCGTCAGAAGAGTTATCATGACAAGAGGAGGAAGTCACTTGAGTTCCAAGAGGGAGATCATGTGTTTCTTCGTGTTACTCCGATAACTGGTGTTGGTCGAGCTTTGAAGTCGAAGAAGTTGACACCTCGATTTATTGGTCCTTATCAGATTTTAGAGAGGATAGGAGAAGTAGCCTATCGTGTCGCTTTACCGCCGTCGCTTGCAAATTTGCATGAGGTTTTTCATGTGTCTCAGTTGAGGAGGTACATTCATGATCCGTCGCATGTAGTCCAAGTAGATGATGTACAGGTGAGAGATAACCTGACTGTTGAAACATCACCTATGAGGATTGAGGATCGAGAGTTGAAGCAGTTGCGGGGTAAAGAGATTGCCTTGGTGAAGGTAGCTTGGGGAGGACCAGCAGGTGGCAATGTGACTTGGGAACTGGAGAGTAAGATGAAGGAGTCTTACCCAGAGTTATTCGCTTGAGGTATGTTTTCGAGGACGAAAACTCTTTTAGTGGGGGAGAGTTGTAACACCCCGATAATAATAAAATAATTATTTAAATTGAGTTAATAATTTATTTATTAATTTAATTAAATAATTGGAAATTTTATTATTATTATTATTATTGGAATATATATATATGTTGGAAATAAGGAAAAGAGCCCATTTGGAGTAAAAAGGTTTTTTACGTGAAAAACAGAGAAAAGCGATCGTGAAAGAGGAAAAGGGCAAAGAGACAGAGCAAGGGCTGAAGGTTGAAGAGAGAAAAGCTTGGAGCTCAAAGATTCGCCGAATTAACACAGGTAAGGGGGGTTTATCGTCGATTAATGGGTATTATGGTATAATATGTGATGGGTAGTGATAAGCCGTTAATTTGACCCTAATTGGGATTGTTGATGCTGAAGAATTAAATTGGATAAATTGTTTTTAGACTGTAATTGAATCTGTGTTTGGGTTAGTGGTGAAATTCCGAACGTATAGCTTTTTACGGAATCGGAATCGGAGGTCCGGACGTCCTCCAACGGCAGAAAATGCGGAGAATTCTGCATTCTGCCTTGTGTTAGCGCAGGAACTGCTGTTTTGTCTGCGTTAACCGGTTAACCCAGGGTGTTAACCGGTTAACACTGTTTTGAATTGTGAAAATGTACTGTTTTGCCTGCGTTAACCGGTTAACCCAGGGCGTTAACCGGTTAACACTGTTGCGTTTTGCCAGAAAATGTGTTTTTGCTTGCGTTAACCGGTTAACCCAGGGCGTTAACCGGTTAACACTGTTGCAGAGTGGAAAAATTGGTTTTTTTAATGTTGTGTACCTAATTGAGAGTTGGCCTATGTTGGCGTATGATGTAATAGGGATTATTCCCGCTGTTTTGAGCAGTATAAGTATTAGTGGAGTGTGCTAATGCTGTGTTTAATTGATTTACATGATAATGATGTGTTGATACATGTGTTGATGATGTATGATGATATGCATAATGCTATGAATGTATATATTATGCATGTATTGGTAAATGGACTGTTGTATGGCTTAGAGTGTGAGCATATGTCCATTGTGAATTGTTGTTGATGCTGCATTGCTAGATGATTAGCGTGCATAACATAGCCTTCGGGGCTGTAACTAATTCCCATGGTGAGGAATTAGTGAGTGAATCATTGTGGATTTGTTGTTGATGTTTGCATGCTAGATGATTAGTGTGCATAGTCTAGCCTTCGGGGCTGTAGCTAATTCCCATGGTGAGGAATTAGTGAGTGAGTCACTAGGTCTCAAATGAGTGGGACTAGTGAGCTTAGTAGCCGTATCTGGAGGGATCGGTGAGCTTGAACTATATGTTCAAGAATAGTCGGTACCGCATGTGTGGAGTCTCATTGCATAATGTATGTATGGTGTATAATATGAATGGATGTATTCCAATATTATACGTGTGTTTGTGTTGTTATGGAGTACGATTTGAGATTATACTTGTGCTGTATATTGATGTTGAGCTGATGTGCTGTTACTGATTGTATGTTGAGATTAGGGTGATTAATGTGTTAAATTACTTAACATGACATTATATTCTATAATGCTTATTATATTGATTGAGGAACTCACCCTTACAACCATTTTTCAGGTAACGAGAAATGAGTTGAGTAGAAGCGAATGCATGGAGTCTAGTGTAGTCTCCTTAGTGGGTCGTGCTCTGATAGATGTAACATCGGGATGGGATGTTTTATGTTGTTGAATAATTTACATATGAATGTTACATGTTTTACATGATTGAGGAGATCTCTATCTGCTGCGTTTTATGCAAATGTTTATGTTTTGAATAAATAAAAGAGCATGACCGTCATATTGTTGAATATTGTGGAATATTGTGTGTGACACCCTTGAAGGGCATAATTACTCTGATTGTTATATGTTTATTTTTTTTATTAAATAATTGGGGTATTTTAGAAGGGTGTTACATTAGTGGTATCAGAGCATAGTCGGTCGAGTCGAGTCGTAATTATTCTGTTTCCCCTGTACGGTATAGGTGTTGTGTAACCCTATCAGTACTCATTGTTTTAGTTGTTTGGGTTTCAGAATAGAGATGGCTGGAAGAGGTAGAGATGATGCTGCGATTGCTGAGGCTCTGGGTATGCTAGCTGGAGTACTTGGAGGAAATCCGAATGTTGTGGGAATGGGAGCTGCTCGTCAACTGAGTGAGTTCCAGAAGAACAATCCTCCAATGTTCAAGGGAGCATACGATCCAGATGGCGCTCAGAAGTGGTTGAAGGAGATCGAGAGGATCTTCCGAGTAACTGAGTGTGCCGATAACCAGAAGGTCAGGTTCGGTACGCATATGCTGTCAGAAGAAGCTGATGATTGGTGGGTTGCTACCCGCACTGAGTTGGAAAATGCTGGGAATGCTGAGATCACTTGGGCTGTGTTCAGAGAGAGATTTCTGAGGAAATATTTTCCAGAGGATGTCAGAGGAAAGAAAGAGATAGAGTTCTTGGAATTGAAGCAGGGTAACAAGTCTGTTACGGAGTATGCTGCTAAGTTCACAGAACTGTCAAAGTATTATACTCCCTATAATGAGGCTGCTGGAGAATTTTCAAAATGTGTGAAGTTTGAGAACGGGTTGCGTCCCGAGATCAAACAGGCTATTGGATATCAGCGGATCAGAGTGTTTTCTGACTTGGTTGACTGTTGCAGGATTTTTGAACAGGATTCCAAAGCCAGAGCAGAGAGCTATCAACAGAGAGTTGATAGGAAAGGCAAGAATCAGAATGATCGTGGAAAACCGTATGCAGCTGGCAAAGGTTTCCAGAAGCAGAGTGGGATGAAGAGGCCTAGTGGGGGAGACTCTAGTGCCCCTGCTAAGTGTTATAGATGTGGTCGGGCTGGACATCGTGTCCATGAGTGTACCAGTGCTGAGATGAAGTGTTTCAAGTGTGGCAAAGGTGGTCATTTGGCTGCAGAGTGTCGGTTGAAGACTGTAACTTGTTTCAACTGTGGAGAGTTGGGTCATATCAGTCCACAGTGTCCTAAGCCGAAGAAAGAGAATCAGACAGGAGGCAAGGTCTTTGCTTTATCGGGTTCTGAGACTTCTGCAGATGATCGTTTGATCCGAGGTACGTGTTATATTAATGGCTTTCCTCTTGTAGCTATTATTGACACCGGCGCTACTCATTCCTTTATATCTTTGGATTGTGCTGTGAAACTTAAGTTAGAAATATCTGAGATGCATGGTAGTATGGTGATTGATACTCCTGCAAAGGGTTCAGTGACTACTACTTCAGTTTGTTTGAATTGTCCCTTGAGTATTTTTGGTAGAGACTTTGGAATGGACCTTGTGTGTCTTCCACTAGTACAGGTTGAGGTTATCCTGGGTATGAACTGGTTGGTGGTTAACCGAGTTTATATTAACTGTTTTGATAAGACTGTGATATTTCCTGAGATTGAAGAAGGAAAGAGTTTGTTTCTATCAGCCAGACAGGTGAATGAGGAAGTCGCAGATGGGGCAGAGTTGTTTATGCTGTTAGCGACTTTGGAGGCTAAAGATAAACTGGTAATTGGCGATCTAGCCGTGGTGTGTGACTTTCCTGATGTATTTCCGGAAGAAGTGAATGAATTACCGCCAGAGCGTGAAGTTGAGTTTTCGATTGATTTGGTACCTGGTACTAGACCGATAGCGATGGCTCCGTATCGTATGTCTGCTGTTGAGTTAGCTGAATTGAAGAGTCAGCTGGAAGATCTGTTGGATAAGAAGTTTATTCGTCCGAGTGTGTCACCGTGGGGTGCGCCAGTGTTATTGGTTAAGAAGAAAGAAGGTACTATGAGGTTGTGTGTGGATTACAGGCAACTGAATAAAGTGACGATCAAGAATCGGTATCCTTTGCCGAGGATCGATGATTTGATGGACCAGTTGGTTGGTGCGAGTGTGTTCAGCAAAATAGATTTGAGATCGGGATATCATCAGATACGTGTGAAAGCTGGGGATATTCAGAAGACTGCTTTCAGAACGAGGTATGGACATTATGAGTATTCTGTAATGCCTTTTGGTGTGACTAATGCGCCTGGAGTATTTATGGAGTATATGAATAGGATTTTCCATCCGTACCTAGATAAGTTTGTTGTGGTGTTTATTGATGACATTTTGGTGTATTCGAATTCTGAAGAAGAGCATGCTGAGCATTTGAGAGTGGTTTTAGAAGTTCTACGAGAAAAGAAGTTATTTGCTAAATTGTCCAAATGTGAATTTTGGTTAGAAGAGGTTAGTTTTCTTGGTCATGTGATTTCAAGAGGCGGTGTTGCTGTTGATCCTTCTAAGATAGAAGCGGTGTCTAAGTGGGAAGCTCCGAAGTCTGTTGCTGAGATTCGAAGTTTTCTTGGCTTGGCTGGTTATTATAGGAAGTTCATTGAGGGATTTTCTAAATTGGCGTTACCATTGACGATGTTGACTAGAAAGGGGCAAGCGTTTGTTTGGGATTCAAAATGTGAAGAAGGTTTCCAAGAGTTAAAGAGAAGGTTGACTACTGCTCCTATTTTGATATTACCGAGTTCGTCGGAACCATTTGAAGTTTACTGTGATGCTTCATTGTTGGGCTTGGGTGGTGTGTTGATGCAGAATAAGCAGGTTATAGCTTATGCTTCGAGACAGCTGAGGGTTCATGAGAGGAACTATCCGACACACGATTTAGAGTTGGCAGCTGTGGTGTTTGTTCTGAAGTTGTGGAGACATTATTTGTATGGATCAAGATTTGAGGTTTTCAGTGACCATAAAAGTTTAAAGTATTTGTTTGATCAGAAAGAGCTGAATATGAGACAGCGGAGATGGTTAGAATTTCTGAAGGATTACGACTTTGGTTTGAATTACCATCCGGGTAAAGCAAACGTAGTGGCTGATGCACTGAGTCGGAAATCATTGCATATGTCTATGTTAATGGTTAAGGAATTGGATTTGATTGAGCAGTTTAGGGACTTGAGTTTGGTGTGTGAGAGTACTCCCAATAGTGTTAAATTGGGAATGTTGAAGTTAACGAGTGGTATTTTGGATGAGATTAGAGAAGGTCAGAAATCCGATATGCTTTTAGTGGATAAGTTGACTTTAGTGAATCAAGGTCAAGGTGGTGAATTCAGAGTTGATGAGAATGGTGTTTTGAAATTTGGTAATCGGGTGTGTATTCCGGATGTTACCGAGCTTAAGAAGAGTATTCTTGAGGAAGGACATCGTAGTGACCTGAGTATTCATCCTGGAGCTACGAAGATGTATCATGATTTGAAGAAGTTATTTTGGTGGCCGCGAATGAAAAGAGAAATTGCGAGTTTTGTTTATTCCTGTTTGACTTGTCAGAAGTCGAAGATTGAGCATCAGAAGCCGTCTGGGCTAATGCAACCGTTGGCTATTCCAGAATGGAAGTGGGATAGTATCAGTATGGATTTTGTTTCTGGTTTGCCGAGGACAAATAAGAATTTTGAAGCCATTTGGGTGATTGTGGACAGGTTGACAAAATCGGCTCATTTCATTCCGATCAGAATGGATTATCCGTTAGAGAGATTAGCCGAGTTGTATATTGAGAAGATTGTAAGTTTGCATGGTATTCCGTCTAGTATTGTTTCGGACAGAGATCCTAGATTTACATCGAAGTTCTGGGAAGGTTTGCAGAGAGCTTTGGGAACTAAGCTGAGATTGAGTTCTGCATATCATCCGCAGACTGATGGTCAGACTGAGAGGACCATTCAGTCATTAGAGGATCTTTTGAGAGCTTGTGTTTTGGAAAAGGGAGGCGCTTGGGATTGTTATTTGCCTTTGATTGAGTTTACCTACAACAATAGTTTTCATTCGAGCATTGGTATGGCACCGTTTGAACCTTTGTATGGTAGGAGATGTCGGACACCTTTATGTTGGTATGAGTCCGGTGAGAGTGTTGTGGTTGGACCGGAGATTGTTCAACAGACTACGGAAAAGATTAAGATGATTCAGGAGAAGATGAGAATTGCTCAGAGTCGTCAGAAGAGTTATCATGACAAGAGGAGGAAGTCACTTGAGTTCCAAGAGGGAGATCATGTGTTTCTTCGTGTTACTCCGATAACTGGTGTTGGTCGAGCTTTGAAGTCGAAGAAGTTGACACCTCGATTTATTGGTCCTTATCAGATTTTAGAGAGGATAGGAGAAGTAGCCTATCGTGTCGCTTTACCGCCGTCGCTTGCAAATTTGCATGAGGTTTTTCATGTGTCTCAGTTGAGGAGGTACATTCATGATCCGTCGCATGTAGTCCAAGTAGATGATGTACAGGTGAGAGATAACCTGACTGTTGAAACATCACCTATGAGGATTGAGGATCGAGAGTTGAAGCAGTTGCGGGGTAAAGAGATTGCCTTGGTGAAGGTAGCTTGGGGAGGACCAGCAGGTGGCAATGTGACTTGGGAACTGGAGAGTAAGATGAAGGAGTCTTACCCAGAGTTATTCGCTTGAGGTATGTTTTCGAGGACGAAAACTCTTTTAGTGGGGGAGAGTTGTAACACCCCGATAATAATAAAATAATTATTTAAATTGAGTTAATAATTTATTTATTAATTTAATTAAATAATTGGAAATTTTATTATTATTATTATTATTGGAATATATATATATGTTGGAAATAAGGAAAAGAGCCCATTTGGAGTAAAAAGGTTTTTTACGTGAAAAACAGAGAAAAGCGATCGTGAAAGAGGAAAAGGGCAAAGAGACAGAGCAAGGGCTGAAGGTTGAAGAGAGAAAAGCTTGGAGCTCAAAGATTCGCCGAATTAACACAGGTAAGGGGGGTTTATCGTCGATTAATGGGTATTATGGTATAATATGTGATGGGTAGTGATAAGCCGTTAATTTGACCCTAATTGGGATTGTTGATGCTGAAGAATTAAATTGGATAAATTGTTTTTAGACTGTAATTGAATCTGTGTTTGGGTTAGTGGTGAAATTCCGAACGTATAGCTTTTTACGGAATCGGAATCGGAGGTCCGGACGTCCTCCAACGGCAGAAAATGCGGAGAATTTTGCATTCTGCCTTGTGTTAGCGCAGGAACTGCTGTTTTGTCTGCGTTAACCGGTTAACCCAGGGTGTTAACCGGTTAACACTGTTTTGAATTGTGAAAATGTACTGTTTTGCCTGCGTTAACCGGTTAACCCAGGGCGTTAACCGGTTAACACTGTTGCGTTTTGCCAGAAAATGTGTTTTTGCTTGCGTTAACCGGTTAACCCAGGGCGTTAACCGGTTAACACTGTTGCAGAGTGGAAAAATTGGTTTTTTTAATGTTGTGTACCTAATTGAGAGTTGGCCTATGTTGGCGTATGATGTAATAGGGATTATTCCCGCTGTTTTGAGCAGTATAAGTATTAGTGGAGTGTGCTAATGCTGTGTTTAATTGATTTACATGATAATGATGTGTTGATACATGTGTTGATGATGTATGATGATATGCATAATGCTATGAATGTATATATTATGCATGTATTGGTAAATGGACTGTTGTATGGCTTAGAGTGTGAGCATATGTCCATTGTGAATTGTTGTTGATGCTGCATTGCTAGATGATTAGCGTGCATAACATAGCCTTCGGGGCTGTAGCTAATTCCCATGGTGAGGAATTAGTGAGTGAATCATTGTGGATTTGTTGTTGATGTTTGCATGCTAGATGATTAGTGTGCATAGTCTAGCCTTCGGGGCTGTAGCTAATTCCCATGGTGAGGAATTAGTGAGTGAGTCACTAGGTCTCAAATGAGTGGGACTAGTGAGCTTAGTAGCCGTATCTGGAGGGATCGGTGAGCTTGAACTATATGTTCAAGAATAGTCGGTACCGCATGTGTGGAGTCTCATTGCATAATGTATGTATGGCGTATAATATGAATGGATGTATTCCAATATTATACGTGTGTTTGTGTTGTTATGGAGTACGATTTGAGATTATACTTGTGCTGTATATTGATGTTGAGCTGATGTGCTGTTACTGATTGTATGTTGAGATTAGGGTGATTAATGTGTTAAATTACTTAACATGACATTATATTCTATAATGCTTATTATATTGATTGAGGAACTCACCCTTACAACCATTTTTCAGGTAACGAGAAATGAGTTGAGTAGAAGCGAATGCATGGAGTCTAGTGTAGTCTCCTTAGTGGGTCGTGCTCTGATAGATGTAACATCGGGATGGGATGTTTTATGTTGTTGAATAATTTACATATGAATGTTACATGTTTTACATGATTGAGGAGATCTCTATCTGCTGCGTTTTATGCAAATGTTTATGTTTTGAATAAATAAAAGAGCATGACCGTCATATTGTTGAATATTGTGGAATATTGTGTGTGACACCCTTGAAGGGCATAATTACTCTGATTGTTATATGTTTATTTTTTTTATTAAATAATTGGGGTATTTTAGAAGGGTGTTACAATATGACATTCACTTCAGGTTCGACTTCATCAACATTGCGATTCTGGAGAATCTCAATGGTACCTTCATTCAACAACTTCTGAAGTTCTCTGCGTACTTGATCGCAACCCAAGCGATTAACCGAGCAGACGCGACACTTGTCGTGGTTATGCTCCAAGTAGCTGTACTGACACAGCATACGGTGTAAATCAACCAACGACTGCCTGATGTGGCTGACATACTTGACCTTGTACTTCCCAAGGCATTCTTAAATCATGTTGACAGATTTCCCATGCGCAGGCAATGGGTTCTTGGGGACGTTCGGGCTTGAGTCCTCGAAACTCAGGATTCCACTTCTCATAAGGTCTTGCACCTTAGTCTTCAGCTGGAAGCAATTCTCAATATCATGGCCCGGAGCACCAGAATGATAGACACAGTGCAGGTCAGGCTTATACCACCATTGAGGGTTGACCAGTATAGCTGGAGGATCTCTTGGAGAAACCAACTTCCGCTCTATTAGAGAGGGATATAACTCTGCATAAGACATGGGAATCGGATCAAAACTGATCTTCTTCCTTTCATAACCCATGTTTGCTTGATTACTCGTACTCCCACGAGGCTGGTAAGCCTGTTGCTGTGGACGAGATTGTTGCTGATGGTACTGCGGTTGTTGATATTGCTGCTGATGCTGATACTGTTGATGTTGATACTGCTGATGTTGAGGAGTATTGTCCTTGAAAACAGGTGCTACGTGAGCCACCTGATGCTGATGACTGGCATGTCGTGCAGGTTTCCTCTGAACAGAGGGTCTTCTATGTTTAGGCTGAGACTACACAGCGTGTGCTTCCCCTTCTTTCCTCTTAAACGCTCCATATCGTTTAGAGGAAGAACCATCATCCTTAGCCAACCGTCCTTCACGGACACCTTCTTCAAGACGCATCCCCATGTTCACCATCTCGGTGAAATCAGAGGGAGCGCTTGCTACCATCCGCTCATAATAAAATGAGCCAAGAGTCTTCAGAAAAATCTTGGTCATTTCTTTCTCTTCCAGCGGTGGAGTAATTTGAGCTGCCAGCTCTCGCCATCTCTGGGCGTACTCCTTGAATGATTCTTTGTCTTTCTGTGACATGGACCTGAGTTGATCTCGGTCGGGCGCCATATCAACGTTGTACTTATATTGCTTGACGAAAGCTTCGCCAAGGTCATTGAAAGATCGGATGTTGGCACTGTCCAGGCTCATGTACCATCTGAGCGCGGCACCGGATAAGCTGTCCTGAAAATAATGAATCAGGAGTTGATCATTATCTGTCTGAGTTGACATCTTCCTGGCGTACATGACCAGGTGAGCGAGTGGACAGGTGTTCCCCTTGTATTTTTCAAAGTCCGGGACCTTGAATTTGATCGGTATCTTGACACCGGGAACTAAACAAAGTTCGGCTGCAGACTTGCCGAAGAGATCTTTGCCTCGAAGAGTCCTCAATTCCTTTCTCAGCTCAAGGAATTGATCGTTCATAGCATCCATTTTTTCATGAACATCTGAGCCCTCAGATGGCTCAGAGTGATAGATGGTGTTGTCTACCCTGGGCATGGTATGCACGACAGGAGGAGCGGGAACAGGGACCGGGCTAGATGCCGGCATATGAGCAAATGTTGGAGCTGGCAGATCAGGCATAAAACCTGGAGGCATTCCCCAAGGAAAACCGGGAGGCATAGCATTGGGCTGATGAGCACTGACTGGCACCGTTGAAGTAGCTACTTCGGAGATAACTGTCCTCTGAACAGGCGTTGCTGGCTGTTGAGCAGGCTGATTCTGAGCAGCAAGGAGTTGCTCCATCAAAGCGCCAAGTCTGGCGACCTCTTCCTTTAGTTCTCTGTTCTCTTGTTCTAATTGCTCCATGACTCTTGCTGAATTAACTCGCGTAAAATACCGGTGAGTTAGCTTGTCTTCAAAATAAATGAAGAGCAAAGGGTTAGGACAAGAAGACCAGAAACAAAGGGTACCTGCTTATGCAAAAATGATGCATGAAATGCTTGTGCAGATGCTTTGTTTTCAAGGAACCCTTAGGGTATTATTTGCAATATTTTGAATATTTAAACATTTTAATTGCTCATGGAAAATATTTCATTCAATATATATTGAGACAAAGAAGTACATCATTTTTAATTCAATTACAAAGAGAAAAGGCAAATAACATCCTATGGATCCCTAGAAGCTCGGGATGCTGGAAGACGAGAAGTGCACAACTTCTTGATCTCTCTCTCATAGGCAGCCTCCATGTCAGCTTTCTCCTTTGCAAGTCGATCATACCTCCTCTTCCAGAATTTGGATGACTGAGGAAGCAGAGAAGTCCAAGTGTCGTTCGGATCGTCGATCACTCGGTGCTCGAGAAACTCAATCATAGCGTCCTTCTCCTTGAGCTGCTGCAGCAATTCCTCTCTTTCACGGATCCAAGCACGCGAAAGGTCTTCTTCTCTCAACTCCTCTACACGTTGGGTAGGGAGGGTTGAAGGCCCAGCCACATCCAACAGTGTAGGTCTCGAATGATCGTACGGCATCAGGTAGGTGGCAGCTCTCTGTCTGACCCAAGAAGTGTATGGCTCCAAAGCAATGCAGTTCTTTGGACCCAACTCATTCCTACTCTTCTTGTGAATACCGCGCCATGCACGGACAAATCTGGCTTTCAGGCCTTGGGGATCTTTACCCTCCTGGAAAAACACACCTTCTAACAGAATGTTATTAGGTTTATCCTTCAGGGGGAACCCAAGCTGACGACGTGCAAGAATAGGATTGTAGGTAATCCCACCACATGTGCCAAGAAGAGGCACATTAGGGAATTCACCACAATAGTCAATGATCTGGACGGTATCATACACACGATCATACCAGGTGATATCATCATTGGTGAGAGACATGAGTCTCTGGGACCACCGTAGACATCCCTTGTTCTCCTTGAAAGCAACTGTCTGCGGCAAGTGCGAAATAAACTACTTGTACAGCAGGGGTAGACAGCAGGCAATAACTCCTCCACCCTTTGCGTTCCTCAGATGCAAAGAGACATAGGCGTCGCCCAACAAAGTCGGCACTGGATTAAGAACTGAGAAGATCCTAATGGCGTTCATGTCCACGAACTTGTCGAAGTTGGGAAATAGCACTAATCCATAGATGAGCAGCACGAATAGAGCCTCAAAGGCATCCTCACTCATGGCCTTTCCATAAAAGGTAGCTTGGGCAATGAGGAACTCGGAAGGAAAACCCTGAATTCCGCCTTTGGTAGTCAGGTTAGCTCTAATCAGATCTTCATCTATGTGCAACAAGCTAGCAATCTCTCGAGCAGATGGAATACTCTCTAGGCCACTGAACGGCACTTGATCCAGAATAGGAATCCCAATGAGATGAGAGTATTCTTCCAAAGTTGGCAACAACTGGAAGTCCGGAAATAAGAAGCAATGATGCAACGGATCGTAGAACTGAGCTAAGGTACTCATCAACCCTTCATCAACCTGAGTAGTCTGCAGTGGTAGAAGCTTCCCATAGCGAGCTTTGAAACCCAAGGGATCTAATACATACGATGTCAGATTCCTTAACTCTTTTACGTCGGGCTGCTTAAAGCTGTACTTCTTTGTATGCCTCTTTGGTCTTTCCATGTCTGAAAATTTTGCAAATAAACCCTTTTAAGTTCCTTGAAAATTTTCCTTTTTGATGACATGAAGTGCAGATGAATGCATGAATGTATGAATGCAACAAACACACTCAAGGATCAAGCAAAGCACACCAAACAAAGGTCATGGGAAAGCTCTATGTATCCCTAATATCAATCATCCATTTTGGTGGATTTAGGTTTTCACCTTATCAACACCCAAGTTCCATTGATATTAACGGTACATGAACCGGCTCGAACACCCTTAATATCAACCAGCCGCTTTGATGGATTTTAGGTTTTACACCTGATCCGGGATCCATTGATATTAACGGTGTCTGAACGACTCAACCATGAATCACGGGTTTGTTGAGAGTCACGAGCATGGAGTCTCGGTTAAGGACCACCCAACGGGAGTGTACTAGGGTTTAAACCTGCCAGACATGTTCTATCAGAGGTTCCCATAATCATCGTTCCATCTTTCGAATATTGTCGGAGGAACGAATACTCGTATTCCAAGAATATTCTCAAGAGAAACTCTTATGAGTGTAGTATCGCGTAACAATCGCGTCAGAACTTACATCTGAACGACCTTCATACTACGTTCCTAAAAATAGGCCAAGATGGGCTTGGTAAACTATGGTCCTTGGCTTCTGCGGCACATGATTGAAAGGATAATGCCTAACCACAAATAACTTGTGTGACATTATTAATCCAACATGACCTCCACCAAGTGAATGGACTCGCAAGTCAACTGGCTAAGGAATACTCCACACCAGTCAACAAGACTATGCCATTCTCCTATCCTAGAGTGCACTCGAGTTCGGGTATAGAACTCATCTCACAGATCACCAAAGCACACAACAATTGTATATCAAGCAATTCAATCATTACGATCAATACAGTGATCCCAAATTGTACAAAAATATGTCAAATAACAAATAATAATATAGCACAACAAGGGTGAAAAGTAGGCAATACCACCAAGGATTGTTTTATTCCCTAGCAGAGTCGCCACTTTTCTGTAGCGGTGTATTCGTCGTTATATGATCTATCGATTAAATCATAAGCAAGGTATACAATGATTTTCGAGTCGCCACCGCACTTTTATTTATCCAAAGGACTGGCTAAAAAGCGAACAAAAGCCTAAGAAGTTTTACACGTAGAAAACTAATAAAAAGATCAGAGAGTCTGGGTAAGGGGTAAATTACGCAATGGGAAGGTGTTAGGCACCCACTACGTCCTAGGTACTCCTAGGGAGCCCTTTTCACACTTGTTGTATAAAATTGTTATTTGTTATGACATAAGTATTGTGCAAACATGATTGGGATGAGGAGAAAAGAATATACAATTTTTATTATTGGGTTTGAACGGATGAACCCGCTGCCTACGTACCTTCCATCAAAGGTAAGGATCAAAACGCCGTAGTTCGGCTAAAAGATTTCCAAAAGTTGGTGGATTCAATTTTAAACAATAGCACTGAGGCTCTTCATTATACATGGGAGAAAACTCGACCAAGACCAACATCCACCATGTGAGGATAGCTTCGACGTACTAGAGGGGTTAGCCCTGTTTTCAGTACGGAAGTCTTATAGTCGACTCACTAAGGATAAGGTGAGGTTTACATCAACCACAAAGATAATTGAAACCTATGGCTAATGCATGAAAAGATTAACAATGGACAAAGCCAAAACAAGTGAATGGGTGAAGTTAATTGATTGTGATTGTGAAAGTAGGGTCAAAGTATGGTTAAGATTAATTCAAAAGAAGTATTATGAAATGGAGTTTGAAAAAAAGGTCAAGGACTTGGAGTCCAGGTTTTTAATTTGAAAACATGAAGATGTTTGCACAATATCTATCTCAAGTTTGAAAGTAATGTGTGAAAAGGTTTAGGACACAATGAGGATGAATGGATGAAGATGGATTGTAAAACTTCTTAGAAGGTTCACCTCTTGAGATCATATAGAAGATGATTCAAGTGTGTCCTTTGGAATGGGCAATAAGCAATAACAATATAAGCGAACAAATGATACCGGATGCCACTCAATGGTCTTACTCCAATCTCACAAACAAAAGCGGATACCGGATACCAATAGATGGATTTACACCAATCTCCTAAAACAGAACTGGATATCAGAGGCCACTCAATGGACTTATACTAATCTCCTCAACAAAGAAATGAAAAGTGGATACCGGATGCCAATCTATCTGGACTTATACCAATCTCCAACAAAGGAAGCAAACACTCGGATGTCAGATGCCAATTTATCTGGGCTTACTCTAAATTCCAACATATGCTCATAGGAAAGCAAATGCCAACTTGCAGGGACTTACAGTTGCATCCTCACATACAAACAAGCAAAGCAACATATGATCATAGGAAAGCAAATGCCAACTTGCAGGGACTTACAATTGCATCCTCACATACAATAAACAAATGCATCAAAGAAAAGATGAGATGAGTGGGCAATGTGATGGTCTTATACTCACTTCCATATCATAGGAACAATGGCCAATGAATGGTCTTACAATTGTCCTTAATGGGTAAACAACAATGATATGTCACAGAGACAAATGTAATGATCATGCATTAATGAGCAATAAATGATGATGAGTACACAGAGCATGCAAGCAAACATGTGTATATGAAGCAAGTGATCAATCAATGAAGTCAATCAGCACACACTATAACCACACAATGAGGCTCATACAAAGGGTTAGGCATTGAAGCCAACTGGAATAGGTTAATGGTGCTCTTAACCTTGCCATTGAGGGGCTAAGGTGAAGCAGATGAAAGGATATGAGGGGTGTGCCTCATTGCTCTTATCCCTGATCAGGGAGAGCATTGAATATCAGAAAGTGTGGGAGTTCAGAAAGTAGGAACTCTTTCCACAGATTAGACTCTATAGATCTTGGGCTTGAATCTCAATGCTACAACCATGTAATGGGAGCAAGGAGAAGACTCAGAGAATAGTAGGAGATAGGTTGCTTATCTCTTTAATCTACCAATTGCCTTATTTAAAGGACTTTTCCTGCTTGGGACAAATATAAACACACACAAGCATTGCCTCTTAAGGAGGACTTCAGACAGTTGCCTGGCCAAATAACAGACCAGGTCTTCCAGACTACATGAAGAAAAGGAAATATACCTCAAATGCAAATTGCTATTAAAGCAAAGCAAAGCAAGTTCAAAGAACTAAGCAACTAATGGTACCTGAAATAGTCAAACAGAATCAGTACACAGTTCAAAAGTCAAAGCAAAAGGAAACAGAAGTCAACAGTCAAATAGACAAATGTGCAAAGCACAAGACTCAAGTCATATGAGTCAAGCCACCTACAAAACAAAGAGGTTAGCTCATCATAAACAATCAAGCTCAATCAAATTTGTATGATCTCTTTGGAACATTGTTGCTTAACCTGAAAACATGAACTCAATCATAAGCAATAAGACCACTAGGGCAAGCCTAGGGTCAAAAGAGAATGAGAAAGTCAAAACAGCAAGTGATATCCAATCAAAATCAAGTTTAAACATTTAAGAAGCAAACTCAATTGGTTTCATGTCCATATCATGCATCATCATGATTTCATAAGCAAAAGAAGTCAAAGCATGGCAAATGAAAGCTCATAGAAGTCAACAGCAAGACTTAACTCAAAACCAATCATAATCAATTCCAAAAATCATCAAATAATTCATGATCAATCATAATCCATAACATGACATGCATATCAAATTTCAGCTCATTTGGATCATGGGAAGATGGTCAATGAAAATCAGAAAGGCAAGGCAAGTTTAAGCATGCTCAAAGAAGTCAACCAAACATGTATCAACTTCAAAAAATCATAAATCAGTCATAACATATGAGAAATGAATGGGATTAACACCATGACAAAGCTTAATATGTCTACTAATCACATGTCAAATTTCAAATTCATCCAATAAAGTATGAGAACTTCACAAATGAAATGGCAACATGTATCACACAAGTCAACATTTTGGTCAAACAGGGGAGAAAATCTCAAACAATTGGGAAATGCCACAAATAATTCCAAGAAAAATCACATGTGAACTAGACATACAAGAGTACATTCATACAAAAATTCACATCAATTGGAGGTCAGGAAGCATGGTATCAAAAATCATGAAGTTGCATATCAATGGTGTGACACAAATTGTCACACCCTAATTCAAAAATTCATAAGTCAACAACCAAATAAGATAAATGCATAAACTCTACACCAAAATCACCATATGTGTGTCTAGTTTGTGCACAAAAAGTTTCAAGTCCATAGGATAAAGTGTCACTATTTCACAAGTGATTTGGCAAGGTGTACAAGAATTGGTCACATGTTACAAACCCTAATACCAAATAAAATCCATTAATGCAAAAATTCTGGAAAATACATGATAAAATAATAGAGATCATGATGAATCAAATGCAAAAAATCCCATGGAAATTGGATCAAGCATGGTGGAGTTATGATTTTTCAAAGATGATGATCAAAAGTGAAATAAAAATTGAGAAATAACATGATTTAATGGATTAATGTGACACGGATGGCATTTTTGTAAATAGCGGATCCACTTATTGAAACACTGCGTTTTGGACACGGAAATGGAATGTTCTGATTGGCCAGTATGGACACACAGTAGCATGCACGTGAAATTCTGGGAATGGCTATGGAAATTAGGGTTTGTGAACACAGCAACTACTTCATCTTCTTCATCAAATTCGTGAAAAATCAAAATGCCCAGAAAATGCAATTAATCATGTCAATCGAACCAACAAACATCCAGCATGCATAATCCAAACATCATTTGCATTGAATCCAACTAGTTAACACGAATCGAGCAAAAATCATCATGCATCAACAAACTTTAAAACAGCATAACTTGCTAAATACTTGACCATTTTTATCAACTCAAAACTCCTAATGACCAGCAAGGTAAACTCTACCTAAGGCATAGCATGGTTTAGAGAAATAAAGTGGTCGAAACCTTACTTGTTTTTGAAGCAAATGGAGCAACAGTGATGGATTGATGATGTAAGCTCGAAATAGTCGAAGGTCCAAGCTCCAAAAGGTGAATGATGAAGTTACTTTAGCTCAAGAGAGCATGAGATGGCTCAAATCGACTTCTGCCATTGAAGGGTGCTTGAAGAAAACAGTCGGGCTCTTGAGGTTACAGCTGGTGTGTGAGGGTTCCAATGAGCTTCAAAAAGATGGTATGTGATGTAGCCAGCAGTGCAGGTCGTGTGGTTGAGGTTTGCAAGGAAAAGTTCACAAAATGTGAAAATGGAAATTGAGAGAGAATGAGAGAATTCTGTTTGGAGAGGCTGCTAGCTAGGGTTTAGAATGACAGAAAATGTGTGCTTAAATACTTCTGTTTAAGGTTGCATTAGTAAGAGCTAAACACAATTTGATTAATGGTAAGTTTTTTGCTAATTGGTGGTTTTGGTTCACATGTGGAGGTGTAGTGGCTGGTGCACGAATTTGGGCTTACAAGCATGACCAAAATGACATTTCTGAACATTTCCAATTGGCCAAAGTGTTTAAAAGTAGTTAAATCAATATTTCACTTTTTGCACCACACTTAAAATTAATTCAAGTAGGTTCAAAAATGCCGTTTTGATTGGTAATGTTTTGGTGCATGATGATGACATTTTTGGAAAGAGGGGATCAAATATGACTTGTAGGAAAAAACCCCACGCAATTTGGCCAAATGGTTTGAGAGATATGGCCTTTTGAAGTTCAAAAATTTTTGAGATTGAATTGATCATAACTTGCCAACCATACATGGGAATTGAGTGTTCTTGGACTTTTTGGAAATGGGAGAACAAGATCTTCAACTTTCATGTTGGGCAAAAATTCATTTGAAGCTTGTATCATGATGTAAGTTTAGGATCAAGAAGTTTCCATTTTTGGCAAATTCCAATTACAGGTCAACTTTCTATTTTTGGAAATTTTCTGTTTGACTTCAAATTCTTCCATGATGATGTTTGACATAATATATGAGGCCTATATGGACATGAATGAGCTCCCTCAAACCAATTCCCACCATCAAATCACTGATTAAATCCACAGTTGACCAAGTTTGACTTTTCTAGGGTTTTGCTTGACTGAAGCATGTTCTGGTGAATTCCAAACCCTAATTCCTTGAGATTTTGATTCCAAATGACATCACAACATATATGAACTCTTGATTATTGATCATGGTGCCCAAATTCTGCAAGAATGGCCACCATCCACTGCAATGCCTGACTTTGACTGATTTTGACCTAATTGGCTGATGATTGCTTCAGCTGCAAGTAACATGGTTAGATGACAATATTTTTGTACTTTTTGGTTAGTAAACATATGAAAAGCAAAGATATACAAATGCAAAGCATGCTTGGTGATCAAGAACCACACTCACAAGGCAAACCACCCACTAGGAGGGAAGCTAGGGCAATGCAATGATCCTTGAGGCCATGATATGATATGATATGGGCCATGAGGGATCTTAGGGCCAAAATTGGGGTCTTACAGGTGGGCCCTCTTGTGAGTGGTTTGAGATCACCAAGCATGCTTGAATTATATATTATTGCTTTTCTCATTTTGTTTATTAACCAAAAGCACAAAAATATGTCACTAACATCTTTTTGTTTGTAGCTTGAGCAATCGCAAGGTCCAAAGCATCTAGGAGATCTTTTGTGCAATGATAAGGTCAAGAGGAGATGAAAGCAAGCATGGTAATGGTTCCCGAAGCTCTCCTCTATAAAATATGCCTCTCTAGTATCTCAATTCATCATTTTGATCAAAGCAAGATAAAGGGTTTGAGGTTTGTCCCCCAAAGGAACCCTAATTCATCTGTGCACCACAATGCCTGGCTCATGAAGCAATCTCAGCCCATGGTCAAATACAATCAAGGGAAGTTCTTTAATTCATAATTTCATGCATATTTGAACTTACTTGAGGGTCCTCAATCATCAATTCATCAAGATATGAGTTGTGGATTTGAGAAGTTGATAAGTCAATTCATCTGACTATTTTGAAATGCACTGAGACCTAACGTTTTATGTTTTGGTCAAATGGAGATGATTACAAAAGCAAAAATGTTCTTAAGGACAATATGAACAACTTTAATGTTCATCAAAAATTTATTTGAAGCTTGGAAGATCATCTCCCATTCTAATACATTATAAGTCATTTTGACTGAAACCCTAATTTTGGGTCAACTTCCAAAGGACATAACTCATTCATTTTTTATGATTTTGAGATGGGATCAAATGAATTGGAAAGCTTAAGATGTCTACTTCAAATTTTATGTTGGACAAAATTTCCAATTCCTAAAGTAAATACATGTGATAATGCAAGACATTATAGGTCCTTTTGGGCCAAATGCATTAAAAGGCAAAAAAGTCCAACTTCAAGTGCCCATAACTCTTTCACCAAAACTCCAAATGATGCAAAATTAAAGTCCATCTTGATTATCTTGAAACGATATACAACTTTTATGTTGGATTTTGTTTCATTTCAGGCATGCATCATCAAAACATAAGGGCTTGAACATTGGCCAAATTTAGAAACTTTGCCTTTACATGTTTTGCACCTTACACTTTAAACTCAAATTTCACCAATTTCCACACTTCAAATGGATTTTTGCCCAACATAACAATTGTTCCTTACATCAAAACCTTTCCAACCATTACTCACATGATCATGTTTGGATTTGGCAAATGGTATTTTCGAAAAGGAGAAGCTTTTGGTTCAATTATGCATAACACCTCAAAATTCCATGCACAAGCAATTACCATTCAGATTACAAGTCCATTTCACTTTGGTATGATTTCAGATTGCATTTGGCTTTGGTTTTGGGCCTTGTGCATGATCATGCAAGCCCATGCAATGAATGTCCAAATTCATGCACACAGATTGAATCACCCTCTCCTTGCCATTTCCTCTATAAATAGAAGCTCTATTCCATTCAAAAATCATCCTGGAATCAACCTGAATTGCTGCAGAAATCAAAACCCAACCTCTCACCAAAGAAGCTATTTCACTTTTCTTCAAATTTTTCAGATCTAAAATTCAACTACATCTGGTTGAATCTTTGGATCTAAACCTTCTAAACCTTCATCCTTCAGTTCATTGATCTTCTGTTTTGATAAAGGAAGCAAGGAATCAAGCTCAAATCTCCAGAATCCAAGGTTGTTCTTCAACTGGTTTTTTCTTCGAAACTCGTCATCTATTGACCTATTTGCTTGGATTTTGTGTTCGCTGAGGTCCTCTCAATGGAGGCATCATTACTGTGCATTTAATTTTTAAAATCTATCAAGTTCTCATGAACATCACAGAATTTCCATCTCTGATTTCTCTCAATATAGAGATCTAGAGTGGAATTGAGTGATACAGGGATGATGTACATCATCTCAGCTTTCCAACGGTGTATAGATCGTGTATTTTGGTTAAGTTTTGGTTGCCTGCAATTTTGGCCGGAAAACACAAGCTCACCGGAGAAGAAGGTGGCTCCGGTGGCCGTCCCATTGCCAGTTTGAATATGGACCGTTGGATTCATTTTCCAGATCTAATCGTGGCCTTCAATTGTTATGACTTATTTTAATGTTGGATGTTTCTCATTGACTTGGACTTACCATGAGCGCGCGCTTCTGAACCTCAGGATTAGCCACGTCAATTAATGAGATCCAATCCAACGCTCCTTGTTTTTTCTTATTTTCTATTTTCTGATTTTTATTTCTTTTATTTCCATTATTTTCAAAAATTCATATCTTCTTCATTTTAAATCCAAAAAATATGGGACCAATTGCATTCTTCTCCAAATAATTTCTAGTTTCTAATTCTGATTTTTAATATTTTTTATTTTCTCATTTGATATTTTTTGTGAATTTTCTCTTTTCTGGTTATTTTTAATTCATTTTAAATAGTTTTTGATATTCAAAAAATACAAAAATATTTTCCTAACCTATTTAAATGATGATGGATCTATGAAAAATATTCTCATCAATTTTTTAATTGATTTGAGATTTTAGTTCAATTAGGTTATTTTTATTCATTTTTAATTGATTAAAAATAGTTTCTGACTTTTAAAAATGCTAAAATTTTTTGTCAAACTTAGTTTGACCTTGTTGAACTTGGGATAAATCACTTGGACCTCTCAAAGTTGATTTGAAGTGATTTTGAAGTTTGACCTTTCTTTTATTTTTAATTCAAGTTTATTTTAATATTAAAAAATGCCAAAAAAATTTTGCTTGTCGTTTGATCTCCAATCTTCATCCCATTTCTGATTTCTTATTTGTTTGACTTTGACTTTCAATGTCATTTGGTCAATACATATGGATTGGTACATTTTTTTTCATCTTATGCATTTTTTATCTTTCCCTTTTCCTTATCCATTCTTCATCTCCTTCTTCTTCATCTTCTTTCTCTTTGATCAATGGGTAGAAGGTTGATAAGTTAGCATTGATTAGGGAGACTTAATCTTCCTTGATTCAAATCTAATTCATCTTGATCAATTGATCAAGTGAATGGCTTTGCATTAAGGATAAGTTGTTTTCTAAATCATGCAAAAGGCTTAAACCAATACAAGATCAATTCTTTTTTTTTTCTTTTTGGCATGGTAAGTTGTTGGAACTTGGTTCACTAATCAAGACTTCTAACTTGTGTTGTTGCCTACATTATTATTGACCGGCCTCAGATAGTTGTGACTTCTACATAAGTCCAATTACGATTGCTTAACATAGCGCTAAATTTGCCTTATGGCACACTAACTACTAACACTAACCATTAACAATTAACACTTACTTATTGCACTTTACTTTTATGCAATTTACTATTCTTGCACATATTATCCATTTGCTTTTTCCTTTGCTCACTTGAGCACATGTTTATGTTAATGCCATTTGCCTTTTGCTCACTTGAGCACATAATTGTGTATATACTATTGTGCTTGTGTTTTGTTTTGATTGTTATGGACCAAATGTAAAAATGGACAAAATGGACTTAGACTTTAGGACTTTCCCTATGCAAACTTGGAGTCAAAGAGCAACTAGGCATTGGGCCTTTAGAGTGCTATAAAAAGTTAAAGAGCAACTAGGCATTGAGCCTTTAGAGTGCTTAAGCTTGAAGATGAACATTGAAACGACCATATTCTAAACTCACTCTTGTCCATTCTTTGATTGTATTATAGAATCTTTTGATGTGTGTTTTCTTGTGCTAGGAGTTCTAACTTGAACTTATTTGGGGAACCATTACCATGAGCTTCTAAGAGAGAGAGATCCAAGATGCATTGAGGAGTCTTTCCAAGAATCCACTTTGATTGATGATTGCTTGAATTTATGCTTTGTGTGTTTTCTTATTCCAAAGGATGGGAGCTACTTGGATCATCAATATGATCTCAAGAGAGGAACTCCATTGTGGTTTTGTTTCTTTATCCCTCACCTCTTGCATGCTTAGGACTTTAGCCCTTCTTCTTCTTCTCTCCACTCTAACACGAGCCAAAACTTTTGTGCAAACACCTAACACTTGTTTTCAAACATTAGAAACCTAAGCCTTATGTATTTGATTTTAAAACTTGTTTTTCACAATACTTATTTTGAATTGAATCTTTAAGTCAACTTTGACCATTTTGTATATACTTCTAATTGGTAAATATAACCCATTCAAATGTCTTTTTGTGGTTTCAATGGCCACTTTCTAATCAAAACTTTTTCATAACCTTTAGCTATTAGGTTTGAGTTATCTTTATGGTAGATGTAATACTCACCTATATCCTTAGTGATGGACAATGAGTCTTCCATGCTTATTATAGGGTTAACCCCTCACTAGCATGTTGAAGCTATCCTCACATGGTGGATTTGTGGTTTTAGGTTGAGTTTTCTCCCTTTGATAACAAAAGACCTTAAGGCTTTTGGATCAATCAATTCACCAACTCATTTTGAGATTTTTACCCCGAACTACGAGGTTTTGATCCTAAACTTTTTTAAGATGGTACGTAGGTAATGGGTTTATCCATCCAAACACAAAATGTAAATAAACTTGTATATTCTTTTCTCATCTCTTCAATCATGTTTGCACAAACAAATTTTCACAAAACCACAACCTTACAACAAATGTGAAAAGGGCTCCCTAGGAGTACCTAGGATGTTTTAGGTGCCTAACACCTTCCCATTACATAACCAACCCCCTTACCCAGATCTCTATTTCTCTATTACTAGTTTTTGTTAAAACTTTTAGGTTTTTGTTCGCTTTCTAACCATTCCTTTGGATAAATAGAAGTGCGGTGGCGACTCGACTTGTATGATTTACCTTGGATTTAGTCAATATATCTAATGGTAACGAATACCCCGCTACAGAAAAGTGGCGACTCTGCTGGGGAAATTTGCCTAGTGGGTTTTGCCTACTTTTCATACTTGTTGTATTGTATTGTATTTTTTTGTGACATATTTTTGTGCAATTTGGATAGGAGTGCACTTAGGATAGGAGTGCACTTGTATGAATTGCTTGATATATTAATTGCTTGTATGCTTGGTGGTTTCTTGTGAGATTAGTTCTATACCCGGACTCGAGTGCAGTTAGGATAGGAGAATGGCGTAGTCTTGTTGACTTGTGTGGAGTTATTCCTTAGCAAGTTAACTTGCGAGTCCATTCACTTGGTGGAGGTCATGTTGGGATCAATAATGTCACACAAGTAAGTTGTGGTTAGACATTCCTCTTTCCAATATAGACCTTAGAAGCCAAGGACCTTAGTTTACCAAGCCCATCTTGGCCTATTCTTAGGATGTAGTGCAAAAGTCGTTCAAATGTAAGATTTGATATGATTGTTACACGATACTACACTCATAAGAATCTCTCTTGAGAATATTTTTGGAATACGAGTAGTCGTTTATCCGATAATATCCGAAAGATGGGATGTTGACTATGGGAACCTCTTGTAGAACATGTTTGGCAGGTTTAAACCCTAGTACACTCCCTTTGGGTGGTTCTTAACCAAGACTCCATGCTCGTGACTTGCAACAAACCCTTGATTCATGGTTGATCCGTTCATGTATCCTTAATATCAATGGAACTTGGGTGTTGATAAGGTGTAAACCATAATCCACCAAAATGGATGATTGATATTAAGGATGATATGATCCATCCCATGATCTTTATTTGGTGTGCTTTTCTTGATCCTTGAGTGTGATTGTTACATTCATGCACCCATTTGCATCCATATCATCAATAATAAAGAAAATTTTCAAGGAACTTAAGGGGTTTATTTGCAAAATTTTCAGACATGGAAAGACAAAGAAGGAATACAAAGAAGTACAGTTTCAGACAACCAGATTTGAAAGAGTTAAGGAATGTGACATCCTATGTACTAGATCCCTTAGGTTTCAAGACTCGTTTAATGAAGCTTCTTCCTCTTCTGACTACTCAGGTGGACGAAGGATTGATGAGTGTATTGGTGCAGTTTTATGATCCCTTGTACCGTTGCTTCACATTTCCGGATTTCCAGCTTTTTCCCACACTTGAGGAGTATGCCTCCCTTGTGGGTATACCTATTATAGACCAGTTGCCGTTCAGTGGCTTGGAGAGTATTCCTACTTCTCAAGAGATAGCTGACATGTTGCACATAGACGAATCTCTGGTTGGTGCTCATATGACTACCAAAGGTGGAATTCAAGGTCTCCCTTCTGAGTTCCTCATTACTCAAGCTATTGTGTATGGGAAGGCCATGAGTGAGGATGCCTTTGAAGCCATATTTGTACTTCTCATTTATGGGTTAGTGTTGTTCCCCAACATCGACAAGTTTGTGGATGTGAACGCTATTAGGATTTTCTCTACTCTTAATCCCGTTTCGACTCTATTGGGTGATACCTATTTCTCTTTGCATATGAGGAATGCAAAGGGTGGTGGTGCCATTGTGTGCTGTTTGCCTCTGTTGTATAAGTGGTTTATTTCTCACTTACCGCAGACGGTCGCCTTCAAGGAGAACAAGGGATGTCTACGGTGGTCCACGAGACTCATGTCTCTCACTAATGATGATATCTCTTGGTACAACCGCGTGTATGATGGTGTGCAGATTATCGACTCTTGTGGTGAATTCTCCAATGTACCTCTTCTTGGTACATGTGGTGGGATTAACTACAACCCTGTTTTGGCACGTCGTCAGCTTGGGTTCCCCCTAAGGGATAAACCCAATAACATTCTGTTAGAGGGAGTATTCTTTCAGGACGGTAAAGATCCCCAAGGCTTGAAGGGCAGGATGGTCCACGCTTGGCACAAGATCCATAGGAAAGGAAGGAAGGAGCTAGGTTCGAAGAATTGCATCGCTTTGGAGCCTTATACTTCTTGGGTTAGGAGGAGAGCTTTCGAGTACCTCATGCCTTACGAGTATCCAAGACCTACACCTTTGGTTATGGCTGGGCCTTCAACCCTCCCTGACCAAGGAGTAGAGCAGTCGAGAGACGAAGACCGATCACGTGCTTGGATCCGTGAAAGAGAGGAGTTGCTTCAGCAGATCAAGGAGAAGGATGCTTTGATAGAGTTCCTCGAACATCAGGTTATTGATGATCCTGATGATGCATGGACTTCTCTAATTCCTCAGTCTTCCAGGTTTTGGAAGAGGAAGTACGACCGACTCGCCAAGGAGAAGGCAGATATGGAAGCAGCCTACGAGAGGAAGGTGAAGAGACTTCGTGCATCCTATCTTCCTGTATCCCGAGCTTTAGATGATTGTTTCTAGGGATCCATAGGATTATTATTTTCCTTTTCTCTTGTATATGGTTACCAAAGCTGTACTTCTTTGGTATAAAATATTTCCCAGATATTATGTTTCCATATAAAAGTGTTTAATATTTCCAAAATTTGCGAATAGAACCCTAAAGTTCCTTTGAAATAAAAAACAAATCATGTGCACAAACATTGCATGCATCATGTGCATAAGCAGGTTTTGTTCCCGGCTTCTTGTCCTTTGGTCTAACTCTGTGTTCTTTATTTATTTTGAAGACAAGCTAACTCACCGGTACTATACCAGAGCCAACATTTCAAGACTGATGGATCATCTGGAACAAGAGAACCACGAGCTAAAAGAGGAAGTGGCCAGATTAAGTGCCTTGATGGAGTCATTCATGGCTGCCCAGAGCCAGTCTTCTCCAACACCTTCAACTCCTCCCTAGAGGACAGTCATCTCTGAGATTGTCTCCTCGACTGTGCCTGCAGCCAGTGCATACTTTGCTCCAACGGCCATGCCAACCAGATTCCTCTGGGGAATGCCTCCCAATTTCATGCCTGAGGGTCCTGCTCCCACCTTTGCTTCTATACCGGCATCTAGCCCGGTCCTTGCTGTTCCTCCTCCTGTCGTGCATACTATGCCTATAGTAGACGACACCATCTATCATTCTGAGCCGTCTGAAGGCCCAGATGTCTATGAGAAGATGGATGCTACGAGCGATCAATTTCTTAAGCTTCGCAAGGAATTGAAAACTCTCAGAGGAAAGGATCTTTTCGGCAAGTTTGCTGCTGAACTCTGCTTGGCTCCTAATGTGAAGATCCCCATGAAATTCAAGGTCCCTGACTTTGAAAAGTACAAGGGGAAGACTTGCCCTCTCAGCCACCTGGTCATGTATGCCAGGAAAATGTCAACTTAGACCGACAATGACCAATTGCTCATCCACTACTTTTAGGACAGTCTGTCCGGTGCTGCTCTGTGTTGGTACATGGTTTTAGACAGTGCGAATATCCGATCCTTCAACGATCTTGGCGAGGCCTTCATCAAGAAGTACAAGTACAATATGGATATGGCTCCCGATAGGGATCAATTGAGGGCCAGGTCCCAGAAGGACAAGGAAACATTCAAAGAGTACGCCCAAAGGTGGTGAGAGTTAGCAGCACAGATCGTGCCTCCGCTAGAAGAGAAAGAGATGACTAAGATCTTTTTGAAGACCTTAAGTTCTTTTTATTATGAGCGGATGATCGCTAGCGCTTCTTCTGACTTCACTGAGATGGTGAATATGGGGATGCGTCTAGAAGAAGGGGTTAGAGAAGGACGTCTGACTAGAGAAGAAGGCTCTTCTGCCAAATGTTATGGGTCATTTGCAAAGAAAAAAGATGGAGAGGCACATGTTGTGACCTCCCATGTGAAACCAAGAAGACCCTCTGTGAGGAGAAAGACCGTGCGTCCCGCCGGTAACCAGCACCAGGTGGCTCATATAGCACCTGCCTTCATAGATAATCAGCAGTACCAGCAACATAACAACAATCAGAAACCACATCCGCAATATCAACATCAACAGCACCGTCCGCAACAGCAGGCCTACCAGCCTCGAAACAGTAATCAAACCAGCACGAGTTACGAGAGGAAAAGGACCACCTTCGATCCTATTCCGATGACGTATGCAAAGTTATATCCCTCTTTGATAGAGAGAAAGTTGATTACTCCATGAGACCCACCGGCTATACCTGCTAACCCCCAATGGTGGTATAAGCCCGAATTACACTGTGTTTACCATTCAGGCGCTCCCGGCCATGACGTGGAGAATTGTTACCCTTTGAAGACCAAGGTTCAAGACCTTGTAAGGTGTGGCATTCTGTGTTTCGAGGACGTAGGCCCTAGTGTGAAGAAGAACCCGTTGCCCAAGCATGAGAAGTCTGTCAACATGGTCCAGGGCTGCCCTGGCCAGTACAAAGTCAAATATGTCAGTCAAATATGTCAGTCAAATATGCATCGTTTGCTATGTGAGTATAGTCATTATGAGCATGACCATGATAGATGCCGAGTCTGTTCTGTCAATCAAAGAGGTTGTCGCCAGGTGCGCAAAGATGTTCAAGAAATTATGGATGAAAGAGTTATTAAGATCCTTCAAAACAGAAATGTTGACGAAGATGCTGATGAGGTCAACGTAATTTCTCCAGTATTTCGGATCCCCGAGCCTGTTATCATCAAGTATGATGGTAGCAAGCAAAAAGTTTCTCCCGCATTAACCATCAAGCCAGCCGGACCAGTACCATACTCTTCCGAAAAAGCGGTCCCTTATCGCTACAATGTTGTCGCAATAGAAAATGGGAAAGAGGTGTCCTTGCCATCTTCATCTGTTGTTAACATTGCTGATGTTAGCGGTCTGACACGTAGCGGTCGTGTATTTTCTGCACCCTCAAAGCCTCAAACTAATGTTGATTCTGTTGAACGCCCGATTGGGAATGCTGTGAGCACTCCGAACCCGACACTTGTTGTTAAGCCCTCCTCTACATTGATAACTCCTGCTTCTGTTGGCCCAAGCGGCAATATGAAAGAAGACTGCGATGAGATGCTGAGGCTCATCAAGAGAAGCGAGTACAATGTTGTGGACCAGCTTCTACAAACGCCATCCAAGATATCTGTGTTATCCTTGCTTTTGAATTCAGAACCACACCGAGAGGCTCTGCAGAAGGTTTTGGATGTGGCATATGTGGATCATGATGTCACGATAGAAAAATTCGATAGCATTGTTGCAAACATTACTGCTTGTAACAACTTGAGTTTTTGTGACTCTGATCTCCCCGAGGAGGGAAGAGACCACAACTTGGCATTACATATATCTATGGGTTGCAAAGACGACGCCATGTCCAATGTGCTGGTCGACACTTGGTCATCATTAAACGTATTGCCAAAATCCACTCTCTCGAAACTGTCATATCAAGGGCCTCCCATGAGGCAGAGTGGAGTAGTTGTGAAGGCTTTCGATGGGTCTCGCAAAACTGTGATTGGGGAAGTTGATCTCCCAATCAAAATCGGACCAAGTGATTTCCAGATTACCTTCCAAGTTATGGACATTCACCCATCGTATAGTTGTCTCTTAGGCAGACCATGGATTCACGAGGCAGGCGCCGTGACATCCACCCTACACCAGAAACTGAAATTTGTGAAGAATAAGAAGCTGGTGGTGGTAGGGGGAGAAAAGGCTCTCCTGGTTAGCCATTTGTCTTCTTTCTCATATATAGATGCTAAGGATGAAGTTGGAACTCCTTTCCAAGCTTTGTCTATTGCTGAACCTATTGAGAAGAGAACTCCTTCATTTGCTTCCTACAAAGATGCCAAGTTGGCCATTGAGCGTGGTGCAACCGCTGGTTTAGCGAAAATGATTGAGCTAGAAGATAACAAGTCTCGGGTTGGCATAAGTTATTCTTCTGGGGTTTCTAACACGCAAGGGTTGTTCAAGACTGGAGGGTTCATCCACACCAGTCGAGGCGAAGAGGCTGCTGCCATCTTGGAAGAGGACGAAGAGGATTCTGGCAACTTCGTCATCCCTGGGGAAATCTGCAATAATTGGGTCGCTGTGGATATTCCAACAGTTATCCATAAGTCAAAGTAATGTTCATTGTGTTTAAAAACCCTCCTCCCATGCCAAAAGGAGGAGTGATGATATTGTTGGCGCATAAATACAATGATATTTTCATTCAATAGATTCATGTTAAATGTTTGTTTTCCAATTATTTTCCCTTTTCGCTTTTTGCATGAAATTGGTGATCACATAAAACCTAAAAAATAGAATAAAATCAATCTTTGCATCTGCATAATGGTTTGCCTTGTTTGAATTCTAAAGCTTTTCATATCCAAAATCATTATGCAGGTTGATCAAACCTATTGAACATAATGACCCAACACCATCTCCCAAGTTTGAATTCCCTATATTTGAGGCGGAAGAAGATGATGTTGAAGAGATTCCTGACGAGATTACCCGTCTACTTGAGCATGAAGAGAAGATCATTCAGCTGCATCTTGAGAACCTGGAAATAGTCAACTTGGGGTCTGAAGATTGTGTGCGAGAAGTGAAGATTGGGGCACTCCTGGAAGAATCTGTTAAGAAAGGGTTGATTGAATTGCTACGAGAATATGTTGACGTCTTTGCCTGGTCATATGAAGACATGTCGGGTCTAGATACAAATATTGTGCAACATTCCCTACCTTTGAAACCTGAGTGCGTGCCTGTGAAGCAGAAGCTCAGAAGAACTCATCCTGATATGGCAGTGAAGATCAAAGAGGAGGTTCAGAAGCAAATTGATGGAGGGTTTCTGGTGACTTCTACATATCCTCAATGGGTTGCCAATATTGTGCCCGTGCCTAAGAAAGATGGAAAAGTCCGGATGTGTGTAGACTATAGGGACTTGAATAAAGCTAGTCCAAAAGATGATTTTCCTCTACCACATATTGATATGTTGGTAGACAATACAGCTAAATTCATTGTCTTTTCATTTATGGACGGATTTTTCGGATATAATCAGATTAAGATGGCACCCGAGGATATGGAGAAAACAACATTCATCACACCTTGGGGAACATTCTGTTATTGAGTGATGCCCTTCGGTTTGAAGAACGCCGGAGCCACGTATCAACGAGCTATGACCACCTTGTTTCATGATATGATGCACAAGGAAATAGAGGTATATGTTGATGATATGATTGCCAAGTCAAGAACGGAAGTTGAACATGTAGAGCACTTGTTAAAGGTTTTTCAGCGGTTGAGGAAGTATAAGCTCCGTCTGAATCCCAACAAGTGTACATTTGGAGTCCGTTCTGGTAAGTTATTAGGCTTTATTGTTAGCGAGAAAGGTATTGAGGTGTATTCTGCAAAGGTCAAAGCAATACAAGAAATGCCTGCGCCCAAAACTGAGAAGCAAGTCCGAGGTTTTCTTGGCCGCTTCAATTATATTTCTAGATTCATATCCCACATGACTGCCACATGTGCGCCAATATTCAAGCTCCTCCGGAAAAATCAGTCCCATGATTGGACCGAGGATTGCCATAAAGCTTTCGACAGTATTAAAGAGTATCTGTCTGAGCCTCTGATCCTGTCTCCACCCGTGGAAGGAAGACCTTTGATTATGTATCTGACTATTCTTGAAGGCTCAATGGGTTGTATCCTTGGTCAGCAAGACGAATCAAGAAAGAAAGAATATGCTAGTTACTACTTAAGCAAGAAGTTCACCGATTGTGAGTCTCGATATTCAATGTTTGAGAAGACCTGTTGTGCTTTGACTTGGGCTGCTAAGCGCTTACGCCAGTACATGTTAAATCATACGACTTGGCTGATATCCAGAATGGATCCAATCAAGTATATCTTTGAGAAGCCTGCTTTAACAGGGAGAATTGCCCATTGGCAAATGTTGTTATCTGAGTATGATATTGAGAATCGAGCTCAGAAGGCTATTAAAGGTAGTATCTTGGCTGACCACTTAGCACATCAGCCGATTGAAGATTATCAGTCAGTACAGTATGACTTCCCAGATGAGGAGATTCTATATTTGAAAATGAAAGATTGTGATGAGCCTACACTCGATGAAGGGCCAGATCCTGGTTGCAGATGGAGTATGGTGTTTGATGGTGTTGTGAATCAATATGGAAATGGTATTGGGGCAGTGATTATTACTCCTCAGGGCACACATTTTCCTTTTACAGCAACGCTAACTTTCAAATGCACGAATAATATGGCTGAGTATGAGGCCTGTATTATGGGATTGGAGGAATGTATTGATCTAAGGATCAAGCATCTTGATGTATATGGTGATTCGGCCCTCGTTGTTAATCAGATTAAGGGTGAATGGGAAACGAATCAGCCTGGTCTCATTCCATATTGGGATTATGCGAGGAGGATTTCGACGTTCTTTACTGAGGTTGACTTCCATCATATTCCTTGAGATGAGAATCGGATGGCAGACGCTCTTGCTACACTTGCTTCGATGATTGTGGTTAAATGTTGGAATGAAGTCCCCAATATCACTTTGATGCGCTTGGACAGACCAGCTCATGTATTTGCAGTAGAAGAAACGAAAGATGATAAACCATGGTATTATGACATCAAGTGTTTCCTTCAGAACCAGGTTTACCCGCCTGGGGCATCTGTGAAAAAAGACAGGAAGACTCTGAGGAGATTATCAGACAGTTTCTACCTCAATGGTGATATGCTTTACAAGAGAAATTTTGACATGGTGCTGCTCAGATGCGTGGATAGACATGAAGCAGACCTGTTGATGATTGAGGTCCACGAGGATTCATTTGGTACTCATTCCAATGGACATGCCATGGCTAGAAAGATGTTGAGAGCAGGCTACTATTGGCTGACAATGGAGTCCGACTGCTGCAAATATGTGAAGAAATGCCATAAGTATCCGATTTATGCAGATAAGATTCATATTCCCCCGACACTTCTGAATATGATTTCATCACCATGGCCTTTCTCCATGTGGGGAATTGACATGATTGGCATGATAGAGCCGAAAGCGTCCAACGGTCTGTAGCACCTCAAATTTGCCCTCCTCATTCATGCATTCATTTTAGGTCATTTAACATTTCATATTGCATTTCATCATGTCAATCAGAATTAGCTCCAAGAGTTTATCTTCCAAGAAGTTCGGATATCATTCAAGTCACTTTGTGGGTTCTATCTGAAGGATCAAGCTTAATGGGCTCAGTACAGTTCAAAATTCAACTATGAAGCCAAAAGTCAACTGTTGGTCAACTGAAGGTGAAATGGCCAGGGAATGACTTGAGTTACTTCCAACATGTTCAAATGGGGTCTATTCATCATTCAAAACGCTAATCCTAAAGGAGTAAAAGCCTGTTCCTGAGCTGTCATGCTCGCTAGGCGAGCATAATTATTCTCCTAGCGAGTCCCAAGAAAGCCACCAGAGTCACCTGCGCTCAGAAGGAATTTCATGAACTGTCATGCTCGCTAGGCGAGCAGATTCTTCGCTAGGCGAAGCCCACGCGTTTTAAAAATATAACAGAAAAATCTTGGACTTGGACCTCTCTCATTTGAGCCCATAAAGCCACGAAGATCAGTATAAATTCTAAAAAGATTCAGAAGAACAAGACCTGGAAGAAAAAAGGGGAATTTGAGGCAGCCTCCATACACTCTGAAAAACTCACTGGCACAAAATCACCTCTATCAACTCCATCTCACATAAACCCTAACATTACTCTGCAAACCCAACCGTGTGATTCAATTTCGATCGATCTTGCCAATCAGGTATGCCCTATTTCCATTACTTTACGCTTTCAATCTGAAACTCCTGAAGCATGAGGTATTATGGTTGAATCCGGGAGAGTGGGTATAGTTAGGTTTTGCATATGGGTTTAGATGTGTATGAATCTGTAGAACAATGCCTTGAATGTTTAATCACTTCGCTTCTGAGATGGATACCATAGGGTTTGGGGTTCCTGAAATCGGATTGTTATCAAGGAAGAACCCAGAACCCGCAGGCATTCGCTAGCACCTCGCTAAGCGAACATGTAGCGAAGCTTCGCTAGCATCTCGCTAAGCGAAGCAGTAGCGATGATGATAGTAGCTGTTTTTTTTTCTATTTGCTCTCTAATATGTTTTGTGTTTTGTTGTGACATGTTTTCTATTGCATCCGTGCACTGTTCACCTGACGCTGTTGTTGTTATGTTTCTTTTGTTTGGGGCAACTCCGGATTGCATCCCATCTGGTTATTCTAACGTGTTTGTTGAGTTTATGTGAGGGCTCACATCGCTCCTGAAGAGATAGCTTGCTTGGTATTCCACTTTATTTGTGGGATACCATTTGGAGATTTATTCTGATTACTTTGTTGACTTGCTTTCTTTGATGGTGTTAGCTTGAGAGATCTCTGGGTTTCTTGTTTCTTTAGTTGCCGTTACTTCGTATCTTTATCCGTGTGGTAGATCTCTTGATCCCTTTTACATCTTTCCCGCATTTTACCTCTTTCTGAGCTGGAAGACCTTGATAGGAGGTAATGTTTTTGTGTGTTTACTTTTGTGCCCAAAGACCTCCAAGAAGAGGCACCAGTGCTAAAGACCTCCACGAAGAGGCAATTGACGGATAAAAGGGATTAGTAGTCAATCCCCAGTTATTCAGTGTGTCGTTCTTTATGCTCGCACTACGTGTCGATGCTTCAGAACAAAAGCCCAAGATCTTTTGTCCGGTAAGTCAGTGGAGAAGGTTCCACCTTTCTGAATCCCCACTTTTTGTCATGAGCTCACCCTGTCCAGGGTTAAGAGCTATGAGGTCTTATCCTCATTACCCTTTTGATCTGCTCACCCTGACGTTCAGTGTCAGTGGTTAAGAGCCCGTTTGATTACCCTTCCATGGTTGTTTGTCGAGGTTGATATGACCCTTCTTGACTAAAGCCCTACCCATGTATGTTTGAGCCCCCTTGTTGGCGTGTTTACTTTATGCATGTTTGTTTTGTATGGTGTGATCGTCTCCCCATAGGATTGCCAGGCTTCGTATAGTCTCTCATTTGCATGTCAATTAAGGTAGCACGGTTCCTTCGTCTAGGACTTCCTTTTTTGCACGAGCATTCCTAAAACACAAACAAACTCATTGATTTTTCTTCTCCTAAGAACACGTTAAGTCCTTCTACTACAGGCGAGTAAGTCTCCAAAGGTCGAGCATCCGGTAGATTGCATAGTAACGTCGTTCACCTAAAAAAAACACAAAACAAACAAATAAGTCAGCCGAGCTACGAAGACTCTGATTTTCATATTCAGATGAGATACGTATGCAGTGGATGCGACATCCGTGCGAGTCATTTTCTTTTGACCCTTCTTTTAGTAAATAGTACATTAGATAAACGCACACCCTTTAGACAAGAACAACAAGAGTGGATCCAGTAGAGTACTACGGATGCGTAGGGGTGCTAATACCTTCCCTTCGCATAATCGACTCCCGAACCCAAGATTTGGTTGTGAGACCTTGTCTTTTCCTTTCCTTTTTCCAGGTTTACTTCGAGCATTTCCTTTCCCTCCTTTGGGATAAATAACGCACGGTGGCGACTCTTCTGTCATTTCTTTTCTTTTTTCGCCGGTTGTTTCGTTTCGCATTTAGGTTGCGACAGCTGGGGACCTGGTTTCCCTAAGCGAGTCCCTCCTAGCTTTTGTAGTTTTCTTGTTTGTTGGGTGTTTATTCTTTTGTACAGTTATTTATTTACCTGCTTTACCTTATTGCATTCATGTACATATGTCTGTTGTATCTGTGGGTTCTGTTGGGTTGTTTGTTTGTTGGGGTGGGATGTTCTATGAGATAAGCCCACTACCTAGGCTTGAGCGTACACACAGGTTTTAGAGCGGATAGTCATGAGGCTTACGTGGCATGTTGCTACTTTAAGTCGTTCATGAGACCCACATTCCAGACGAGGTTTCTGTTGGATATATTTTGTCCTATGGGTGTTCCATAACGACAGATGTTCCTTTAGAAATCGTCGACTCTGGTGACCATTTCCCGAGAACTCAGTCGAGGCCTCTCCTCCAAGACGCGTTTATGTTAGCTCTGGTGGGCGCATTCTCGCTGCTCAATCCGAGGAACCCGAGGCTGGGAACTTGCTATTAGGATGTCCTGTTGAGGGGAGTCAGTGGAGGTCTTTTGTCTCGTAATAATGCCAAACCTTCAGTGGTAAACATATTATTCGACTGAAGGGCTGAAGCTGACGAACTTTTGTTCTTAGAACCTACCAGTAAGGGGCGGGCTAAATTCAGGAAACCTTAACCTTCAACCAACCCGGTTTTATGGAGCAGAGCTTTGATCTCGTACTATATTACTCAGTGGGTTTCTCTTCAGACAAAGCAACCCAACAGTTGTTCAAGCAGATACAACAATCTTGATTTCCATGTCATTGCATTGCATCACATCATGTTGCATTCATATCATTTAACACATGTTTATCTATTTCTAGGGGTTTACATCTTCCTCTTGATTCCGGCCGGGGTTCTCTGGTTCTCTTAAGATGGATATTGGCAGAAAGAGACATGTCGCATACAAGTTTCCAGTGGTCTGTTTGGAGCCTATTCAACATCTGATGAAGTTAATGGATCAGGATTATCTAGAATGATTCCGGAAGGACTACAGTTTGATTCTAAGCTTCATTACGGTTCTCTCCAAAGATCAACATGATGCTCTCTTTACATTGTTGCAGTTCTATGACCCTTCATTGAGGTGTTTCACGTTCCCAGATTATATTTTGGTCCCTACTTTGGAGGAGGTTGCTAGTTTTCTCAGAGTTCCTATCAAGCCGCAGTTGCTATTCTATAGTTCCGAGTTTCTCAACATGGTTGCTTCAGCCACATATTTGGGGAAATCAGTCTTGAAGGCTAATATGTGTCAGAAGGGAGGAGTTAATGGTTTTCATCTGAGTTTCTTACTGGGAGAAGCAAAGAAGAGGCTTGAAGATGGTGACCAGAGGGGTTTTAATGCTGCATTGGCTCTTTGTGTGTATGGGATTGTCCTGTTCCCTAATATGGCGAAATTTGTGGACGTAAACGCCATACGCCTCTTCGTGTTGGGAAATCCGGTGTCGACCTTGTTGGGAGATTTCTTTCATTCAATGCATCACAGGAATGAGAATAGAAGGGGAGGATTGGTGAATTGTTGCGCGCCTTTGTTTTATAAGTGGGTCAGTTCCCACCTACCCAAGTCAGGAGCGTTCGTTGATATCAAAAACTCGTTGAGTTGGTCAAAGAGACTGATTGGGATAAGAGCTAAAGATATTTCTTGGTGGTCAGACCGGAGCTTGCTTCGGGAAGATATTATTCATAGTTGTGGGAACTTCCCGAATGTACCATTGGTAGGAAGAAGAGGAAGTATCAACTACAATCCTTCTCTGGCAGTCAGACAGTTTGGATATGCTTTAAGAACTCCGCCTTTGGAAAAAGATGTGGAAGAATCTCTGTTTTTCCATTCTTCATCTGATTTGACTGTATCCCGTAAGGCAGCTGAGGCTTGGCTCAAGGTGATCAAGAGAGGAAGAACTGTGCTTGGAAAAGGAAATTGTAGAACTTACCCTCAGTATGAAGACTGGCTTCAAGGAAGAGTCGATGAGTTTGGTCTGCCGTTTCCTATTGAAGAACCTTTGTATCCACCTACTCCTGAGCAGTCAACCATGGTGAGCCGAGAGGAGTATGACAAATTGAAGAATGCCATGGAGGAGCTTCAAACTGAAAACTCGGAGTTAAGTGTGAAGCTGCAAGACTGTATGCATCAATTCCATGAGGCAGAATATCAGAAGGGGGAAGCCGTCAGATTGCAAGGGGAAGCAGAGAGGAAATTAGTTGTGGAGGTGGACTTCTTCAGGAAGACAGACAAAGCCCTATGATCTTCCAGTTCTGAGTTGAGGCGAGTCAAACAGCAGTTAATAGATGCTCTTGGTAAGCTGGCTGGTTGGCAAGAGCAATGGGATACATTTTCAGCTTCTAGGGAGGTAAAGGAGGAGGAGATGGTGGCCCAATTGACTGGTCAGATGGAAAAGTTAAAGACTCTGCTGAAGGACAAGAACAATGAGCTTCTGTGCGCCCGTTCAACCAATGGTTATATCACAGATCAACTCAACAAAGCTCAAGGACAGATTGAGGAATTCAAAGTGCTGGCAGGTTTGAAGAAATCCAGACTTGAAAAGGTATTCGGAGAAGATGATGGGAATTACTACAGAGAGCACATCAACGAGTTGGATGGAGTTTATTCACAAGAGGAATCTGCTTATCCGACGTTTGACAGAATCTCCGGATCATCCTGACACAGTGGTACTATTGGCTGAAGTGAGGAGCAGTCCTTATGGGTTGTATACAGGAGGCTGATTCCTGATTTTTGTTCCTCTCTTTACTTATTGTATTGTAGTGATGATCCACAGGTGTGTTGTGGAGATCCTTTTTTGATGAACTATTGGCTAAGGCCTTTCCCTTCTTGAACCCATTTATATAATGGTTTTCCTTATTGCATCTTGATCTCAGAAGTTTTATCGACAACTCGGTCTTCTTGCGCTTTCTGTCGGATGTGAGACTGGAATCTAGGGGGTAGAATACCCGTTGGAATTGATAAACATGTCATTGCATTTACATATTCATTTGCATATCCTGCATAACAGGTACCGCTGCGGTGTTCTTATATTATTTGGTGTTCCACTAGCAGGATAGCTGATTCAGGAATTCACCGGTACGGTACCGCAGAAACCAGCAGAGAGTAATGGAAAGCTTTCAAACAGATCTAGCAGAGATGATAACCAACATGGCCCAACTTGTGAGTATGATGAAAGGGGTAGTGCATGGGCAAGAGGAACTCTGAGCCTTGGTCCAGAGACAAGAAACTGTGATTCCCCCTGTCGGTCAGAATCCGCCAGAAGGGACCCCTATCGATGACGCTGCTGTTACCAACCCTGTCAACAACCATGCTAATGGTGACGAATTGCATGGTATTAGAATCAATGGACAACCCATCATTACAGAGGTTGCTAATGCTCGAGCAGCACGTGCTCCAGTTCACCATCCTTCTCATTTGGCTGACAAGCAAGAAGATATGTTCACCATTCCCAGTGATGATGATGAATTTGGAAAGGCGGAAGAGAGAGATAGAAAGGTCGATGCCCTTGATGAAAAGATTCGCGCCATGGAGTGCCAGAATTCTTTGGGTTTTGATGTTTCTAATATGGGTTTAGTTGATGGGTTGAGGATCCCGTACAAGTTTAAAGCGCCATCTTTCGACAAGTACAATGGCACTTCTTGTCCCCGAACTCATGTGCAAGCTTACTATCGGAAGATATCCGCTTATACTGATGATGAAAAGATGTGGATGTACTTTTTCCAAGACAGCTTGTCTGGAGCATCTTTGGATTGGTACATGGACTTGAAAAAAAAATCTGTCAGAAGCTGGAGAGAGTTAGGTGAAGCTTTCCTGAGGCAGTACAAGCATAACATGGACATGGCTCCGAGCAGAACCCAGTTGCAGAGTTTGTTTCAAAAGACCGGTGAGAGTTTCAAGGAATACGCCCAGAGGTGGCGTGAACTAGCTGCGAGAGTACAACCTCCGATGTTGGAGAGAGAATTGACAGATATGTTCATTGGAACCCTGCAAGGTGTTTTCATTGATCGTATGGGAAGTTGCCCGTTTGGTAGTTTTTCGGATGTTGTGATTTGCGGAGAAAGAACTGAAAGTCTTATCAAAGCGGGAAAAATCCAAGACCTTGGTTCTTCAAGTTCTTCAAGTTCTAAGAAACCATTTTCAGGGGCACCCAGAAGGAGAGAGGGTGAGACAAATGCTATATGTAATCAAAGAAATGGAAACATAGGACAACAATACCGTCAAGTTGCTGTTGTGACTATTCCAACAACCCAACCTCAACAACCACAAAGAGGACAACCACAACAACAACAACAACGCCAATTCTAACCAAGACAAAGAATGCCAGATCGTCATTTTGATCCGTTGCCAATGACTTATGCTGAATTACTCCCTGAATTGCTCAGGTTAAAGTTTGTTGAACTTCGCACTATGGCTCCATTAACAAGGATTCCCGCTGGTTATGATGCCAATGTCCGTTGTGATTTTCATTCTGGTGCGCCAGGGCACCACATCGAGAATTGCCGGGCTTTTCACCATAAAGTCCAAGACTTGATCGATGCCAAGACGATTAACTTCGCTCCTACTCCGAATGTGATGAATAATCCTATGCCTCAGCATGGAGGGCCCAGAGTAAACAGTGTGGAAGATGGGGAAAATTTGAACTTGGTAGTCGATGTTAATGACGTTCAGACTTCGTTGTTTGTGGTGAAGGAACTTCTGCTTAGAGGGGGAGTATTCATGGGATGTGATAAGAATTGTTCAGATTGTGGTAATCATGAAAACGGTTGTGTGAAATTGAAAGAAGGTATCCAGGAATTGATGAATGAAGGTTGTTTACAGTTTGATCAGAAAGGGCCGTGTACTTTCACTAGTGCTGGATTGATGAATCACGGGGATGTCTTTGCAATAGACGATGAAGACGGTGACACTGATTGTGATATGGATAATTGGGTGCGCCCGTGTGCTCCAGTGGAGAAGATCAACAACTGGACTGCTGAAGAAATAGTCCAAGTTACTCTTCATACAGAGTAATTTTCTTTTGTTTTCTCATTTTGCATGAAAACCCTACGCTCTGCCCATGGCGTAGTGGTTCATTGTAGGGCCACATCATGTTTTGAATTTTCAATGATTATCATCAAGAAAGGACGTTTTGCAATCAAATTTGTGCTCACTATCTTTCTGTTTTTATTACTTTCATTTTCAAAACAATAAAAATGGCAATGTTTTTTTTTGTGTTTTCTGTGACTTCCTTGAACTCTTTTCTAAAATAAAGCATGAAACATCGTTCGTGCAGAATTGATCTTGCGGATTCCATTAAAAACAGTTCTGTTATGGCTCAGTATGACTTTGATATTCCCATTTACCAAGCCGAAGAGGAGAGTGAAGAAGATTGTGAACTCCCCAAAGAATTGGCCAGATTATTGAAACAAGAGGAAAGGGTCATTCAACCTCATCAGGAAGAGTAGGAAGTCATTAACCTTGGTACTGAACACGCAAAGAAAGAGATCAAGATAGGGGTTGCTTTAGAAGAAAAGGTCAAGAGAGGGCTGATTGAAATGCTGCAAGAATATGTGGATGTATTCGCATGGTCGTATCAAGATATGCCTGGTTTGGATACAGATATTGTGGTGCACAGGCTACCTCTCAGAGAAGATTGTCCTTCGGTAAAGCAGAAGCTTCGCAGAACTAGTCCTGATATGGCTGTCAAGATCAAAGAGGAGGTTCAGAAACAGTTGGATGCAGGTTTTCTAGCAATTACCATTTATTCCCCTTGGGTGGCCAACATCGTACCCGTGCCGAAGAAGGATGGTAAAGTCAGGATGTGTGTTGATTACCGAGATTTAAACAGAGCCAGTCCGAAAGATGACTTCCCATTACCTCACATTGATGTATTGGTCGATAACACTGCTCAGTCCTTGGTTTTCTATTTCATGGATGGATTTTCTGGCTATAATCAGATAAAGATGGCGCCAAAAGACATGGGGAAGACGACATTCATTACACCTTGGGGCATGTTCTGTTATAAGGTAATGCCATTTGGGTTGAAGAACGCTGGTGCTACCTACCAAAGAGCTATGACGACTCTCTTTCATGACATGATGCACAAAGAAATTGAAGTGTACGTGGATGATAATGTTGCAAAGTCTCAGACAAAAGAGGAGCACTTGGTAAACTTGCAAAAGTTGTTCAAAAGATTGAGAAAGTTCAAACTGAGGCTGAATCCAAACAAGTGTACATTTGGAGTGAGATCTGGAAAGCTGTTAGGTTTCATTGTCAGTGAGAAAGGGATTGAGGTTGATCCAGCGAAAGTAAAAGTTATTCAAGAAATGCCTGAACCAAGAATGGAAAAGCAGGTTCGTGGGTTTTTAGGGAGGCTGAACTACATTGCACGGTTCATATCTCACCTAACAGCTACGTGCGAACCGATATTAAAATTGCTAAGAAAAGATCAAGCAGTCAGGTGGAGCAATGATTATCAAAAAGCTTTTGATAAGATAAAAGGATATTTGCAGAAACCTCCAATTCTTATACCTCCAGTTCCTGGGAGGCCTCTGATAATGTACCTTTCAGTAACAGAGAATTCAATGGGGTGTGTATTGGGACAGCATGACGAGTCTGGTCGAAAAGAGCATGCAATATACTACCTTAGCAAAAAGTTTACCGACTGTGAAACAAGATATTCGCTGCTCGAGAAAACTTGCTGCGCTTTGGCATGGGCTGCTCTCCGACTAAGACAGTATATGTTGAACCATACTACCTTGTTGATTTCTAAGATGGACCCAGTAAAGTATATCTTTGAAAAGTCGTTATGGGGTTCCTGAGAGAATCATCACTGATAATGGTTTGAATCTTAATAACAAGATAATGAAAGAGCTTTGCAAAGACTTTAAGATCGAACACCACAATTCTTCTCCTTACAGACCAAAGATGAATGGTGCTGTAGAGGCGGCAAACAAGAACATTAAGAAGATTGTGCAAAAGATGGTTGTGACGTACAAGGATGGGCATGAGATGTTGCCTTTCGCTTTGCATGGGTATCGTACCTCAGTGCGTACGTCAACCGAGGCAACTCCGTTTTCACTTGTGTATGGCATGGAGGCAGTCTTGCCAGTAGAAGTTGAAATCCCTTCTTTGAGGGTAATGATGGATATAAAACTTGACGAGGCTAAGTGGGTTCAAGCCAGGTTTGATTAGTTAAATTTAATTGAGGAAAAGCGATTAGCAGTTGTGTGCCATGGACAACTATATCAGAGAAGGATGAAGAAGGCCTTTGATCAGAAAGTGCATCCTCGAAGCTATCAGATAGGTGACTTAGTTTTGAAGAGGATCCTTCCTCCCGGTACAGATAACAGGGGCAAGTGGACTCCGAATTATGAAGGTTCATATGTTGTTAAAAAGGTATTTTCTGGTGGAGCCTTGATGCTTACAACTATGGATGGTGAAGATTTTCCGTCTCCTGTGAATTCAGATATAGTCAAAAAATACTTCGCATAAACTGACCCGTTGGACAAAAAAAAAATCCAGCCAAAAAAGGGCATCCCGGCGAAACAAGAGAAAAAGAAAAGAAAAAGGTTTGGGCAAAAGTTAGGGATAAAGAATGAAAAAATAATAATATGTACACCCGGTGAGTCGAAAACCTGCAAAGGCGGCTTAGGCAAAAATGGGTATCCCGGTGGATTGAAAACCTGAAAAGGCGGTCCAGGCAAAAGAGGGATTAAAGCGAAGACTACAGTCTGAGTTATCTGTACTTCATCGCGTTTCAGTGTCTACCATCTTGAAGGATACGATCGGTCCAATCACTCTTCTCAGAAGGCAAAGAATTTGGGGAAAGTGAAGATCTATGAGTCATAACAAAATTGGAAAATAGTGGAATGCCGTGTTCACATTGCCAATAGGATAGTTTATTTTCTCTTTTGGCGCAATTACCTCTTCCTAGGAATTGCTTCCTGATGTATTTGCCTTTATAGGCCATTTTCAATCAATAAAAGTCGTTATTCAGTCAAATTGCTCTCTTGTTTTTTTATTCTACTGTTTTGTTTGTAAAAAAAACGTCCGAATTTTCGATAAACATTGCATCTAAAAACATGAAGGCAAGACAATGACGTGCGGAACGATAAAACATCTGAAAATCATTTTGAATGTTGAATACGCTTGAGTATATTTTGTCCATACGATCCCCTGGGCATGTATGTCCTGCTGTTTTGCAGGTTACTATTTTTGATTGATGGCTGAAGCAGATGAGCCAAAGTTTGTTCGAAGGAAGACCCTGTTGTTTCAACACTGTCCAGTCGTGTAAGAAGTAGGGTCGTCTAAGTCGAGTTCAGAATTTGTTTCCTCGGCATGGTCGAGAGGTTGGTGTTTTCCCAACAAGTGACTCCCCAGTTGAGTTGGTTTCTCTACCGTTCCGAGAATAGTATCCTCAATAGAATTGTTGTATGTCCCCACAGAGTTGGAAGATCGAATCAGAAATTATGTGCTCAATAAAGTGATCATTTGCTTTCCCAGCAGGAGTTTTCCTCCCTTTGCATCTTGCATATAGTAATCATCATTTGCATTCGCATTCTCAAATCGCGTAGCATTTCCATTCAGTATGGAGCATTACGCCATAGAAAACTCAAACATATACATACATGTATTAAACCAGATTGGATCATATCTCCGAAAGAGACCGATCATTTTTCAACATCTGTGTAGCACATTTGTAGCAGTTGCTCTTGGCAACATTCAGAATCGATAATCCCCGTGAGATTTATTTTCCTACCAGGCAAAAAAGGGTATCCCGGTGGATTGAAAACCCAAAAGGGTGGTCCATGCAAAAGAGGGAATAAGCGAATGACTGCAATTTGAGTTCATCCGTGTTACATCACCGTTTCGTTCAATCCGGCAATCTTCGAAGGTTAAAGATCGACTAATCATCCACTTCAGAAAGCAAGATGAGCAGAGCGTCTTGAGGTCATACGAGCCATAGCAGAGTCGAAACTCAGTGGGACCCCGTATCCACATTGCCATTAGGATAGTTTTCTTTTGTTCAATTTATAGCGATCACCTCTTTTCAGGGATCGGCTTCCTGATGTACTCGCCTATTCCTAGCACAAATTTTACAACCAATAAAAGTCGAATAATTCAGTTAAAAAGCCTCTTTATTTTTCATTTATCAGTTTGTTTGCAAAAGATGTCTGAATTCTTGATTAAACATATTACATCTGAACATAATGGTGGCTTTTGTAGATGATTTGCACAGGAAAACATTTAAAATTGCTTTGAATGTGCTTAATCCCGGACGGTGAATTCAAACCGAGTGATTCCCCTGGGACATACGTGTGTGATTGCAGGTCACAGCAACCGGATGCCAAGTTGTGAATCCTCATCCCCAAGCGGTTGACAAAGTCTCTCCTCAGCAACCCAGCCAGAGGGATAGATTGACAATTCAACAGAAAATCAACCTAAAAGAGGATCGAGCCTGCGGATTGCAATTTAAAAACAAAGTCTAATTTAAGAGTCGTTACAACATGTTCTAGCCTGAAGAATATGTATGAAGCCCAAAAAGTGGAATATTCTCGAAGCTGCATATCCAATATGAAGATTGGGTGTAGATCTCGAAAGAGGGTCAACCAGCGCATGCCTCAGATGCGAGATCCTGATGATGGGAATTTATCATCAAATCAATCCAGATCCAGCCAGAAGATCGAAGTCAGGTCTAGCCCGAAGACCGAAATAGATTCAGCCAGAGAATAAAAACGAAAGTAGATTCGGCCCGAGAATCGAAACAAGTCAGATCTAGCCAGAAGATCGAAGTCAGATCTAGCCAGAAGATCGAAGTCAGATCTAGCCAGAAGATTGAAGTCAGATCTAGGCAGAAGATCGAAGTAGATCTAGCCGGAAGATCGAAAATGGATTCAGCCCGAGGATCAAAATCGTATCCAGCCCGAGGATCAATATACAACCAGAGGACTAAATTGAGTATAGATTCAGCCAGAGGATCGCAACTCCAGGTTAAGTCAGAAGACTGATTCAGATTTAGCCAGAGGATCGGAAAAAAAATAAAACAGTGCGGTGTATTTCAGCATTTTTGTGGTGTTCTCAGAGCGCAAATTTTCGATCTGTCTTTGGTATTCAATCACAGCTCACCCTATTGGTCTGATAAGCTGTTCGCTTTCATTCTGCTCGGGTTAACTGATGATTGAATAGGGGCAGCTGTAACACCCCAAAATTTTCCCTCCTCATTCATGCATTCATTTTTAGGTCATTTAACATTTCATATTGCATTTCATCATGTCAATCATAATCAGATCCAAGAAGCTTGAACATCATCCAAGACACTTTGTGGATCCTATCCGGGTAATCAGTCAACACAAGGGGAAGACTTGAGTTACTTCCAACAGGTTCAAAGGGGGGTATATTCATCATTCAGAACGCTAATCTTGAAGGAGCAAAAATCTGTTCATGAGCTATCATGCTCGCTAGGCGAGCAGAATGGTTCGCCTAGCGAATCTGAATTGTCATGCTCGCTAAGCGAGCAGATCCTTCGCTAGGCGAAGCGCACGCGTTTTCAGAATGTAACAGAAAGTCATGGGCCTGAGTTGCCCTCATTTGAGCCCACCAAGCCACGAAAATCATGTTATAAATACTAGAGTCTCAGTAGAACAAAACCCTAGAGAGAAAAAGGTAGAGAGAAGGAGACTACGAACTAATCTGCAGCAATCTCCAGACAGCTCTGAAAAGTTCACTCTGACTCACACACTTTTTCACCTCATTCTCACGCAAACCCTAACATTGCTTTGCGAACCCAGTCGTGCCGTTCGATCTTAATTGATCCCTCTAATCAGGTTTGCCCTTATTCTCATTACTCGATGCTTTCAATTTGAATTCTCTGAATGTATGAGGTATCGTTAAGTTTTGCCCACGGGTTTAGATATGCCTGAATGTGTAAAATAATGCTTTGAATGTCTGATCATTTGATTTCTGAAAGGGATACCATAGGGTTTGGAGTCCCTAAAATCGTACTGTTATCAATGGGAAATCCAGAACCCGCAAGCGTTCGCTAGCACCATCGCTAGGCGAGCCTGCCGCAAAGCTTCGCTAAGCCCTCGCTAGGCGAAGCAGCAGCGATCGCGACATCAGTTGCTTTTATGTTTGCTCTTATCTGTTTTGTGTTTGGCATGGCATTGTTTTCTCCTGATTCCATCCTGTTACTCTAACCTGTTTGTTGAGTTTTTGTGAGGGCTCACATACTCTTGCAGGGATAGCTTGCTTGGTGTCCCACTTTATTTGTGGGATACCATCTGGAGTTTTATTCTGATTACCTGTATTGACCTGCTTTCTTTGATGGTGCTAGCTTGAGGGATCTCCGGGTTTCTTGTGTCGTTAGTTACTATTACTTCGAATCTTTATCCGTACGGTAGACCTCTTAATCCCTTTATTTTTCCCACATTTTTACCGCTTTCTTAGCTGGAAGACCTCGATAGGAGGCAATGTTTTCGTGTGTTTATTTTTGTTCCTAAAGACCTCCAAGAAGAGGCATTAGTGCTAAAGACCTCCATGAAGAGGCAATTGACGAATAAAAGGGATTAGTAGTCAATCCCCCGTTATTCAGTGCGTCGTTCTTTAAGATCACACTACGTGTCGATGCTTCAGAACAAAAGCCCAGATCTTTTGTTCGGTCAGTTAGTGGAAAGGGTTCCATCTTTCTGAACCCCCACGCTTTATCATGAGCTCACCCTGTCCAGGGTTAAGAGCTATGAGGTCTTATCCTCATTACCTTTTTGATCTGCTCACCCTAACGATCGATGTCAGTGGTTAAGAGCCATGTTGATTACCCTTCCATGGCTTGTTTGTCGAAGTTGATATGACCCCTCTTGACTAAAGCCCGACCCATATATGTTTGAGCCCCCTCGTCGGCGTGTTTACTTTATGCATATTTGTTTTGTATGGTGTGATCGTCTCCCCAAAGGATTCCTAGGCTTCGGATAGTCTCTCGTTTGCATGACAATTAGGGTAGCACTGTTCCTTCGTCTAGGACTTCCTTTTTGCATGAGCATCCCTAAAACACAAACAAACTCATTGATCTTTCTTCTCCTAAGAACACGTTAACTCCTTCTACTACAGGCATCTTTGCTTGGTCCTATCAAGATATGCCGGGTTTGGATACAGACATCGTTGTGCACAGGTTACCGTTGAATGAAGATATGCCGCCGGTGAAGCAGAAGTTACGCCAGACTCATCCTGACATGGCAATGAAAATCAAAGAAGAAGTTCAGAAACAGTGGGACGCAGGGTTTCTCGCTGTGGCCAGTTACCCACCATGGGTTACCAATATCGTACCAGTACCCAAGAAGGATGGCAAAGTACGGATGTGCATCGATTACAGAGATCTGAATAGAGCTAGTCCGAAAGACGACTTCCCATTACCTCACATTGATGTTTTGGTTGATAACACAACTCAGTTCTCCGTATATTCTTTCATGGATGGTTTCTCCGGTTATAATCAGATCAAGATGGCACCGGAAGACATGGAGAAAACGACATTCGTCACACCGTGGGGTACCTTCTGTTATAAGGTCATGCCTTTTGGGTTGAAGAACGCAGGGGAAACGTACCAACGGGCTATGGTAACACTTTTTCATGATATGATTCACAAAGAGATCGAATGCTATGTGGATGATATGATTGCCAAGTCCTGAACCGAAGAAGAGCATCTGGACGATCTGCAGAAGTTGTTTGAACGTCTGAGAAAGTTCAAGTTAAGGCTGAATCCGAACAAGTGCACTTTTGGAGTGCGAACTGGTAAGCTGTTAGGTTTCATTGTAAGTGAAAGAGGAATAGAGGTAGATCCTGCGAAAGTAAAAGCTATTCAAGAAATGCCTACACCTAAAACAGAAAGAGAGGTTCGTGGCTTCCTGGGCCGATTAGACTACATTTCAAGGTTCATATCTAATCTTACAGCCACATGCGAGCCATTGTTCAAAATGCTGAGAAAAGAGCGAGAGGTTAGGTGGAATGATGATTGTCAGAAAGCTTTTGAAAGAATAAAAGAGTATTTGCAGGAGCCCCCGATTCTAATGCCTCCAGTAGAGGGAAGACCGTTGATCATGTACTTGACGGTGTTAGAAAGGTCAATGGGTTGTGTGCTCGGTCAGCATGACGAGTCAGGTCGAAAAGAGCATGCAATATACTACCTTAGCAAAAAGTTTACCGACTGTGAACAAAGATACTCACTGCTCGAGAAAACTTGTTGCGCTTTGGCATGGGCTGCTCGCCGACTAAGACAGTATATATTGACTCATACGACTCTATTGATATCAAAGATGGATCTAGTCAAGTATATTTTTGAAAAGCCAGCGCTTACCGGAAGGGTTGCTAGGTGGAAAATGATACTGACAGAGTATTGTAAGACCCCAATTTTGTCCCTAAGATCCCTCATGGCATCATATCATACCATATCATTGCCTCAAGGATCTTTGTACACCTTTGCTTCCCTCCTAGTGGGTGGTTTTTCTTGTGAGTGTGGTTCTTGATCACCAAGCATGTTTTGCATTTGTATATCATTGCTTTTCATTTGTCTATTAACCAAAAGTACAAAAATATTGTCATCTAACCATGCTACTTGCAGATGAAGCCAGCTAGGTCAAATCAGTCAAAACAGTCATTGAGCATAGATGGTGGCCATTCTTGAAGAATTTGGGCACCATGATCATTCATCAAGAGTTCATATGAGTTGTGACATCATTTTGAATCAAGATATCAAGTGGTAGGGGCTTGGAATTCATCAGAACATGGTTCAGTCAACCAAAACCCTAGCAAAGTCAACTGAAGTCAACTGTGGTCAACTGTGCATTTAATCAGTGATTTGATGGTGGGAATTGGTCTGAGAGGTCTCATTCATGTCCATATAAGCCTCATGTAACATGTCAAACATCCACAGTGAAGAATTTGGGGTCAGACAAAAAATTTCCAAAAATAGTAAGTTGACCTGTAATTGGAATTTGCCAAAAATGGAAAGTTCTTCTCCTCAAAATTACATCATCATACAAGCTTCAAATGAATTTTTGTCCAACATGAAAGTTGAAGATCTTGTTCTCCCATTTCCAAAAAGTCCAAGAACACTCATTTCTCATGTGTGGTTGGCAAGTTATGATCAAATCATTCTCAAAATTTTTTGAACTTCAAAGTGAGATAATTTTCAAACCATTTGGCCAAATTGAGTGAGGTTTTTTGCTACAAGTCATATTTGATGTGCTCTATCCAAATCCTTCATCACAATTCACCAAAAATCAACCAATCAAAATGGCCTTTTTCAAGTGGCTTGAATTTAAAATGAGGGAGATGAAAAAGTGGACTTTCAAATTAACCATTTCCTACACTTTTTACCATTTGCCAATGTTCAGAAATCAAATTTGGAATGTGTTAAAGCCCATTTTCGTGCATTAACATGCACCCCATGCAACTTGAGTGGTTTTTTAGCAAAATACCAAAACACTTCATTTAACCAAATTGTGATTACCATTCCACTAACCAAACTTAAGCTTCATTAATCAAAGTATATATTGCTCATTTTCTGATAGAAAACCCTAGCCACAACACACAAACCAGATCTGAAATCCATTTTTCTCTCAAGCTCTCATTTCCTTACTTGAGCTTTTTTCTGAAAATCTCAAAAGAGCTCGAGCCTTTGTTGATTGTTCCATCATTTACCATCATTTTGGAGGCCTTTGCAAGCTTTGTTTCACAACTGTAGAGCAAGAAATTACCACTGTTCCATTGGACCTCTCACATGGCAGTTCGAGTTTGGAGCTTTACCAAGCAAGTTTGAGCCACGATTCACCATCCATACACCTTCTGGAGCTTGAAGGCGCATCTGTTTCAGCTCAACACGGCCAGAAAATCACCATTCCAACACTGTTCTTCAAGCTAGGTAAAATTTCGAACCTAACCATTCTTGAAATGTTGATATGCTTCTTGTAGATCCTTTTGCCATGAATGCATTGAACTTTAAATCGTGGAAAATGGTTAAGTATTAAGAGAGAAATATGGATTCAAAGTTTGGTTGTTAAACTTTATTTTGCTCGATGCTTCCTTGTTAGTTCAAATTAAGGTTAATGAATGTTGGAATGTTGATGTACACTGCAAGATGAGTTCATTGATATGTTGTTTTTCGATTTTGGTCGCAAAAAGTTTTTGCTGGGATTTTCGTTGATGAACATGTCACTGTGCACATAAACCCTAATTGTTCTTCACCCAGAATTTTGGTTTGATCGAATTTGGCTTGGTTTTGCATGATTTTCACTGTTTCATTGCCATGCACGAATCAGCACGCGACACCTCCTTAAGTGAAACGCATCGTTTCACTTAAGGGACCAAGTATTTACGGTTTTGCCACTGCCGGTTTTATATTTTAATTAAATCATTTCATTTTTCAATTATTATTTCATTTGGTATGCCAAACTTAGAAAATTCATAACTCTGCCAATTTTAATCCAAATTTGATGGGATTTTTTGTGATATGCTCCTCATGATCTCTAGTTTATTATGGTGATTTTTCCAGATTTTTTGCCTGTGTGGATTTTTAAATGTGCTAGGGTTTGATCATGTTGTCCATTTTATGTATGTTATGGCAATTTGCTTGTGAAATGATGATACATAATCCAATGCCTCTGAAATTTTTTGTGCTTAAACTAGACATGTTCATGGTGATTTTAGTGTAGAGCTTGTGAATTTATCATTGCTGGTTGATGAGATATGAGTTTTTGAATAGAGGTGTGACAATTTGTGTCACACCATTCATGTCCAACTTCATGATTTTTATTACCATGCTTATTGAACTCAAAATGGTCCGGATTTTTGCATGAACATACTTATGGATGTTGGGAATACATGTGAATTGTTCTGGAATTATTGATGGCATTTCCTATTTGATTGGAATTTTCTCCCCTGTTTGGTCATTTGTTGACTTTTTGTGATACATGTTTGTATATGATTTGTGAAATCCTCATGCATTATTGGATGGACTTGAAATTTGACATGTGAATTGTAGACATCTTAAAGTTTGTCATGGTTTTGGTCCCATTCATTTATCATGTGTTGTCACTGTTTTATAATTTATTGAAGTTGGTGCATGTTTTGATGCTTTGTATGAGTTTGCTTGAATTTGCTTTGACTTTCTGATTTTCATTGACCTACTTCCTTTGATCCAAATGAGCTGAAATTTGGTATGCTTATCATGTTATGGATTATGTTTGATCATGAATTATTTGAGGATTTATTGAAATGTTTGTGATTGGGTTTGAGTTGAATCATTCTATTGACTTCTTTAAGGTTCTATATGACATGCTTTGACCTAATTTGTTTGTGAAATGATAATGATGAATGATATGAATATGAAACCACTTGGGTTTGCTTCTTAATTGTTTGAATTTGATTTTGGATATATTTCACTTGCTGTTTTGGATTTTTTATCTCCTTTTGACCCTAGGCTTGTCCTAGTGGTCTTGTTGCTCATGTTTGAGTTTGGTTTTTCAGGTTAAGAAGCAAATGCTTCAAGGAGATTAATGCAAGTTGCTTGAGTTTGATTGATTATCATGAACTAACTTGTTTGTTTTGTAGGATGCTTAGCTCATATGCTTTGAGCTTTGTGCATTGCACATTTGACTGATTGTGTTGGTCCTTATCTTATATTGGTTTTGAATTTGAGTTGTATACTGATTTTACTTGATTGATTTCAGGTACCATTAGTTGCTAATAGTTCTTTGAGAACTTGCATTGCTTTGCTTGATAGCATTTGCATTGAGGTAGAATCTCTTATTCTTCATGTAGTCTGGAAGACCTGGCCTGTTACTTGGCCAGGCAACTGTCTGAAGTCCTCCTTAAGAGGCGATGTTTGTGCTTGTTTACTTTTGTCCCAAGCAGGAAAAGTCCTTTAAATAAGGCAATTGGTAGAATCCAAGAGATATGTAACCTATCTCCTACTATTCTGTGAGTCACTCACCTTGCTCACACTACTTGTGTTGATGCATAGTGAGTAAAAACCCAAGATCTATCGAGTCTAACTTGTGGAGAGAGTTCCTGCTTTCTGAACTCCCATACCTTCTATCATTTGAAGCTCTCCCTGACCAGGGATAAGAGCATGAGGCACACCCCTCATATCCTTTCATCTGCTTCACCTTGGCTCTCAATGTCAAGGTTAAGAGCACCATTAACCCTATTCCAGTTGGCTTCAATGCCTAACCTTTTGTATGAGCCTCATTGTTTGGTTATAGAGTGTGCTGAATGCCTTTGGTTGATTGATTACTTAGTTCAGTTATTCATGTCTGCTTGCATGCTTTGTGCATTTATCATCATTAATTGCTCATTAGTGCATGATCATTTCATTTGTCTTTATGACATATCTTTGTTGTTTGCCCATTGAGGACAATTGTAAGACCATTCATTGGCCATTGTTCCTATCATATGGAAGTGAGTATAAGACCATTTCATTGGCCACTCATCATCTCTTTGCTTGATGCATTTGTTTGTTGTATGTGAGGATGCAATTGTAAGTCCGTGTAATTTGGCATTTGTTTTCCTATGATCATATGTTGGAGGTTAGAGTAAGCCCAGATAGATTGGCATCTGACATCCAAGTGTTTGCTTTGTTTTTGTTGGAGATTGGTATAAGCCCAGATAGATTGGCATCCGGTATCCACTTTTTATTTCTTCGTTGAGGAGATTGGTATAAGTCCATAGAGTGGCCTCTGATATCCAGTTCTGTTTTAGGAGATTGGTATAAGTCCAGTAATTGGCATCCGGTATCCGCTTTTGTTGACTTTCTTCCTTTGCTTTGCTTGTTTGTTATTACTCATTGCCTATTCCAAAGGACACACTTGAGTCATCTTCTATATGATTTCAAGAGGTGAACCTTCTAGGAAGTTTTACACTCCATCTTCATCCATTCATCCCTTTTTGTCCTAAACCTTTTCACACATTACTTTCAAAACTTGAGATAAATATTGTGCAAACATCTTCATGCTTTCAAATTAGAAACCTGGACCTTAAGTCCTTGACTTTTCAAATTCCATTTCATAATACTTCTTTTGAATCAATCTTAATCATACTTTGACCCTCCTTTTGTGAACAATCATAATCAATTAACTTCACCCATTCAATTGTTTTGTGGCTTTGTCCATTCTTGTTAAGTTTTCATACATTAGCCATAGGTTTGATTTATCCTAGTTGGTTGATGTCAATCTCACCTATTTGTCCTTAGTTGATTGAATTGTAAGTCTTCCTTGCTTATTATAGGGTTAACCTCTCACTAGCAAGTTGAAGCTTTTCTCACATGGTGGACTCGTTGTTTGTATAAGGTTGAGTTTTCTCCCGTCGATAACGTAAGACCTTAGGGCTTGTGTTTAAAATTGAATCCACTAACTTTTGGAAATCTTTTAGCCGAACTACGGTGTTTTGATCCTTACCTTTGATGGAAGGTACGTAGGCAACGGGTTCATCCGTTCGAACACAAAAATAATTAAATTGTATATTCTTTTCTCATCATCCCATTCATGTTTGCACAATAAATATTTCATAACAAATAACAATTTATACAACAAGTGTGAAAAGGGCTCCCTAGGAGTACCTAGGACGTAGTGGGTGCCTAACACCTTCCCATTGCGTAATTTACCCCTTACCCAGACTCTCTGATCTTTTCATTAGTTTTCTACGCGTAAAACTTCTTAGGCTTTTGTTCGCTTTTTAGCCAGTCCTTTGGATAAATAAAAGTGCGGTGGCGACTCGAATTCATTGTATGCTTTGCTTATGGTTTAATCAATAAATCATATAGCGACGAATACACCGCTACAGAAAAGTGGCGACTCTGCTGGGGATAAATCAATCCTTGGTGGTATTGCCTACTTTTCACCCTTGTTGTATGATATTTGTTTATGTGTTATTTAACATATTTTTGTACAATTTGGGATAACTGTATTGATTGTAATGTTTGAATTGCTTGATATACAATTGTTGTTTGCTTTGGTGATCTCTGTGAGATGAGTTCTATACCCGAACTCGAGTGCACTCTAGGATAGGAGAATGACGTAGTCTTGTTGACTGGTGTGGAGTATTCCTTAGCCAGTTGACTTGCGAGTCCATTCACTTGGTGGAGGTCATGTTGGATTAATAATGTCACACAAGTTATTTGTGGTTAGGCATTATTCTTTCAATCATGTGCCGCAGAAGCCAAGGACCGTAGTTTACCGAGCCCATCTTGGTGTATTTTTAGGACGTAGTGCGGAGATCGTTCAGATGTAAGTTCTGATGCGATTGTCACGCGATACTACACTCATAAGAGTTTCTCTTGAGAATATTTTTGGAATACGAGTATTCGTTCCTCCGATAATATTCGAAAGATGGAACGATGATTATGGGAACCTCTGGTAGAACATGTCTGGCAGGTTTAAACCCTAGTACACTCCCTTTGGGTGGTTCTTAACCGAGACTCCATGCTCGTGACTCTCAACAAACCCGTGATTCGTGGTTGAGTCGTTCAGACAACCTTAATATCAATGGAACCTGGGTGTTGATCAGGTGTAAAAACTAAATCCCCCAAAACGGATGGTTGATATTAAGGATGTTAGAGCCGGTTCATGTACCGTTAATATCAATGGAACTTGGGTGTCGATAAGGTGAAAACCTAAATCCACCAAAATGGATGATTGATATTAGGGATACAATGAGCTTTCCCATGACCTTTGTTTGGTGTGACTTGCTTGATCCTTGAGTGTGATTGTTGCATTCATGCATTCATGCATTCATCTACATCCATATCATCAGATAAAAAGAAAATTTTCAAGGAACTCAAAGGAGTTTATTTGCAAAAATTCTCAAACATTAAAAAACCGGGAAAATTTTTTCACCTGATATATCTGATGAGATATTCTCATATATGATCAAAATGCTTAAATATTTCAAAGTTTGCAAATAAAACCTTCGAGTTCCTTTGAAATAAAAAACCAAGCATATGCATAAACACTTCATGCATCATTTGCATAAGCGGGTTTTGTTCTGGTCTCCCGTCCTGTGGTCTGACCCTGCGATCTTCATTTATTTTGAAGACGCACCTCGCCGGTACTACATTGAGTTATCTCTGCCAGATTGATGGATCATGTTGAGCGAGAGAGCTGTGAACTCAGAGAGATATTTTCCAGACTAAGTACTGTTGATGGATTTATTCCTGGTTAACAAATCCCGGGCTGGCATTGGCTACTGTTCTGGGGCATTTAATGAGCAAGGTTTGTTCACAAGTGGAGGTTTCATCTATGCTGATCAACCTGAGGAAGAAGCTGCTGCTATTCTGGAAGAGGATGCAGAAGACGTGAACAACTTCGTTATTCCTGGTGGTGTCTGCCACAATTGGGTCGCTGTAGATGTTCCTACGGTCATCCATAGATCAGAGTAATTGTTCACCTTGTTTAAAACCCTTCTCCCATGCCAAAAGGAGAAGTGATGACATTGTTGGCAAAGCATATATACAATGATGTTTTCATTCAATTAATGCATTATTAAACATTTGTTTTTCCTTTTGTTTTCACTTTTTGCTTTTCTGCATGAAATCAGTGATCACAAAAAACCCATAAAAACAAGAATAAAAGCAAACACTTTTTCATCTGCATAATGGTTTGTTTGTTTAAATATTGAAGTTTTTCATTAACCAAAATCATTATGCAGGTTGATCCTAAAACCCGTTGAACATAATGATCCAACGCCATCTCCCAATCTTGAATTCCTTGTATTTGAGGCAGAGGAAGATGATGTTGAAGGGGATTCCTGATGAGATTACCCGTCTTCTTGAGCACGAAAGAAGCTCATTCAGCTGTATCATGAGAATCAGCAAAGCAGTCAAACTGGGGCATTGCAAATGCAATCAAAAAAAAAAAAAAAAAAAAAAAGGAAAAAGAGAAGAGGGTGAAAGATGAAAAAATCAAAAATCAGGAAAGAAATTTCAAATCTTTTCAAAAAGAAAAAGAAAAAGTATACCCTCAATTCCCTAGTTGACTGATGCTGAATGGATTCAGAGTCGTTATGACCAATTGAATTTGATTGAAGAGAAGCGATTAGCTGCCATGTGTCATGGCCAGTTATATCAGCAGAGAATGAAGAAAGCATGCGATAAGAAGGTCAAGCCGCGTGTGTTCCGAGAAGGTGACCTCGTGCTCAAGAAAGTTTTGTCTTTCGCGCCCGATTCCAGGGGTAAGTGGACTCCAAACTACGAGGGTCCATATGTTGTTAAGAGAGCCTTTTCAGGCGGAGCTTTGATGCTTACAACAATGGATGGGGAGGATTTCACTCGTCCTGTGAATTCAGATGCAGTCAAGAGATACTTTGCCTAAAAAAAAAAGTATATGCAAATGAAAAACAGAATGGCTCGCTAAGTTGAAAACCCGAAAGGGCGGCTTAGGCAAAAATGAGCGTCTCGGTGGAGAACCCGCAAGGGTAATCCAGGCAAAAATTAGAGACTTGAAAAAAAAAGAATATTTGCATCCCGCTAGATTGAGTACCTCACTCTGGGGCAATTAGGCAAAAATTAGGGATTTGGCAAGTAACTGCATCCTGACAAGACTTTCTGTTTCACCAGCTGTCATTTCGTCAGAGGATTCTCGATTCGTTGTCAAACTGAAGCTTCGAATACATCGGGATTCAAATTGGTAGAGAAAGGATCATTATGTTCAATGTAGCCCTCTTCCAATATATATCACTGATTTCAAATTTGTACAGATCTATGGAGTCTTGCCATTTGAAGGCTACCATTCCATCAAATGAATTTGAGCTTTTTATCCAATTATTTGCACTCTTATTTGTTTCAATTCAACAAATTTTTTGCTGTTTTCATTGATAAAATGTCATTGTTTTAAACAAATCAAATTTTTCAAAATTGGTTGTTTTAAACAAAGTGAACATTCACAAGGTTGAAAGGATACTCAAGAATATCTCAGTGCTCTCCCAAGGGTGGCATGATCTCCAACAGGTAAGACATTTGGTTCATATTCCTGGTTTGGTAGTATTTTCTTTCTTCAGATCTTGTGATGGGGTTGTTCCCCAGCATAGTTGCAAGCAGAGTGTTGTTGAAGACTCAGTTTTCTCCAGCAGCAGTTTTCCCCAGTAGAGTTGCTTATGCAGTTGGATTCTACTTGGATGATGTTATTCTCCCAGTGGGTTGTTCCCCGGAGTTGTTTGGAGTTGCAAAGCTTTTTGTTTCTCAGTTGACGCTGAGATCCCCTGCGGATCTTTGAGATTTTCTCTTGTTCCCCCAACAGATTCGTCTTGGTGGCTGTTTTGCCCGTTGTGACTTTCTGTACCCTGGTTGGGTTGTTTGCTGATCCAGCATTCAGAGAGTTGGTGTTTCCTGATATCTCTAAGCCTCTGCTCCCCCAGCAGTACCCGCAGATCTATGCTTTATGGCATATAGATCTCCGCAGATTGACTTTCCAGTTGGTTTTTCCCCTGGAAGTATAATACCGAGCGTTTGATTCCTGGACCTGTTTGTGTTAGATATGTCTGTTTTGTCAGCATTCATCAAACATAAATCACGCATATTCATGCATATTCATAAAGATTCAGATATTCACGTTGCATTTTTGCCATATATCTTTTGTTTGTTGTCTCCTGCTATGGTGATGCAGATCCCAATAGATCTCCCCTAGCAGATGTCGGGTGTTAAAATCTCTCCATATAGAGTCAACCCCGTAAGCAGAAAATGTCTTTTGTCTTTCCTTCTGCAGTTCCCCACTGAGATATATCCTCGTGGATGACGGTTTCTTCCGTTTCCTCCCAACATATATATTGGGATGGATTTTCCTATTTGAGTTACATCCTCATTAGGACGTGTTTTGATTCAGTCTGTCTTTTCGGATTATTCCCGAATTGGCTATTTGTCAATTGTCTTGTGCTTCCCAGTGGGTTGTTCCCCAGCGGAGTTTTTTCGGGCCTCTACCCTTATACCGGTAGTTGTAAGTCCTATTTTCTTTGCCCTTTCAGTGGAATTGGTGGTTCTATACCTTTTATTCCTCGGCAAGAATTGTTGGTTTTCTACCTAGTAGGGGGTAGTCGTAAATCCTGTTTCTTACTCTCCAACAGAGTTTGTAGTTTGTTATAAACCTTATTTTTGGTTTCCCGTGCGGATTTGTGATTTGTTCTATCCCCACACAGAGTTTGGTCTTCTACCCGGTATTCGGTAGATGTAAACCCTAATTCACATTTATCCCCACCAGAGTATGGATATTACCCCGTATTCGGTAGTTGTAAGTCCTATCTCTTTTTCCCTAACAGAGGTAACCTTTGTGGTTCGTTCTGGTTGTTGGTGGATTGTGTGCTGTTCTGGCCCCATCCCCAGTTGAGTCTGTGGTCTTCTATCCCGTATTCGGTAGTTGTAAATCCCAGGTGTTGATTTTTCTCCCCAGCGGAGTTTGTGCCTTGTGGTACAGTTGGATAATTATCGGATGCTTGCAATTTATCCCCAGCGGGTCTTCCTTCCATTTACCCTTGTGTTGGTAATGTTGTTGTTCCCTTTGATTGATCATCATTATATACCTAGTTTGGTATCCCGATGCCTTTTCTTTTCGGTTGATTTATCCTTTATTAACCCAGTAACCGGTTGTGGATAATCTTCCATGCGAGTATGTTATTCACGGTTTGCCGGTAATGAATAATATATCTCATGCACTCTTCAATCGAAGCCTTTTGCGTTTCCCTGGTCGAGTAAGATTCGTTACTTCCCTTTGCGGAATCGAATATCCTTTGTTGTTGGATAATTGCCGGATGCTTGCAATTTATCCCTTTGAGTTGTCTTTCGTTTACCCGGATGCTTGGTATCGATTGTCTCTCTTTTTGGTTAGTCACCTATTATATACTTCGGTATCTCTGGTGTCTTTTCCTTTCGAGTATGTTATTCACGGTCTGCCGGTAATGAATAATATATCTCATGCACTCTTCAGTCGAAGCCTTTTGTGTTTCCCTGGTCGAGTAAGATTCGTACATCCCTTTTGCGGAGTTGAATATTCTTTATTGTTGGATAATTGCCGGATGCTTGCAATTTATCCCTTTGAGTTATCTTTCGTTTACCCGGATGCTTGGTATCGATTGTCTCTCTTTTTGGTTAGTCACCTATTATATACTTCGGTATCTCTGGTGTCTTTTCCTTTCGAGTATATTATTCACGGTCTGCCGGTAATGAATAATATGTCTCATGCGCTCTTTAGTTGGAATCCTTTGTTGATTTTCCCCAGCTGAGCAAGATTCATATTCTTTGTAGAATCGAATATCCATCCTTAAACCGGTTTGTGTTTCGGATGATGAGTGTTTTGGCATATATACCAATTCACGTTTTCGGTAGATCACCTATTATATGCTTCGGTATCTCTGGTGTTTCTTACCATGCGAGTTTATTATCTACGTTCTGACGGTAATAGATAATATATCTCATGCGAGTTTTCTTATCCACGGTCTGCCGATAATGGATATTATATCTCATGCACTCTTTGGGTTTGTGTCCCCAGTTGAGTAAGGTTCGTTTTCCCGTTGTGGATTCGAATGTCCATCCTGTAAGTCGATTTGCTTTTTCAAGCCCTCCTTTCGGATGATGAGTGTTTTGGCATATATACCAATTCACGCTTTGGTCGGTCACCTATTATATACCTCGGTATCCCTGGTGTTCCTTCCTTTCTGCTCCCTATTATGACCTCGGTCCCTTGCGGAGTCAGATTTTCCTGAGTTTATGTACCTTTTTCAGGTCTTTCTTAGATGTGTGGTTAATTGATATCTCTCACCCTTATTTCGGTCTTAGATATTCATTCTTCCTGAGTTTGTTACCCTTATACCGGTAACACCTCATTCTTTGGTGCTTTCCTCAGTGGAGTTTCCTATTGCTTTTTCCCAGGAGTTAGCTTGTGTCTCTCCAATGGATGTTCTTCCTTTTGGGATTTTCTTTTCCCCAGTGTGAGTCCTTCACTCCCCAGTGAGGTCTCCAGTCTGATTTTTGTTATTACCCTAATCAGAGTCGTGTCTTGTTCAAGCTGTGTCAGTTTTGTTTTTCCCCAACTTGAAGTCGTGTCCTGCTCACGCATTCTTTTTCTTTTACTATCCCCAACGAGAGTCTTGTTAGAGTCTCTGTTCCTGGTGAGTGTATTACTCCGATGGATCGTCTTTTCTTCTGTGTGAACTGTATCCCCACAGAATTTGTGTCTTTTGCATGCATACATTTGCATCATGAGGTCTCTTAGGGACCAAAATTTGTCTCATTACTGTTATTTAAGCCCATTCTACCGCGTCGAGATGAAGATTTCTAAACTTCACTTCTCCGGCTAGAATGACCTTAAATAGGGGCATCTGTAAGACCCCAATTTTGTCCCTAAGATCCCTCATGGCATCATATCATACCATATCATTGCCTCAAGGATCTTTGTACACCTTTGCTTCCCTCCTAGTGGGTGGTTTGTCTTGTGAGTGTGGTTCTTGATCACCAAGCATGTTTTGCATTTGTATATCATTGCTTTTCATTTGTCTATTAACCAAAAGTACAAAAATATTGTCATCTAACCATGCTACTTGCAGATGAAGCCAGCTAGGTCAAATCAGTCAAAACAGTCATTGAGCATAGATGGTGGCCATTCTTGAAGAATTTGGGCACCATGATCATTCATCAAGAGTTCATATGAGTTGTGACATCATTTTGAATCAAGATATCAAGTGGTAGGGGCTTGGAATTCATCAGAACATGGTTCAGTCAACCAAAACCCTAGCAAAGTCAACTGAAGTCAACTGTGGTCAACTGTGCATTTAATCAGTGATTTGATGGTGGGAATTGGTCTGAGAGGTCTCATTCATGTCCATATAAGCCTCATATAACATGTCAAACATCAACAGTGAAGCATTTGGGGTCAGACAAAAAATTTCCAAAAATAGTAAGTTGACCTGTAATTTGAATTTGCCAAAAATGGAAAGTTCTTCTCCTCAAAATTACATCATGATAAAAGCTTCAAATGAATTTTTGTCCAACATGAAAGTTGAAGATCTTGTTCTCCCATTTCCAAAAAGTCCAAGAACACTCATTTCTCATGTGTGGTTGTCAAGTTATGATCAAATCATTCTCAAACATTTTTGAACTTCAAAGTGAGATAACTTTCAAACCATTTGGCCAAATTGAGTGAGGTTTTTTTCTACAAGTCATATTTGATGTGCTCTATCCAAATCCTTCATCACAATTCACCAAAAATCAAGCAATCAAAATGGCCTTTTTCAAGTGGCTTGAATTTAAAATGAGGGAGGTGAAAAAGTGGACTTTCAAATTAACCATTTCCTACACTTTTTACCATTTGCCAATGTTCAGAAATCAAATTTGGAATGTGTTAAAGCCTATTTTCGTGCATTAACATGCACCCCATGCAACTTGAGTGGTTTTTTAGCAAAATACCAAAACACTTCATTTAACCAAATTGTGATTACCATTCCACTAACCAAACTTAAGCTTCATTAATCAAAGTATATATTGCTCATTTTCTGATAGAAAACCCTAGCCACAACACACAAACCAGATCTGAAATCCATTTTTCTCTCAAGCTCTCATTTCCTTACTTGAGCTTTTTTCTGAAAATCTCAAAAGAGCTCGACCCTTTGTTGATTGTTCCATCATTTACCATCATTTTGGAGGCCTTGCAAGCTTTGTTTCACAACTGTAGAGCAAGAAATTACCACTGTTCCATTGGACCTCTCACATGGCAGTTCGAGTTTGGAGCTTTACCAAGCAAGTTTGAGCCACGATTCACCATCCATACACCTTCTGGAGCTTGAAGGCGCATCTGTTTCAGCTCAACATGGCCAGAAAATCACCATTCCAACACTGTTCTTCAAGCTAGGTAAAATTTCGAACCTAACCATTCTTGAAATGTTGATATGCTTCTTGTAGATCCTTTTGCCATGAATGCATTGAACTTTAAATCGTGGAAAATGGTTAAGTATTAAGAGAGAAATATGGATTCAAAGTTTGGTTGTTAAACTTTATTTTGCTCGATGCTTCCTTGTTAGTTCAAATTAAGGTTAATGAATGTTGGAATGTTGATGTACACTGCAAGATGAGTTCATTGATATGTTGTTTTTCGATTTTGGTCGCAAAAAGTTTTTGCTGGGATTTTCGTTGATGAACATGTCACTGTGCACATAAACCCTAATTGTTCTTCACCCAGAATTTTGGTTTGATCGAATTTGGCTTGGTTTTGCATGATTTTCACTGTTTCATTGCCATGCAGGAATCAGCACGCGACACCTCCTTAAGTGAAACGCATCGTTTCACTTAAGGGACCAAGTATTTACTGTTTTGCCACTGTCGGTTTTATATTTTAATTAAATCATTTCATTTTTCAATTATTATTTCATTTGGTATGCCAAACTTAGAAAATTCATAACTCTGCCAATTTTAATCCAAATTTGATGGGATTTTTTGTGAAATGCTCCTCATGATCTCTAGTTTATTATGGTGATTTTTCCAGATTTTTTGCCCGTGTGGATTTTTAAATGTGTTAGGGTTTGATCATGTTATCCATTTTATGTATGTTATGCCAATTTGCTTGTGAAATGATGATACATAATCCAATGCCTCTGAAATTTTTTTTGCTTAAACTAGACATGTTCATGGTGATTTTGGTGTAGAGCTTGTGAATTTATCATTGCTGGTTGATGAGATATGATTTTTTGAATAGAGGTGTGACAATTTGTGTCACACCATTCATGTCCAACTTCATGATTTTTATTACCATGCTTATTGAACTCAAAATGGTCTGGATTTTTGCATGAACATACTTATGGATGTTGGGAATACATGTGAATTGTTCTGGAATTATTGATGGCATTTCCTATTTGATTGGAATTTTCTCCCCTGTTTGGTCATTTGTTGACTTTTTGTGATACATGTTTGTATATGATTTGTGAAATCCTCATGCATTATTGGATGGACTTGAAATTTGACATGTGAATTGTAGACATCTTAAAGTTTGTCATGGTTTTGGTCCCATTCATTTATCATGTGTTGTCACTGTTTTATGATTTATTGAAGTTGGTGCATGTTTTGATGCTTTGTATGAGTTTGCTTGAACTTGCTTTGACTTTCTGATTTTCATTGACCTACTTCCTTTGATCCAAATGAGCTGAAATTTGGTATGCTTATCATGTCATGGATTATGTTTGATCATGAATTATTTGAGGATTTATTGAAATGTTTGTGATTGGGTTTGAGTTGAATCATTCTGTTGACTTCTTTGAGGTTCTATATGACATGCTTTGACCTAATTTGTTTGTGAAATGATAATGATGAATGATATGAATATGAAACCACTTGGGTTTGCTTCTTAAGTGTTTGAATTTGATTTTGGATATATTTCACTTGCTGTTTTGGATTTTTTATCTCCTTTTGACCCTAGGCTTGTCCTAGTGGTCTTGTTGCTCATGTTTGAGTTTGGTTTTTCAAGTTAAGAAGCAAATGCTTCAAGGAGATTAATGCAAGTTGCTTGAGTTTGATTGATTATCATGAACTAACTTGTTTGTTTTGTAGGATGCTTAGCTCATATGCTTTGAGCTTTGTGCATTGCACATTTGACTGATTGTGTTGGTCCTTATCTTATATTGGTTTTGAATTTGAGTTGTATACTGATTTTACTTGATTGATTTCAGGTACCATTAGTTGCTAATAGTTCTTTGAGAACTTGCATTGCTTTGCTTGATAGCATTTGCATTGAGGTAGAATCTCTTATTCTTCATGTAGTCTGGAAGACCTGGCCTGTTACTTGGCCAGGCAACTGTTTGAAGTCCTCCTTAAGAGGCGATGTTTGTGCTTGTTTACTTTTGTCCCAAGCAGGAAAAGTCCTTTAAATAAGGCAATTGGTAGAATCCAAGAGATATGTAACCTATCTCCTACTATTCTGTGAGTCACTCACCTTGCTCACACTACTTGTGTTGATGCATAGTGAGTAAAAACCCAAGATCTATCGAGTCTAACTTGTGGAGAGAGTTCATGCTTTCTGAACTCCCACACCTTCTATCATTTGAAGCTCTCCCTGACCAGGGATAAGAGCATGAGGCACACCCCTCATATCCTTTCATCTGCTTCACCTTGGCTCTCAATGTCAAGGTTAAGAGCACCATTAACCCTATTCCAGTTGGCTTCAATGCCTAACCTTTTGTATGAGCCTCATTGTTTGGTTATAGAGTGTGCTGAATGCCTTTGGTTGATTGATTACTTAGTTCAGTTATACATGTATGCTTGCATGCTTTGTGCATTTATCATCATTAATTGCTCATTAGTGCATGATCATTTCATTTGTCTTTATGACATATCTTTGTTGTTTGCCCATTGAGGACAATTGTAAGACCATTCATTGGCCATTGTTCCTATGATATGGATGTGAGTATAAGACCATTTCATTGGCCACTCATCATCTCTTTGCTTGATGCATTTGTTTGTTATATGTGAGGATGCAATTGTAAGTCCGTGTAATTTGGCATTTGTTTTCCTATGATCATATGTTGGAGGTTAGAGTAAGCCCAGATAGATTGGCATCTGACATCCAAGTGTTTGCTTTGTTTTTGTTGGAGATTGGTATAAGCCCAGATAGATTGGCATCCGGTATCCACTTTTTATTTCTTCGTTGAGGAGATTGGTATAAGTCCATAGAGTGGCCTCTGATATCCAGTTCTGTTTTAGGAGATTGGTATAAGTCCAGTAATTGGCATCCGGTATCCGCTTTTGTTGACTTTCTTCCTTTGCTTTGCTTGTTTGTTATTACTCATTGCCTATTCCAAAGGACACACCTGAGTCATCTTCTATATGATTTCAAGAGGTGAACCTTCTAGGAAGTTTTACACTCCATCTTCATCCATTCATCCCTTTTTGTCCTAAACCTTTTCACACATTACTTTCAAAACTTGAGATAAATATTGTGCAAACATCTTCATGCTTTCAAATTAGAAACCTGGACCTTAAGTCCTTGACTTTTCAAATTCCATTTCATAATACTTCTTTTGAATCAATCTTAATCATACTTTGACCCTCCTTTTGTGAACAATCATAATCAATTAACTTCACCCATTCAATTGTTTTGTGGCTTTGTCCATTCTTGTTAAGTTTTCATACATTAGCCATAGGTTTGATTTATCCTAGTTGGTTGATGTCAATCTCACCTATTTGTCCTTAGTTGATTGAATTGTAAGTCTTCCTTACTTATTATAGGGTTAACCCCTCACTAGCAAGTTGAAGCTTTTCTCACATGGTGGACTCGTTGTTTGTATAAGGTTGAGTTTTCTCCCGTGGATAACGTAAGACCTTAGGGCTTGTGTTTAAAATTGAATCCACTAACTTTTGGAAATCTTTTAGCCGAACTACGGCGTTTTGATCCTTACCTTTGATGGAAGGTACGTAGGCAACGGGTTCATCCGTTCGAACACAAAAATAATTAAATTGTATATTCTTTTCTCATCATCCCATTCATGTTTGCACAATAAATATTTCATAACAAATAACAATTTATACAACAAGTGTGAAAAGGGCTCCCTAGGAGTACCTAGGACGTAGTGGGTGCCTAAAACCTTTCCATTGCATAATTTACCCCTTACCCAGACTCTCTGATCTTTTCATTAGTTTTCTACGCGTAAAACTTCTTAGGCTTTTGTTCGCTTTTTAGCCAGTCCTTTGGATAAATAAAAGTGCGGTGGCGACTCGAATTCATTGTATGCTTTGCTTATGGTTTAATCAATAAATCATATAGCGACGAATACACCGCTACAAGTATGAAATCCAATACACTTCATAAAAATCCATCAAAGGAAGTGTCTTGTCAGACTATCTGCAGAGCAACTGATTGATGATTACCAACCTATGAGGTTCAACTTTCCTGATGAGGACATCATGTTTCTCAAATTGAAAGATTGCGAGGAACCACTCCCGGAGGAGGGGCCTGACCCTGAATCCAAATGGATTATGATGTTTGATGGGGCAGTCAACATCAATGGTCGCGGAGTTGGTGCAGTGTTGATCACGCCGGAGGGGGTTCATATGCCATTTTGTGCCAGAATAACTTTCCCCTGCACCAACAATGAAGTCGAATACGAAGCTTGTATCCTAGGACTTGAGGAAGCCATCAACCTACGGATTAAAACCCTGGATGTATACGGGGATTCAGCTTTGGTCATCAATCAAACCAACGGGAAATGGTATACACATCAGCCTCATTTGGTTCCTTACAGAGACTACACGTGAAGATTGTTGACTTTCTTTACGACGGTGAAGCTGCATTACGTTCCTCGTGAAGAAAACCAATTTGCTGATGCTTTGGCTACCTTGTCCTCGATGATTAAGGTGCTATGTTGGAACTACGTACCCAAAATTGATGTATCTCGACTTGACATACCCGCCTATGTGTTTGCTGCCGATGCAGTATCCGATGATAAGCCATGGTATCATGACATCAAGCGTTTCCTGAAGAGTCAAGAGTACCCAGCTGGGGCGTCTTCGAATGATAAGAAGACATTGAGGAGGTTAGCCGGTAGCTTCTTTTTGAACTCAGATGATACTCTGTACAAGCGAAATTTCGACATGGTCTTGCTCAGATGTGTGGACAAGCAGGAAGCGGACATGTTAATACAAGAAGTACATGAGGGATCTTTCGGTATCCATGCCGGGGGACATGCAATGACTAAGAAGTTGTTAAGATCGGGGTATTATTGGTTAACAATGGAGGCAGACTGTTGCGCATACGCCCGAAAGTGTCACAAGTGCCATGTTTACGCAGATAGGGTGCATATCCCTCCAAGCCCATTGAATGTCATGTCGCCACCTTGGCCTTTTGCAATGTGGGGCATTGATGTGATTGGCAAGATCGAGCCAACTGCTTCCAACGACCATAGATTCATTTTGGTCGCTATTGATTACTTCACCAAGTGGGTGGAAGCATGATCCTATGCGAGTGTTACGAAGTAGGTGGTAGCCAAATTTCTGAAAAGAGATATCATCTGCAGATACGGAGTTCCCGAGCGGATCATTACTGCTAATGGTTCGAATCTCAATAACAAAATGATGGCAAAGCTTTGCCGGGACTTCAAAATCGAGCATCACAATTCTTCTCCTTACAGGCCAAAGATGAATGGCGCTGTTGAGGCGGATAACAAGAATATTAAGAAGATTATGCAAAAGATGGTGGTAACATACAAGGACTGGCATGAGATGTTACCGTTTGCATTACATGGGTATCGAACTTCAATTAGAACATCCACCGGGGAAACACCTTATCAGCTTGTATATGGCATGGAAGCAGTTCTTCCGGTTTAAGTCGAAATTCCTTCTTTGCGGGTCCTGATGGATGTTAAGCTGGATGAAGCAGAATGGGTCCGTTCTCGATACAATCAGCTGAGCCTAGTTGAGGAAAAGAGACTAGAAGCCATATGCCATGGCCAACTGTATCAGAGACGAATGAAGAGAGCATTTGATCAGAAAGTGTGCCCTCGGGAGTATCAAGTCGGTGAATTGGTACTCAAAAGAATTCTTCCTCCCAACACAGATCACAGGGGCAAATGGACACCAAACTATGAGGGTCCATACGTGGTTAAAAGAGTCTTCTCTGGCGGAGCTTTGATGCTAACAACCATGGATGGCAAAGACTTCCCATCCCCTGTCAATTCAGACGCGGTTAAAAAATACTTCGCATAATTGACCCGCTGGACAAAAGAAAAAGAGTCCAAAAAAAAATGATGTACACCCGGTGAGTCGAAAACCTGAAAGGGCGGCTCAGGCAAAAAAGGGTATCCCGGTGGATTGAAAACCCAAAAGGGCTATCCACGCAAAAGAGGGAATAATCGAATGACTGCAATTTGAGTTCATCCGTGTTATATCACCGTTTCGTTCAATCCGGCAATCTTCGAAGGTTAAAGATCGACTAATCATCCACTTCAGAAAGCAAGATGAGCAGAGCGTCTTGAGGTCATACGAGCCATAGCAGAGTCGAAACACAGTGGGACCCCGTATCCACATTGCCATTAGGATAGTTTTCTTTTGTTCAATTTATTGCGATCGCCTCTTTTAAGGGATCGGCTTCCTAATGTACTCGCCTATTCCTGGCACAAATTTTTCAACCAATAAAAGTCGAATAATTCAGTTAAAAAGCCTCTTTATTTTTCATTTATCAGTTTGTTTGCAAAAGATGTCTGAATTCTTGATTAAACATATTGCATCTGAACATAATGGTGGCTTTTGTAGATGATTTTCACAGGAAAACATTTAAAATTGCTTTGAATGTGCTTAATCCCGGACAGTGAATTCAAACCGAGTGATTCCCCCGGGACATACGTGTGTGATTGCAGGTCACAGGAACCGGATGCCAAGTCGTGAATCCTCATCCCCAAGCGGTTGACAAAGTCTCTCCTCAGCAGAGCATGTCCCCCGGTAGAGTTTCACTTTGTATCCTCAGCAACGACGGAGTAGTCGCATACCAAACAGGCAAGAGGGTGGTGTCCCCAGTGTTCATCTCATTCCCCAGCAGTTTATTTTTAATAGATTTGTTTCGATCCTCAACCTGAGGACGATTAGCAAGTTCATATCCCCAGCAAAGGTCGATTCCTACGACATTTCCCCAGGAAGTGCTTTCCCCGCAGACTCTCCTCACAGAGCCTCGCCAAACAATGTTCCCATAGTTGATACTCTCCCCAGCAAGGTCAACTTTTCAAAAGGGAGAGCCGAGTTATTTTCGGTAGCTCCCCAGTCCCGGCAGACGGATCATTCCCCACAAAGCATTCAAGGATTGATGCAGCGATCCGTTCCCTACCGAAGTTTGCTTCCCCAGGCAGATTTCTTTTTACACCATGCATAACATTTGCATTTGCATGCATATCAAGCATACACATAAGCTGGTCAACAGGTTCTTCAAAAGCAGACTGAAGAATTGTTTTACAACCAAAGTAATGAGATTCAGCTAGAGGATCAAGTGTGTGTGATCCAACAGGAGGGTCATTTCGAAGATTCAGCCTGAAAATCGTTTTCCAATGAGCCAGCCTAAGGTTCAATTTGAAGACTCAGCCAGAGAGTCGCCTACAAGCGTTATTTCCTCAGCAAGCCAGCCAGAGGGATAGATTGACAATTCAACAGAAAATCAACCTATAAGAGGATCCAGCCTGCGGATCGCAATTGAAAAACAAAGTCTAATTGAAGAGTCGTTACAACATGTTCTAGCCTGAAGAATATGTACGAAGCCCAAAAAGTGGAATATTCTCGAAGCTGCATATTCAATATGAAGATTGGGTGTAGATCTCGAAAGAGGGTCAACCAGCGCATGCCTCAGATGCGAGATCTTGATGATGGGAATTTATCATCAAATCAATCCAGATCCAGCCAGAAGATCGAAGTCAGGTCTAGCCCGAAGACCGAAATAGATTCATCCAGAGAATAAAAACTAAAGTAGATTCGGCCCAAGAATCGAAACAAGTCAGATCTAGCCAGAAGATCAAAGTCAGATCTAGCCAGAAGATCGAAGTCAGATCTAGCCAGAAGATCGAAGTCAGATCTAGCCAGAAGATCGAAGTAGATCTAGCTGGAAGATCGAAAAAGGATTCAGCCCGATGATCAAAATCGTATCCAGCCCGAGGATCAATATCCAACCAAAGGACTAAATAGAGTATAGATTCAGCCAGAGGATCGAAACTCCAGGTTAAGTCAGAAGACTGATTCAGATTCAGCCAGAGGATCGGAAAAATAATAAAACAGCGTGGTGTATTTCAGCATTTTTGTGGTGTTCTCAGAGCACAAATTTTCGGTCTGTCTTTGGTATTCAATCACAGCTCACCCTGTTGGTCTGATAAGCTGTTCACTTTCATCCTGCTCGGGTTAACTGATGATTGAATAGGGGCAGCTGTAACACCTCAAAATTTTCCCTCCTCATTCATGCATTCATTTTTAGGTCATTTAACATTTCATATTGCATTTCATCATGTCAATCATAATCAGATCCAAGAAGCTTGAACATCATTAAAGACAAGTTGTGGATCCTATCCGGGTAATCAGTCAACACAGGGGGAAAACTTGAGTTACTTCCAACAGGTTCAAAGGGGGGTCTATTCATCATTCAGAACGCTAATCTTGAAGGAGCCAAAATCTGTTCATGAGCTGTCATGCTCGCTAGGGGAGCAGAATGGTTCGCCTAGCGAATCTGAACTGTCATGCTCGCTAAGCGAGCAGATCCTTCGCTAGGCGAAGCGCACGCGTTTTCAGAATGTAACAGAATGTCATGGGCCTGAGTTGCCCTAATTTGAGCCCACCAAGCCATGGAAATCAGGTTATAAATACTAGAGTCTCAGTAGAACAAAACCCTAGAGAGAAAAAGGGGGAGAGAAAGAGACTACGAACTAATCTACAGCAATCTCCAGACAGCTCTGAAAAGTTCACTCTGACTCACACACTTTTTCACCTCCGTCTCATGCAAACCCTAACATTGCTTTGCAAACCCAGCCGTGCCGTTCGATCTTAATCGATCCCTCTAATCAGGTTTGCCCTTATTCTCATTACTCCATGCTTTCAATTTGAATTCTCTGAATGTATGAGGTATCGTGAAGTTTTGCCCACGGGTTTAGATATGCATGAATGTGTAAAATAATGCTTTGAATGTCTGATCATTTGATTTCTGAAAGGGATACCATAGGGTTTGGAGTCCCTAAAATCGTACTGTTATCAATGGGAAATCTAGAACCCGCAGGCCTTCGCTAGCACCATCGCTAGGCGAGCCTTCCGCGAAGCTTCGCTAAGCCCTCGCTAGGCGAAGCAGCAGCGATCACGACAGCAGTTGCTTTTCTATCTGCTCTTATCTGTTTTGTGTTTGGCATGGCATTATTTTCTCCTGATTCCATCCTGTTACTCTAACCTGTTTGTTGAGTTTTTGTGAGGGCTCACATACTCTTGCAGGGATAGCTTGCTTGGTGTTCCACTTTATTTGTGGGATACCATCTGGAGTTTTATTCCGATTACCTGTATTGACCTGCTTTCTTTGATGGTGCTAGCTTGAGGGATCTCCGGGTTTCTTGTGTCGTTAGTTGCTATTACTTCGGATCTTTATCAGTATGGTAGACCTCTTAATCCCTTTATTTTTCCCGCATTTTTACCGCTATCTTAGCTGGAAGACCTCGATAGGAGGCAATGTTTTTGTGTGTTTATTTTTGTGCCTAAAGACCTCCAAGAAGAGGCATCAGTGCTAAAGACCTCCATGATAAGGCAATTGACGGATAAAATGGATTAGTAGTCAATCCCCCGTTATTCAGTGCGTCGTTCTTTAAGATCACACTACGTGTCGATGCTTCAGAATAAAAGCCCAGATCTTTTGTCCGGTCAGTCAGTGGAGAGGGTTCCATCTTTCTGAACCCCCACGCTTTTTCATGAGCTCACCCTGTCCAGGGTTAAGAGCTATGAGGTCTTATCCTCATTACCTTTTTGATCTGCTCACCCTGACGGTCAATGTCAGTGGTTAAGAGCCCTGTTGATTACCCTTCCATGGCTTGTTTGTCGAGGTTGATATGACCCCTCTTGACTAAAGCCCTACCCATATATGTTTGAGCCCCCTCGTCGGCGTGTTTACTTTATGCATATTTGTTTTGTATGGTGTGATCGTCTCCCCATATGATTGCTAGGCTTCGGATAGTCTCTCGTTTGCATGACAATTAAGGTAGCACTTTTCCTTTGTCTAGGACTTCCTTTTTGCATGAGTATCCCTAAAACACAAACAAACTCATTGATTTTTCTTCTCCTAAGAACACGTTAACTCCTACTACAGGCGAGTAAGTCTCCAAAAGTCGAGCATCCGGTAGATTGGGTAGTAACGTCGTTCACCCAAAACACAACCCTTAACCCGTAGTTAGCTGAACTACGGTTTGCTCTGATTCTCATTCCAGATGAGATACGTAGGCATAAGACGGGATGTCTTACCGAGCACACTCCTCTTTAACCCATTGGTAGCCGAACTACGAAGACTCTGATTCTCATATTCAGATGAGATACGTATGCAGTGGATGTGACATCCGTGCGAGTCATTTTCTTTTAACCCCTCTTTTAGTAAATAGTACATTAGATAAACCCACACCCTTTAGACAAGAACAACAAAAGTGGACCCCGTAGAGTACTACGGATGCGTAGGGGTGCTAATAGCTTCCCTTCGCATAATCGACTCCCGAACCCAAGATTTAGTTCTGAGACCTTGTCTTTTCCTTTCCCTTTTCCAGGTTTACTTCGAGCGTTTCCTTTCCCTCCTTTGGGATAAATAACGCACGGTGGCGACTCTTCTGTCGTTTCTTTCTCGCCGGTTGTTTTTTTCGCATCTACCTTTTTCAGGTTGCGACAGCCATCAGTAAATGGCATGCCTCTCGTGGTGTCTACAAAAAAATCGTTCTGTCAACACCCGTGTGTGTCTGTTCCTTTCTTTGGTGTCGGTAAACATCATTGTTCGATGTCGGTAAACATCAGCCGCTTGTTAACCATCGGTAAATGGTTTTGTCATTTAAGATTCCCCAGCAGATTCGTTATCCGTAAATATCGAGTGTTTCATTTTCCCCATCGGTAAATGGTTTCGTTTCATAAGTGTATTCTTTATTTGGTATCGGTAAACATCATTGTTCGATGTCGGTAAACATCGAGTTCCTTCCCAGTCATCGGTAAATGTCTGGTCTTGTTTCACTTATAAACATCATTGTTCGATGTCGGTAAACATCGAGTTCCTTCCCAGTCATCGGTAAATGTCTGGTCGTGTAGTGCTTTCCTTGATATCGATAAATATCAAATTTGTTTTGAAGCCGCCATCGGTAAATGGCCTCGCTTTCTTTGATATCGGTAAATATCAAATTTGTTTTGAAGCCGCCATCGGTAAATGGCCTCGCTTTCTTTGATATCGGTAAATATCAAATCTGTTTTGAAGCCGCCATCAGTAAATGGCCTCGCTTTCTTGGATATCGGTAAATATCAAATTTGTTTTGAAGTCGCCATCGGTAAATGGCCTCGCTTTCTTTGATATCGGTAAATATCAAATCTGTTTTGAAGCCACCATCGGTAAATGGCCTCGCTTTCTTCGATATCGGTAAATATCAAATCTGTTTTGAAGCCACCATCGGTAAATGGCCTCGCTTTCTTCGATATCGGTAAATATCAAATTTGTTTTGAAGCCGCCATCGGTAAATGGCCTCGCTTTCCTCGCTTCGTCACCTATAGAGGGCAAATTCTCTGGCTCTTTTGGTATTCAATCCCTGTTTACCTTGAAAGTCTGATAGCCACTGCTTTCATCCGTTCAGGTTCACAGTTGATAGAATAGGGGCAGCTGTAGCACCTTAAATTTTCCCTCCTCATTCATGCATTCATTTTAGGTCATTTAACATTTCATATTACATTTCATCATGTCAATCAGAATTAGCTCCAAGAGTTTATCTTCCAAGAAGCTCGGATATCATTCAAGTCACTTTGTGGGTTCTATCTAAAGGATCAAGCTTAATGGGCTCAATACAGTTCAAAATTCAACTATGAAGCCAAAAGTCAACTGTTGATCAACTGAAGGTGAAATGGCCAGGGAATGACTTGAGTTACTTCCAACATGTTCAAATGGGGTCTATTCATCATTCAAAATGCTAATCTTAAAGGAGTAAAAGCCTGTTCTTGAGCTGTCATGCTCGCTAGGCGAGCAGTATGGTTCGCCTAGCGAGTCCCAAGAAAGCCACCAGAGTCACCTACGCTCAGAAGGAATTTCCTGAACTATAATGCTCGCTAGGAAAGCAGATTCTTCGCTAGGCGAAGCCCACGCGTTTTAAAAATATAATAGAAAAATCTTGGACTTGGACCTCTCTCATTTGAGCCCACAAAGCCACGAAAATCAGTATAAATTCTAAAAAGATTCAGAAGAACTAGACCTGGAAGAAAAAAGGGGAATTTGAGGCAGCCTTCATACACTCTGAAAAACTCACTGGCACAAAATCACCTCTATCAACTCCATCTCACATAAACCCTAACATTACTCTGCAAACCCAACCGTGCGATTCAATTTCGATCGATCTTCCCAATCAGGTATGCCTTATTTCCATTACTTTACGCTTTCAATCTGAAACTCCTGAAGCATGAGGTATTATGGTTGAATCTGGGAGAGTCGGTATAGTTAGGTTTTGCATATGGGTTTAGATGTGTATGAATGTGTAGAACAATGCCTTGAATGTTTAATCACTTCGCTTTTGAGATGGATACCATAGGGTTTGGAGTTCCTGAAATCGGACTGTTATCAAGGAAGAACCCAGAACCCGCAGGCATTCGCTAGCACCTCGCTAGGCGAACATGAAGCGAAGCTTAGCTAGCATCTCGCTAAGCGAAGCAGTAGCGATGATGACACTAGCTATTTTTTTTTCTATTTGCTCTCTAATCTGTTTTGTGTTTTGTTGTGACATGTTTTCTATTGCATCCGTGCACTGTTCACCTGACGCTGTTGTTGTTATGTTTCTTTTGTTTGGGGCAACTCCGGATTGCATCCCATCTTGTTATTCTAACGTGTTTGTTGAGTTTCTGTGAGGGCTCAGATGGCTCCTGAAGAGATAGCTTGTTTGGTATTCTACTTTATTTGTGGGATACCATTTGGAGATTTATTCTGATTACTTTGCTGACTTGCTTTCTTTGATGGTGTTAGCTTGAGAGATCTCTGGGTTTCTTGTTTCTTTAGTTGCTGTTACTTTGGATCTTTATCCGTGTGGTAGATCTCTTGATCCCTTTTACATCTTTCCCGTATTTTACCGCTTTCTTAGCTGGAAGACCTCGATAGGAGACAATGTTTTTGTGTGTTTACTTTTGTGCCCAAAGACCTCCAAGAAGAGGCACCAGTGCTAAAGACCTCCACGAAGAGGCAATTGACGGATAAAAGGGATTAGTAGTCAATCCCCCGTTATTCAGTGTGTCGTTCTTTATGCTCGCACTACATGTCGATGCTTCACAATAAAAGCCCAAGATCTTTTGTCCGGTCAGTAGTGGAGAGGGTTCCATCTTTCTAAATCCCCACTTTTTGTTATGAGCTCACCCTTTCCAGGGTTTAGAGCTATGAGGTCTTATCGTCATTACCCTTTTGATCTGCTCACCCTGACGTTCTGTGTCAATGGTTAAGAGCCCGTTTGGTTACCCTTCCATGGCTTGTTTGTCGAGGTTGATATGACCCCTCTTGACTAAAGCCCTACCCATGTATCTTTGAGCCCCCTTGTTGGCGTGTTTACTTTATGCATGTTTGTTTTGTATGGTGTGATCGTCTCCCCATAGGATTGCTTGGCTTCGTATAGTCTCTCGTTTGCATGTCAATTAAGGTAGCACAGTTCGTTCGTCTAGGACTTCCTTTTTTGCACGAGCATTCCTAAAACACAAACAAACTCATTGATTTTTCTTCTCCTAAGAACACGTTAACTCCTTCTACTACAGGCGAGTAAGTCTCCAAAGGTCGAGCATCCGGTAGATTGCGTAGTAACGTCGTTCACCTAAAAAAAACACAAAACAATCAAATAGGTCAGCCGAGCTACGAAGACTCTGATTCTCATATTCAGATGAGATACGTATGCAGTGGATGCGACATCCGTGCGAGTCATTTTCTTTTGACCCCTCTTTTAGTAAATAGTAAATTAGATAAACCCACACCCTTTAGACAAGAACAACAAGAGTGGATCCTGTAGAGTACTACGGATGCGTAGGGGTGCTAATACCTTCCCTTCGCATAATCGACTCCCAAACCCAAGATTTGGTTGCGAGACCTTGTCTTTTCCTTTCCTTTTTCCAGGTTTACTTCGAGCGTTTCCTTTCCCTCCTTTGAGATAAATAACGCACGGTCGCGACTCTTCTGTCATTTCTTTTCTTTTTTCGCCGGTTGTTTTGTTTTGCATTTAGGTTGCGACACGGTCACAGATTTATTCTCGTAGCAATTGATTACTTTACCAAGTGGGTTGAAGCGGCATCGTATTCAAATGTGACCAGGCAGGTGGTCGTGAAGTTTATCAAGAATCAACTCATATGCCGTTATGGTATGCCAGATAAGATCATTACTGATAATGGATCTAACTTGAACAACAAAATGATGAAAGAATTGTGTAGTGAGTTCAAGATTGCACACTATAATTCTTCTCCTTACAGACCCAAGATGAATGAAGTTGTTGAAGCTGCTAATAAGAATATCAAGAAGATTATCCAAAAGATGGTTGTCACGTACAAAGATTGGCATGAGATGCTGTCATTTGCCTTACACGGATATCGTACATCTGTCCGCACTTCAATAGGGGCAATCCCAATAGAGGTGGAGATCCCATCAATGAGAGTCTTGATGGAAGCCAAGTTGACTGACGTTGAATGGGTTCAGAGTCGTTATGACCAGTTGAACTTGATAGAAGAGAAAAGATTGACTGCCATGTGCCATGGTCAATTGTATCAGCAAAGAATAAAGAAAGCTTTTGATAAGAAGGTGAAGCCTCGTGTGTTCCGAGAAGGTGACCTCGTGCTCAAGAAGGTCTTATCTTTCGCGTCCGATTCCAAGGGCAAGTGGACTCCAAACTATGAAGGCCCATATGTTGTTAAGAGAGCCTTTTCAGGCGGTGCTTTGATACTGACAACTATGGATGGGGAGGGTTTCACTCGTCCTGTGAATTCAGATGCAGTCAAGAAATACTTCGCCTAAAAATAAAAATAGAATAGCTCGCTAAGTTGAAAACCCGAAAGGGCGGCTTAGGCAAAAATGAGCGTCTCGGTGGATTGAAAACCCGAAAGGGCGGTCCAGGCAAAAGTTAGACACATGAAAAATGAATATATGTATCCCGCTAGATTGAGTACCTCATCCTGGGGCAATCTAGGCAAAAATTAGGGATTTGGCAAGTAACTGCATCCTGACAAGTCTTTGTTCTACAACTGTCATCTGTCAGAGATTCCCGATCATTCGTCATCAACCGAAGCTTCAAATACATCGGATTCAGAATTGGTGGAGAAATGGTCATTATGTTCAATGTAGCCCTTTTCCAATATATATCACCAATTTCAAACTTGTAAAGATCTATGGAGTCTTGCCATTTGCAGACTACCATTCCATCAAAAAAATTTGAGCCTTTTATCCAATTATTTGCACTCTTATTTGTTTCTATTCAACAAACGTTTTGCATGCTTTAATTGAGAAAATATCATTGTTTTGAATAATCAAATTTTTCATAACTTGTTTTTAAACAAAGTGAACATTCACAATGATGAAAGGATACTTAGGAGATCCTCAGTGCTCTCCTAAGGATGGTATGATCCCTAACAGGGTAAGACATTTGTTCATATTCCTGGCTTGCTGTATCTTCTTCCTCCGCAGCCTTTTGTGGTTTTCCTACTGGGTGGAGTGCTTGGTGAGATATCCACCACTCTTCCCTTCAGCAGAGTAGCGACCTTTCCTCCTCAGCAGATGTGATCTCTTTGGTGAGTACGGTACTTGGTGTTTGATCCCCAGAATCCCTTTATCCCTTGGATAGATTCCCCAGTAGAGTTGCTTATGCGGCAGATTTTTATCTGTGCAATAACTCCTATCCCCAGCTGGAATGATTGATGTTCATCCCCCGTAGGGATCTTTGCTTCCTGGTTTCTCTTGCCCTCATCATATTGGATACTCTCCGATGAACCTGGCTTTCTCTCTTGAGATGTAGTACCGGATGTTCGTGTACTTTTTCTATGGAGCTGTTTGTGTTAGAAATGTCTGTTTGTCAGCATTCATCATGCATAAACCACGCATGTGTGCATATAATTTTCAAACATTCAGATATTCATGATTACATTCTTTGCCATATATCTTTGTTTGTTATCCCTTGCTAGTTGGTAATACATTTCCCAAGCAGATGTCGGTGTCTGATCTCCCCATGTAGAGTCAGCCCCTTAAGCAGAAAGTGTTTATCTTTCTTTCCATATTCCCCACCGAGTTATATCCTCGTGGACGACGGTTGTTTTTGCTTCCTCCCAACACATATTTTGGGATGGGATTCCCTATTGAGTTATATCCTCACTAGGACGAGTCTTGAATTAGTTGGCCTCTTTAGTTTTATCCTAAATTGGCTTCTTGATTCGACTCCCAGTGGTATAAATGAATAATTGCTCAGTAATTAGTAATCATTCATCTTATCCTCGGCGGAGTCTGTGGTTTTCTACCCTTATACCGGTAGTTGTAAACCCTATTTTCTCCCCTTTGTAGAGTTAACCTTTTGTTCATCCTAATTGATGACGGTTACTCTTCCGTGGTTTTCTACCCAGTATCCGGTAGATGTAATCCCCTCCTTGACGGTTATCATTATCCAATATTTTGTGTTGATATTCCCTCATTCTCTTGGATAATTGCTCTGATTAGGCAGTTTATCCCCAGCAAGTCATCTTTCATATACCGATTATCGGTAATGTTTGTTGCTCCCCTTGAATGGTCATCATTATATACCTAGTTTCGGTATCCCGATGCCTTTCTTTTCGGTCGATTTATCCTTCATTAACCCAGTAATCGGTTGTGGATAATCTTCCATGCGAGTATATTATCTACGTTCTGACGGTAATAGATGATATATCTCATGCACTCTTTGGTCGAAGCCTTTTGTTCTTCCCCAGTCGAGTAAGATTCGTATCCCTGTTTTGGAAGCGAATGTCCATCCCATAATCGAGTTTGCCTTTTGCCCTCTTTTGGATGATGAGTGTTTTGGGAATATTCCCAATTCACGTTTTGGTTGGTCACCTATTATATGCCCAGTAACGGGCATCCCTGGTGTTCCCTCCTTCTGCTCCATATTATGACTTTTGTCCCCTGTGGAGTCAGATTTCCCTGAGTTGAAATATACCTTTTAGGTCTTCCTCATATAATTTGGTTGATTGATATCTCTCACCCTTATACCGGTCTTAGATATTCATTCTCCCGGAGCATGTTTTCCCCTCACCCTTATGCCGGTGGGATCACATGATCTCCTGTTGAGTTTATTACCCAGTAACCGGTAATACCTCATTTGTTTTCCTCGACTGGGTCCTTAGTGGACACCTCGACTTGAGTCCGGATCTTTATCCGAAGAATCCGTCGCAAATAATTTTGGTTGTATTGGCATATTCCCCAATACATGCATCTTCGAGCCAGCTCGAGTCATTCCATTGATTTATTTCATGGATTCTCTCTGTGTCTCTCAACAAGTTTCAAGGTGTGACCTGCTCACGCGTTTTCATCCCTTTACTCCCCGATAGAGACTCTGTCCCATAGAAGGATTTATTCATAGGGATTGTCAGTTTCCTCCTAATCATTACCTTTGTGGACACATATCCCCACAGAGTTTTACCATTTGCATGCATACATCTGCATCATGAGGTCTCTTAGGGACCAAAATTCATCTCTTTTTTATTATTTAAGCACATTCTACCTCGTCGAAACGAAGATTTTAACCTTCACTTCTCCGGCTAGAATGAACTTAAATAGGGGCATCTGTAAGACCCCAATTTTGTCCCTAAGATCCCTCATGGCATCATAACATTGCATTTGCATTGCCTCAAGGATCATTAGCATCTGAGTTCCCTTTGCCTTTGGGTGGGACCTCTTGTGAGTGGTTTGAGATCACCAAGCATGCTTGAATTATATATTATTGCTTTTCTCATTTTGTTTATTAACCAAAAGCACAAAAATATGTCACTAACATCTTTTTGTTTGTAGCTTAAGCAATCACAAGGTCCAAAGCATCTAGGAGATCTTTTGTGCAATGATAAGGTCAAGAGGAGATGAAAGCAAGCATGGTAATGGTTCCCAAAGCTCTCCTCCATCAAATATTCCTCTCTAGTATCTCAATTCATCATTTTGATCAAAGCAAGTCAAAGGGTTTGAGGTTTGTCCCCCAAAGGAACCCTAATTCATATGTGCACCACAATGCCTTGCTCATGAAGCAACCTCAGCCCATGGTCAAATACAATAAAGGGAAGTTCTTTAATTCATCATTTAGTGCATATTTGAACTTATTTGAGTGTCCTCAATCATCAATTCATCAAGATATGAGTTGTGGATTTGAGAAGTTGATCAGTCAATTCATCTGACTATTTTGAAATGCACTGAGACCCAACTTTTTACGTGTTGGTCAAATGGAGATGATTCCAAAAGCAAAAATGTTCTTAAGGACAATATTAACAACTTTCATGATCATCAAAAATTGATTTGAAGCATGTAAGGTCATCTCCCATTCCAATACATTATAGATCATTTTGACTGAAACCCTAATTTTGGGTCAACTTCCCAAGGACATAACTCATTCATTTTTTTTATGATTTTGAGATGGGATCAAATTCATTGGAAAGCTTAACATGTCTACTTCAAATGTTATATTGGACAAAATTTCAAAATCTCAAAGGACATACATGTGATAATGCAAGACATTATAGGTCCTTTTGGGCCAAATGCATTAAAAGGCAAAAAAGTCCAACTTCAAGTGCCCATAACTCTTTCACCAAAAATCCAAATGATGCACAATTTAAATCCATCTTGATTGTCTTGAAAAGATCTACAACTTTGATGTTCGAGGTTTTTTCATTTGAGGCTTGCGTCATCAATACAGAAGGGCTTGAACATTGGCCAAATTTAGAAACTTTGCCTTTACATGTTTTGCACCTTACACTTTAAACTCAAATTTCACCAATTTCCACACTTCAAATGGATTTTTGCCCAACATAACAATTGTTCCTTACATCAAAACCTTTCCAACCATTACTCACATGATCATGTTTGGATTTGGAAAATGTATTTTCGAAGAGGAGAAGATTTTGGTTCAATTATGCATAACACCTCAAAATTCCATGCACAAGCAATTACCATTCAGATTACACGTCCATTTCACTTTGGTATGATTTCAGATTGCATTTGGCTTTGGTTTTGGGCCTTGTGCATGATCATGCAAGCCCATGCAATGAATGTCCAAATTCATGCACACGGATTGAATCACCCTCTCCTTGCCATTTCCTCTATAAATAGAAGCTTCATTCCATTCAAAATTCATCCTGGAATCAACCTAAATTGCTGCAGAAATCAAAACCCAACCTCTCACCAAAGAAGCTATTTCACTTTTCTTCAAATTTTTCAGATCTAAAATTCAACTACATCTGGTTGAATCTTTGGATCTAAAGTTTCTAAACCTTCATCCTTCAGTTCATTGATCTTCTGTTTTGATAAAGGAAGCAAGGAATCAAGCTCAAATCTCCAGAATCCAAGGTTGTTCTTCAACTGGTTTTTTCTTCGAAACTCATCATCTATTGACCTATTTGCTTGGATTTTGTGTTGGCTGAAGTCCTCTCAATGGAGGCATCATTACTGTGCATTTAATTTTTGAAATCCATCAAGTTCTCATGAACATCACAGAATTTCCATCTCTGATTTCTCTCAATATAGAGATCTAGAGTGGAATTGAGTGATACAGTGATGATGTACATCATCCCAACTTTCCAACAGTGTATAGATCGTGTATTTTGGTTAAGTTTTGGTTGCCTGCTATTTTGGCCGGAAAACACAAGCTCACTAGAGAAGAAGGTGGCTCTGGTGGCCGTCCCATTGCCAGTTTGAATCTGGATCGTTGGATTCATTTTCCAGATCTAATCGTGGCCTTCCATTGTTATGACTTATTTTAATGTTAGATGTTTCTCATTGACTTGGACTTACCATGAGCGCGCGCTTCTGAACCTCAGGATTGGCCACGTCAATTAATGAGATCCAATCCAACGCTCCTTGTTTTTTCTTATTTTCTATTTTCTGATTTTTATTTTTTTTATTTCCATTATTTTCAAAAATTCATATCTTCTTCATTTTAAATACAAAAAATATGGGACCAATTGCATTCTTCTCCAAATAATTTCTAGTTTCTCATTCTGATTTTTAATATTTTTTATTTTATCATTTGATATTTTTTGTGAATTTTCTCTTTTCTGGTTATTTTTAATTCATTTTAAATAGTTTTTGATATTCAAAAAATACAAAAATATTTTCCTAACCTATTTGAATGATGATGGATCTATGAAAAATATTCTCATCAATTTTTTAATTGATTTGAGATTTATTTGAGATTTTAGTTCAATTAGGTTATTTTTATTCATTTTTAATTGATTAAAAATAGTTTCTGACTTTTAACAATGCTGAAATTTTTTGTCAAACTTAGTTTGACCTTATTGAACTTGGGATAAATCACTTGGACCTCTCAAGGTTGATTTGAAGTGATTTTGAAGTTTGACCTTTCTTTTACTTTTAATTCAAGTTTATTTTAATATTAAAAAATGCCAAAAATTTTTTGCTTGTTGTTTGATCTCCAATCTTCATCCCATTTCTGATTTCTTATTTGTTTGACTTTGACTTTCAATGTCCTTTGGTCAATACATATGGATTGGTACATTTTTTTTCATCTTATGCATTTTTTATCTTTCCATTTTCCTTATCCATTCTTCATCTCCTTCTTCTTCTTCTTCTTTCTCTTTGATCAATGAGTTGAAGGTTGATAAGTTAGTATTGATTAGGGAGACTTAATCTTTCTTGATTCAAATCTAATTCATCTTGATCAATTGATCAAGTGAATGGCTTTGCATTAAGGATAGGTTGTTTTCTAAATCATGCAAAAGGCTTAAACCAATACAAGATCATATCTTTTTTTTTCTTTTTGGCATGGCAAGTTGTTGGAACTTGGTTCACCAACTACTAACACTAACCATTAACAATTAACACTTACTTATTGCAATTTACTTTTATGCAATTTACTATTCTTGCACATATTACCCATCTGCTTTTTCCTTTGCTCACTTGAGCACATGTTTATGTTAATGCCATTTGCCTTTTGCTCACTTGAGCACATAATTGTGTATATACTATTGTGATTGTGTTTTGTTTTGATTGTTATGGACCAAATTCAAAAATGGACAAAATGGACTTAGACTTTAGGACTTTCCCTATGCAAACTTTGAGTCAAAGAGCAACTAGGCATTGGGCCTTTAGAGTGCTATAAAAAGTCAAAGAGCAACTAGGCATTGAGCCTTTAGAATGCTTAAGCTTGAAGATGAACATTGAAAGGACCATATTCTAAACTCACTCTTGTCCATTCTTTGATTGTATTATAGAACCTTTTGATGTGTGTTTTCTTGTGCTAGGGGTTCTAACTTGAACTTATTTGGGGAACCATTACCATGAGCTTCTAAGAGAGAGATATCCAAGATGCATTGAGGAGTCTTTCCAAGAATCCACTTTGATTGATGATTGCTTGAATTTATGCTTTGTGTGATTGCTTATTCCAAAGGATGGGAGCTACTAGGATCATCAATATGATCTCAAGAGAGGAACTCCATTGTTGTTTTGTTTCTTTATCCCTCACCTCTTGCATGCTTAGGACTTTAGCCCTTCTTCTTCTTCTTCTCTCCACTCTAACCCAAGCCAAAACTTTTGTGCAAACACTTAACACTTGTTTTCAAACATTAGAAACCTAAGCCTTATGCTTTTGATTTTCAAACTTGTTTTTCACAATACTTATTTTGAATTGAATCTTTAAGTCAACTTTGACCATTTTGTATATACTTCTAATTGGTAAATATAACCCATTCAAATGTCTTTTTGTGGTTTCAATGGCCACTTTCTAATCAAAAAAATTTCATAACCTTTAGCTATTAGGTTTGAGTTATCTTTGTGGTAGATGTAATACTCACCTATATCCTTAGTGATGGACAATGAGTCTTCCATGCTTATTCTAGGGTTAACCCCTCACTAGCATGTTGAAGTTATCCTCACATGGTGGATTTGTGGTTTTAGGTTGAGTTTTCTCCCTTTGATAACAAAAGACCTTAAGGCTTTTGGATCAATCAATTCACCAACTCATTTTGAGATTTTTACCCCGAACTACGAGGTTTTGATCCTAATCTTTTTTAAGATGGTACATAGGCAATGGGTTTATCCATCCAAACACAAAATGTAAATAAACTTGTATATTCTTTTCTCATCTCTTCAATCATGTTTGCACAAACAAATTTTCACAAAACCACAACCTTACAACAAATGTGAAAAGGGCTCCCTAGGAGTACCTAGGATGTTTTGGGTGCCTAACACCTTCCCTTTACATAACCAACCCCCTTACCCAGATCTCTGTTTCTCTTTTACTAGTTTTTGTTAAAACTTTTAGGTTTTTGTTCGCTTTCTAACCATTCCTTTGGATAAATAGAAGTGTGGTGGCGACTCGACTTGTATGATTTACCTTGGATTTAGTCAATATATCTAATGGTAACGAATACCCCGCTACAGTAGGCATCAATCACTTATACTCATCGGCTTTTCACATGGTTTGTGCTTAAGACGGTGTTGACTGCTGGTATAAACTACTAGGGGTTAATCTAGAACGGAGACTTAAGGTATTGGTATAATGGGTATTCAAACTGATCTCGCAAAAGTGAGGGATCTAAGGTGTCGGGACGGTATCAATCTTGTTAGATTTTTCTCAGTTTCCTAGCAGAACCTCTGTAAGACAACCTATATACTCGTAGGGTATGCATTTAATCTTAAGAACAAAAATTTTGTTATGTCAAATTAGGTATAAATGAATGAACGATGGTAACGATTAAATAAAGACAAAAAATTAAATTTTTGTTATGGCTAAAAATAGAAACAAGTAAAGGAAAGATAAGGATTTCCTCCCACATTTAAACAAAGCATTGTCCTCAATGCGACAATATAAAGAAAAAGGGAACAAACACGAATATCACTACTCGTCGTCACGACGTTGGCCTCTTCCCGCTCTGGCTCTTGCTCGTGCACACTCACTTCTTCTTCGTTGGGTTGGATCCAACCCCATATGCTAAGTGTACTCCTGGATAGAATCAACGCGATGTGTTAGGGCATTCATCTCTTTGGAAAGCTCTGCCATCCCCTGGTCGTGCGAGTTTCAATAGTCGTGGTGATCCCTCTGTATCTACTGGATTATTTGCATCATTTATGTCTGGGACTCCTCCATTATCTGGTTGTGTCGCAACATCTCAGCGTATATGTCTTCCATGGTGGCGGATCATCGCTGGCCACGGGAAGATGTCTCCGCAGCGTACTCATGAGGTGGCTGTGGAATTTCTCGGTCAAGTTCCTCCTCGACTTCTTATGCTCCATTATTAGGATCTCCTTCATTTGCCTCAAGGGCGTTCAGATCAAAAATCCAATTTTCCATATTCTGTGGATCTGTACGGTTCCTGTTGGGCATGATGATTCTTCGAACTATCTTGTTTCTAACCACTGGATGATACTTCCCGTCGTCTCTGGCCTTGTTGAGGTATGAAGAACGACAATAGTCGATGTCAAGGGAATCGACTGGCAAGGCTGGCAAGTCGGCGAGCCTATCCCCCAGATTCAGTCCTAGTGCTATGGAGGTGATGATTCTTCCAAAATAGAACGCCTGGCTGCCTCTCATGCATGCAGCCTGTATGTTGGCCAATAGGAATGGGGTGGCATTAAACGCGATCGGGGTGAACACACAATGAAGAAAGAAGAGTTCCTTAGCGTTTACCTTGTGATTGTTGACTCTTCTGAACACCGTGTGCCCTAGGACTCGGTGGAAATATCTTATAGTTGGGTTGTGGATGTAAGTTGCGTTGAGCATATCCCAACTTGTGGCGTTTATGTTGGTAAGGCTATACCACACTCCAAATGTTATTTCTGACCATCCGTCAAGGATACAGTAGTGAACTCCCTCTCCACGTCGGAAGCCAAGCATTCGCGCTATTTGTGTTTGATTCAAGGAATACTCGGCACTGAACATTCTGAATGTGGCGACTCCGGTGGTGAACTAAGTTGCACCAAGAGGGGTAATGTAGGAGAAAGAACTCAGGAATTCCAAGGTCAGCACCTCGTAAGTTGGTTACGATATGGTGCGAGTTGTGTCAAGCTGGAGTTGGTCAGCATCCAACCCACGCCATTTGAAAGTCCCAACTCCGTCAGACATTCGTTATGAAAATACCTCGTAGCTTGGACTGAATGTTGATAGAATTGGAGGTAGTTGTCTCTCTGTCGCTCGTCAGCTTATCCATTTCTGAATACGATAGTTGAGAGGTCGGGAGCAGCTCTCTCTTGACGGGCCATTAGTGTGGTTTATGAAAATATAAGTGTTGGTGGGAGAGATGGATTTTGTGAGCTATAAGGTACTCACACGTTTCTCACTTAAAAGGATGTAAAGAAATGGTTAATGGAGAAAAGAGTGGTGTGATTGGGAAAGTAGGATGATTTGATGAGGAAGAAAAGAGGAAGTGCGCCCGTTTTTGTAGGCGCGCCCTCTGAATCCGTGACGGTTGTCGCAGGGGGGTTACGGTCGTCACCTATAACGGTTGTGTAACGGTCGTCTGCAACGGTCATCAATGTGTAACGGTCATCTGCATGATGTGTGACGGACGTGGTGCATCCCTGACGGGCGTCAAGCCTGTGTGGTGGGCGACACACTACATGTGACTGTCGTCACATGCACGTTCACAAATTTTTTAAAGTAAATGCAGCAGCAGTATAATAAAATGACTGGAAAATTGAATTTATTGTAGAATCATAAATAAATAGCAATGTTATTTAAATTAAATTAAAACATTAAAGTTAAATGTAATATTAAAAGAAATAATAACGATAAAAGTTCTAAATAAGAGCAATAAATAAAAGCAATAAAAATGCTCCCTCCCCACACCAAAACATAGTAGTGTCCTCATTGCTTAATGTGAGTAGGAGAGGTCAGCGGTCAATGAAATCAGCCACGGTTCTGTCCCAATGCAGCTATAACCTGGTTCAAGTGATCAAATTGTTCGACGGCGACATCCATTAGGCCTAAGACATCAAGGCACATGCTCTTTATTTCTTCTTTCATAGTGGTAATGTTAGTATGGAAAACATCCAGACGGGTAAGGAGTATGACAAGATTTTCTGCATAGGATGGAAGTTCTGGTTCATCTATATTATAGTTGTTTGGAGGGGTTCCAAGGTCAGATTCAACAACAAGGATAGGGTCATATAAATACTCATATATAGGCGGTGTCTCAGGAGGTGAAGGTGGCGCAATTGGGTGTTCATTTAAATCATAAATCCAGTTATTTCGGTTATGAACACTTGTTCTTTCATGGTTAGGTAGGGTAAACAGTTGGATAACTTCGTTATTAATTAGGTAATCAAAAGTATCCAACCCAAGGTTTCCTATGATTCTACGGTCAAAGAAAAATTCAATGTCCATGGGTCGGATCTGTCCAAACGGTACATGCTCGTAAAATGGGCGTCTAAGTCCAATGGCATCAGCTATCATGGTTACTAGGCCGCCTATTATGATTGGGGTGCGATTGTTCTTTGCAAGATGAATGAATCTCTCCATCATAAATGTCACAACATTGACATGTCGACCTTGGTCGACATAGAGTAAGATGAAAAGTTCATCTCGTGACACTATGGTGTTGTTCGCTTCCTTTCCAAACAGGGTGTGGGCTTGTATTTTATGGAAGTAGCGGATAGCAGGGTTGTGGATCATTTGGGAGTGCATATCGTTTGGGTTAGGGTGGTAGTCTCCAATTAAACTACCCCAAAAGTAATCTAGGTCGATGTCATCGATTAATTCCTCCTGGCGGGTAGTGAAGACAAATGGGCCACTAGGAAATCGTAGGAGGTCAGCAAGGTCTCCACGATTATAAGTGAAGTCCATACTAAACAGCCTAAAGGAAATCAACCCTTTGTTGAGTCCGTAACCATGCTCGGGGTTGTAAACTAGGGAGCTAAGGAATTCTAGGGTGAGTTCACGATAAGTGACAAACCTTCTCTTAATAGCAACATTCTCCCATTCTAGCCGGTTAAACATAAACAAGATGTTGTCTCGGATACATAACCTATCCATTGTAGGTCCATCATAATATATGGATAAAGCCATATCCTTTTGAGATAAATAATCATAGTGCCTTCTCTGAACTCTGCCTCTGAAAACTGTGTCTACTGGTTGCATGATAAATTTAGTGACTAACTAGTTATAAATTCGCCTGTTAATCAGTATCCAATGTTTCTAAGTTAGTAACTAGAAGCAACAAGTATTACTGCATAGAATCAAGGAAAGGGAGCAAAAATACAGATGAAAGTCAAAGAAGGAAAATACTTAATAACAAAGATAACAAATAAAAGAAAAGACGGGTTGTCTCCCACTAAGCACTTTGTTTAACGTCGTAAGTTCGACAGTAACGTTGCGATGTACTAGTTTTGGGGTTGAGCAGGCAACTCTATAAGTCTTAGACTGTTTGAATAATCTCAGTTGTCAATATTATGGTAATGTTTCAATTGCTGCCCGTTTACCATAAATGGTTCACTATTTTGACCTTTGATTTCTATCACACCGCTTTTAAGGACTTTTGTGATTTCGAAAGGGCCTGACCACTTAAATTTAAGTTTTTCCGAAAAAAGCTTAAGTATCGAATTAAATAGTAGTACTATGTCGCCGACATTAAACTCTTTCCTAGATATACATTTGTCGTGCCATTTTTTGGTTCTCTCTATATATCCTGGCATTCTCATAGGCGTCTAGTCGAAGTTCTTCCAATTCGTGAATGTCCAAAATTCGTTTCTCACCTGCGGAAGTATAATTTATATTTAGGGTCTTAATTTCCCATTAAGCTTTGTGTTCTAATTCCACAGGGAGATGACATGATTTACCGTAGACTAATTTAAAGGGTGTGGTCCCTATTGGGGTTTTGTAAGCTGTCTTGTAGGCCCACAGAGCTTCGTTTAGTTTAGATGACCAGTCTTTTCTGGATATTCAGACAGTCTTTTCTAGAACCTGTTTGATCTCTCGATTCGAAACTTCGACTTGCCCACTGGTTTGTGGGTGTTAAGGTGGTTCTACACGGTGTCGGACTCCATACTTTAGAAGAAGTTTTCCAATGATATTCGATATGAAATGGGAGCCACCATCACTAACGACTAGTTTTGGCACACCGAATCTAGGAAAGATGATGTTCTTGAACAACTTAATCACTACTTGTGTGTCATTTGTCGGAGAAGCTAAGGCCTCGATCCATTTTGAAACATAATCGACAACAACGAGTATGTACTTATTACCAAAAGAAGATGGGAATGGTCCCATGAAGTCAATCCCCCACACATCGAAGACTTCCACTTCTAAGATTCCTGTTTGTGGCATTTCATCGCGTCTTAAGAGGTTACTAGTGCGTTGGCACCGGTCGCAATTTATAACCGCATTATGGATATCTTTCCATAGAGTAGGCCAAAAGAGGCCTGATTGTAAGATCTTAGTACATGTTTTTGAAGTACTTGCGTGCCCACCATAGGGAGCGGAATGGCAATGAGAGATTATGTCGTCTATTTCATCCTCAGGAACACATCGACGGAAAATACCGTCGGTACCTCTTTTGAAAAGCAGGGGTTCATCCCAGTAGTATTGTTTTAGATCATGAAAGAATCTCTTCTTTTGTTTGTAAGATAGGTCCAGTGGAAGTAATCCAACAGCTAGATAGTTGACAAAATCAGCATACCATGGCAGAGTTGCATTCGCATGAATTTCTTCCACGAATTCTTCTATTTCGGTATCATTTATTGTTTGTTTAGACATGTCGCTTTCCATTTGGGCGATAAGTCGTTCGTAAGGGAAATCATCATTGATTGGAAGTTGTTCAGGTTTATTCCCTTCGATTCGTGATAAGTGGTGTGCTACTACGTTTTCAGTACCCTTCTTATCTTTTACCTCTAAGTCAAATTATTGTAAGAGTAGGATCCATCTTAAGAGTCTTGGTTTGGCATCCTTCTTACTTAGCAGATATCTAGTAGCGGCGTGGTCATAATAGATAATAATTTTCTCCCCTACTAAGTAGGAACGGAATTTGTCTAAGGCGAACACAATGGCTAAAAGTTCCTTTTCAGTGGTGGCATAGTTCATTTGGGCTGGATCTAGTGTTCTACTTGCGTAGTAGATAGCATGAAGTTTCTTATCCTTTCTTTGTCCTAGTACCGCGCCTACGGCGTAATCACTCGCATCACACATGATTTCGAAAGGTAATCTCCATTCAGGTGGTTGCATGACAGGTGCGATGATTAAAGATGTTTTTAATTGCTTGAACACTGTTAAACATTTTTCATCAAATAAAATCAGCGACTTTCGTTAATAGACTCGTAAGTGGCTTGGTAATTTTCGAGAAATCTTTGATGAAACGTCGGTAGAAACCGGCGTGTCCTAAAAGGCTTCGTATTTCTCATACGGTTTTAGGAGGTTGAAGATTCTCTATGATTTCAATCTTAGCTTTATCTACTTCAATTCCTTTATCAGATACTATGTGACCTAACACGATTCCTTGTTGGACCATGAAATGGCATTTCTCCCAGTTCAAAACGAGATTCACCTTTACGAATCTTTCAAGTACCATTTCAAGGTTTGATAGACATCCTTCGAAGCTCTGCCCACAAAGAGAAAAGTCGTCCATAAAGACTTCCATAATGTCGTCAATAAAATCAGCGAAGATTGACATCCTGCATCTTTGGAATGTTACGGGAGCGTTGCATAATCCAAATGGCATTCGTCGGTAAGAGAATGTACCATAAGGGCACGTGAAGGTTGTCTTCTCTTGGTCGTCATGATGGATTGGAATTTGAAAGAATCCTGAATAACTGTCTAGATAGCAGAAGTAGGAATGCTTAGCCAATCGTTCAAGCATTTGGTCAATGAAAGGCAGAGGAAAATGATCCTTCCGACTAGCTTTGTTTAGTTTTCTATAATCGATGCACATTCTACTTCCGATCACAACTCTTTGTGCTATTGATTCGCCCTTCTCATTCTTAACAACTGCAACACCCCCTTTCTTGGGTACTACATGAACGGGGCTAACCCATTGACTATCGGAGATCAGGTATATGATTCTAGCATCTAGTAACTTCTTTACTTCATCCTTGACTACCGTACTTAAGATTGGGTTGATCCTTCTCTGGTGTTCTCTAGAGGTTTTACAATCTTCCTCCAGCATAATGCGATGCATACAAATAGAAGGACTTATCCCTTTTAGGTCGGGGATGTTGTATCCTAACGCAGTTTGATATTTTCTTAAGACATCTAGTAACTTTTTAGTTTCCATCTGTCCCAAGTCAGCGTTGACTATTACTGGTCTTTTGAGTTCAGTGTCTAGGAATTTGTATCTTAGGTTCTTTGGTAGTGCTTTTAATTCCAAGTCTAGTTTCTTTGGGCATGGCATGTGGTTGGGAGTAAGTGCTAAGCATTTGCTTCGACTGTCATTTTGGTATGGTTCATGCCACTTATCGTCTTCAAAGATTGGAGGGATTTAGGTTTTCATTATATCAGAGTATGTGGTTTCTTGCATCTCCATCTCTCTTACGCACTCGTCTATGACATCAAGTAGATAACAGGTTTCGTCTATAGATGGCGCTTGTAAGAATTGTGTCAAGATGAATTCAACCTTTTCCTCTCCAACTTCGAATGTTTGCTTACCTCTCTTTACGTCTATTATGGCTCCGGCGGTAGCTAAGAATGGCCTTCCTAATATAATAGGTGTACTGGCATCTTCTTTGATGTCCATGATTATGAAGTCTGTAGGAATGTAGAATTGTCCTACACGTACTAGGACATTCTCTAGTATACTGACAGGATATTTGATTGAGCGGTCAGCTAATTGAACAGACATCTTGGTTGGTCTTAGTTCTCCCATATTGAGCCTTTTACAGATGGTTAAGGGCATTACACCAATGCTGGCTCCTAAGTCGCATAGAGCTTTGTCTATGACGAATTTTCCAATGACACAGGGTATGGAGAAACTACCTGAGTATTTTCGTTTGGGAGGCATGTTATTTTGGATTATTGCGCTACACTCAGCAGTAAGTGTAACTGTTTCGATATCCTCGATCTTTTTCTTATTGGATAGGATCTCCTTAAGAAATTTGGCATATAAGGGCATTTGTGGGATGGCTTATGTAAAGGGAATTGTAATGTTTAGTTGCTTCAGAAGTTCAACAAATTTCCTAAATTGCCCTGTAGTTTTAGAACTTGCGAGTCTTTGAGGATACAGAATGGGTGGTTTATAAGGTGGTGGAGGCACATAAGGTTTTTCTTTCTCTTCGGCCTCTCGGGTATTATCTTCCTTCTCCTTCGGTTCACTTACCTCCTCAATTGTGGTTTTGTCTGGTTTTTGGTACATGGCAGGATTTTGGAGTCTTGGATCTACGGGTCCGTCTATTTCTTTTGCACTCCTCAGTATAACGGCATTTGCATGTCCTTTTGGATTAGGTTGCGGCTGTCCAGGAAATGTTCCAGCGGGAGCAGAAGTAGATGCTTGTTGTTGAGCCACTTGTGAAATCTGCGTTTCAATCATTTTGTTGTGGGTGGCTAAGGCGTCTACTTTGCTCACTAGTATGCATGTTTTGGTTCAAGAAGTCTTTGTTTGTCTGAGCTTGGGTAGCTATGAAGCTTTCCATCATTAGTTCAAGGTTTGACTTCCTAAGCATGTTAGGAGCATTATTAGTTGGCTTTTGATATCCATGTGGAACAGCGGGTGGTTGGCCAGGTGCATACAGGGCGGTGTTATTCTTATACGAAAAGTTAAGATGGTTTTTCCAACCTGGGTTGTAGGTATTCGAATAAGGATTTCCTTGTGCATAATTCACTTGATCGGTTGGGACTCCTGCTAATATTTGACATTCTGGTGCAGTGTGTCTAGGGGTTCCACATAACTCACAGTTTGGAGTCACGGCAGCCACGGTGGCTGCGGGTGGTATGGTCAAGTTGTCCAACTTTTGAACAAGGGCATCCACCTTAGCATGGACATGGTCAAGGCTACTGATTTCGTACATTCCACTTTTTGTTTGGGACTTTTTTACTGGAGTTCTTTCACCTCCACATTGGCAATGGTTTTGGGCCATGTTTTCAATGAGTTGATAAGCTTGGTTGTATGGCATGTCCATAAGTGCATCGCCTGCGGCAGCGTCTACTGTCAATCTTGTGTTATACAGAAGCCCATTGTAAAATGTGTGAATGATCACCCAGTCTTCGAGACTGTGATGTGGACATATCCTCATCATGTCTTTGGATCTCTCCCATGCGTCGTAGAAAGATTTTACATCTTTTTGTCGAAATCCGTTGATTTAAGCCTTCAGCATAGCAGTTTTGCCCAGCGGAAAATATCAGGATAAGAAAATGTTCTTCACTTCTTCCTATGTTGTAACTAAGTTGGATGGCAAGGATTTCAACCAAGCCCAAGCTCTGTCTCTTAGTGAGAAAGGAAAGATGCGTAGTCTTATCGCATCTTGGGATACACCATTCGCCTTCACAGTGTATGCGTACTGCACAAACTTGGTCAAATGTTCATTAGGGTCGTCCGTAGGATTTCCAGCAAATTGATGTTGTTGGACGGCTGATAATAATGAGGGTTTCAGCTCGAAATCGTTTTGATTGATAGCAGGGGCAACAATGTTGCTGTGAGGTTCTTGTTCGGACGGGGTAGTGTAGAACTTAAGAGGACGATTTTGTGGTCCTACCGCAACCATGGTTGGTTTTTCGACTAGTTCAACAGTAGGAAAGAAGATATCGGAAATATTGTACCTTTGTTGGTACTCTAGTATTCGGCGTCTTATATATAAGAAACGCTCTAATTCAGCGATTGGCGGTGCTAAGTTATCGCCTTGTGAGCGAGTACTTGGCATACAATCGGGGGAAATAAGGGGAAGCAGATTACTTTTTTTTTACCTTAGTCTATACCGTGCAACGAAAGGATCGCACTATTTGACTAAATCAGGTCCCCGACAACGGCGCCAAAAATTTGATACGTCTCGTGACTGTATATAGAATATATTCTATCGGGTACTTGACAGCAAGTGTACAGTCCATTCGTTTTAGTTTTAAAAGATATCGAACCCACAGGGACCAATAGTCAAACTAATGCTACTGACGTTACTATGTTTAGCTAAGGGAATGATATTTAGAAGTTTGGTTGAAGAAAATTAAATCTAAGGGAAGTTGAGTTTTAAGAAAATATTAATAGGAGGTTATCAGTATGCAACACATTAATCGTCAGGGATTCGATAAGTCATCGGTATATAATTTAAGTACCACATATCTTTCAATAGAACATACTTATTTAAAAGGCTTTATCTCACACTCTCGTGATTGTTGATTCAGACTATACCTTTAAGTCAAAATGTACGCTCTCACTGTCTCATTTGAAGTTAAAAATACTTTTTGAAAATAGATAAGTTCTAATTGCTTTTAAAGTGCTCTCTCTGTTTTTAAAATAAATGCCTAGTTTTTACTATCCAGTTCGACCCTCACGGTCTCGCGATTGTCGGTTCTCACCTTAGTTAATTTCCCACTCTCGTGGCAAAATCGTATTAAATAGCTTCTCACTCTTGTGACAAAGTTAATTAAATTTAAATTAAAAACCACAGCCAAAAAGATTGTTTGAGATAAGAAGTTTTTCACCGATTATTATTAAATCCCGTCTATTTAAATTGTTACATACCGATACTGGTAGTTTAGCCAAACATGTTAAACAACGCAACCACAGACGAACATAAACAAATCAACAATAATATAGACATGATTACAATAATAATAAATCAATAACAATTTAATAAAAACCTGGAAATTGGATTAATAGAATACGCCGAATCTTGAAGTACTTGAGCAGTCCTCCACAGGTCGGTAGGATGCTGCCTCTTCGAAATAATTGCTTAAACAAAATTAAATAAATTGCAGTAGTTCCCCAGTATAGGCAACTACTACTTTGGCTAAATGAAAAACGGAAAGGGAAAGGGAAAATGGAAACTCTAAACAGAACGGTAACTAAATTGCGGTAGAGGAAACAATGTTGCTGAAAAAAAATAATACTAGAAAGCAAAATTGCTGTAGAAAATAAATTGCAGAGAAAAATTAAGCGTCCACGTAGGTTTCCATCTTCTGTCTTTTTATATCCGCCATTAGGTCATGGCAGTTGAGAGAAACAAGAATGACTTGGTTAGGTGAGGAATCCACGGGAAAGTGACTGTGGAACGAGAATTTAGGCATGTTGGCTCACTTCTGTTGATTGTTTCAAGGCGCTGATTTCGGTTGCGTGATGTTCGTGATGGGCCTGTGACGGTCATCACAAGCTGGGCGTGCCGGTCGTTACATGCTTTGTGACGGTCGTCACATCCATAATTTTTGTGTCCCCTGTTTTTCTGTTTTTCTGTTGCTTTCTCTTCTGTTTCTTCTTCTTTTCCTTCCTTTTCTATACTTTGCTCATTTAAGATGGGGATTGAAATACCTACAAAAATAACTCGAGCACTTGCCGAATAATCGGAATATAAATGAAAGTGTTATGATATTTGAGTGTAAATCAAGGCAAGTATACGATGTATTTTGGCGTTATCAGTCTTCATCTATTAGAGTATTGTCATATGCAAATTTTACCATGTTCTTCATTAAGGGTTTCATGTTGACAAACCAATCTTTTCTACCCGTCATATGTGATGAGCATCTTGACTCCAAATACCATTTGTCCTGGAATCTTTCTTCGTCTCTTGTTGTGACCATCAATGACATGTCTTCTTCTTCATGCTTTGCAAACTTTGCATCAATTTCCTGATTCTTCTATTTTTCAGGATAATCAGTTGAGTAGTGACTATACTTATGACATTTGAAACAATGAATGTGACTTTTGTCAGGTTTTAGACCACCACCTCTTCCTCTACCTACAACACCGCTTCTTTGGTTACTTCGGTATGGGGGTCTTCTCTGATTCGACCAATCTCTTTCTTGCTGATTTTAACCAGTCGAATTGTTGTAGCCTATTTTACCTTTGTAGGCGAGCCATTTCTCTTTGCCTTTATTTTCTCTTGCTGACTAGCCTATAAAGTTATATCACTATTCGACATGCCTGCAGCTCTTTCAACCATTCTTTGTTCATGAGATTCAAGTGTCCCTTGAAACTCATCCTTTATCAATGCTGACAAATCTTTCGACTCTTCTATGGCTACTACCACGCGGTCGAACTTTTGAGACAATGATCTAAAGATCTTTGAAACACCAGTATCTTGATGTCAACACTTCTCCATAACCTTGATTTGATTCACCAGTATTGTAACCTTAATGAGAAAATCAGTTATGCTTTCATTGTTTTCCATCTGCAACAATTCATACGTTCATTTATGAGCTTATAACTTCACCTCTTTCTCCTTCTCTCCGCCTCCAAATGATTTTTCATGAATTTCTCATGCTTCTTTCATTGATTCAACATCACTAACGTTTTGTAAGACCCCAATTTTGGCCCTAAGATCCCTCATGGCATCATAACATTGCATTTACAAAGTCTCAAGGATCATAAGCATCTAGGTTCCCTTTACCTTTTGGGTGGGACCCCTTGTGAGTGGTTTGAGATCACCATTCATACTTGAATTGTATATTATTTCTTTTCTCATTCTTTTACTCACTAACCAAAAGCATAAAAATATGTCACTAACATTTCTTGTTTGTAGCTTGAGCAATCACAAGGTCCAAAGCTTCTAGGAGATCCTGTGTGCATTGATGTGGCCAAGAGAAGATGTAAGCAAGCATGGTAATGGTTCCCAAGGCTCTCATCCATCAAATATGCCTCCCTAGTATCTCAATTCATCATTTTGATCAAAGCAAGTCAAAGGGTTTGAGGTTTGTCCCTCAAAGGAAACCCTAATTCATCTGTTCATCCACTATGCCTTGCTCATGAAGCAACCTCAACCCATGGTCAAATACAATCAAGGTAAGTTATTTAATTCATCATTTCATGCATATTTGAGCTTATTTGAGTGTCCTCAATCATCAATTCATCAAGATATGAGTTGTGGACTTGAGAAGTTGATCAGTCAACTCATCTGACTATTTTGAAATGCACTAGGACCTAACGTTTTGTGTTGGTCAAATGGAGATGACCCCAAGAAAAAAAATGTTTATAAGGACAATATGAATAACTTTCATGTTCATCAAAAATTTATTTGAAGCTTGGAAGGTCATCTCCCATTCCAAGACATTATAGGTCATTTTGACTGAAACCCTAATTGTGGGTCAACTTCCCAAGAACATAACTCATTCATTTTTTATGATTTTAAGGTGGGATCAAATGAATTGGAAATCCTTTTGTTTCTACTTAAAACTTTATGTCGAACAAAATTTCAAAATTTCAAAAGAAATACATGTGATAATGCAAAACATTATAGGTCACTTTGGACCAAATGCATTGAAAGGCAAAAAAGTCCAACTTCAAGTGCCCATAACTTCTTCATCAAAAATCCAAATGATGCAAAATGTAAGTCCATCTTGATTGTCTTGAAAAGATATACAACTTTGATGTAAGAGGTGTTTCTATTTGAGGCTGGCATCATCAAAACAGAAGGGCTTGAAGTTGGACCAATTTGACAAAATTCTCAAAGGCATGTCTTGCACTATAAACTTCATGGCCTGTTTTCATAAATTTTCACACATCAAATGAGTTTTTGTCCAACATAACATTTACTCCTTATGCTTATGTTTGGATTTTCTAATTCAAAGAGGTGAATATTTAGGCATAATTATGGAATTCATGTTGAAACTTCATGCACAAGCCATTGCCTTGCAAACTACACGTCCATTTCAAGTTGTTTGGTCATCAGCATGCAAATACAATTGAGTTTGAGCCTTTTACATGATCATGCAAGCCCATGCAAGGAAAATCTATTTGCCATGCACACGAGCAAACTCACTTGTTCAGCCAATTCCAGCTATAAATACATGTGCTATGCTTCATTATGAACTAACCTAAAGGCGCCTAAAGCTCTGCAGAAATCAATCCCCAACCATACCAAAGGAACTAAGTTCACATTTCTTCAAAATTTCAGATCTGAAATTCAATTGAATCTGGTTGAATCTTCAGATCTAAAGTTCCTAAACCTTCATCATCTAGTTTATTGAAGTTCTGTTTGGCAAAAGGAAGCAAGGAAAGAGACTCAAAGCTCCACAGTTCAAAGGTGTTCATCAACTGGTTTTTTATTTGAAACTCCTTACTCCTTGATCTATTGGCCTTGATATTGTGTTGTCTAAAGTCCTCTCTATAGAGGCATCATTTCTATGTGCTCAATTTTTGAAATCCATGAAGTTCATCATGAACACCATATTTTTCTCCTTCTGATTTCTCTTACTATAGGGCTCAAGAAGAGAAACTAATGGTATAGGGGTGATGTACATCACCCCAGCTTTCCAATGATACGAGGATCACTCGTTTTCATTAAGTTTTTTACCTCTGCAACTCTCACCGAAAAATGAAACCTCGCCGGAGAAGACGGTGGTGTACACCACAGTCTCTTTGCCAAATCAAATCTGGACCATTGGATGCGCTTCCCACGATCTAATCCTGACCCTTGTTATGTTTGACCTCATTTAATGCACGGTACCACGCGCTTGACTCATGTACATGGTAAGCGCGCACTTGTGGAGCGTTTGATCAGCCGCGTCAATTAATGAGGCTTGGTCAGACGCCTCTCCTTTTTTTGATTTTTCTTAATTTCCATTTTATTTCTTTTATTTCATTTTATTTCAAAAATTCAAAACTCTTTCATTTTTTATCCAAAAAATATGGGACCAATTGCATTATTTCTATTTTTATTTCTAATTTCTAAAAATTATTTTTAATATTTTTTATTTCATCATTTGATATTTTTTGTGAATTTTCTCTTTTCTGGTTATTTTTAATTCATTTTAAATAGTTTTTGATATTCAAAAAATACAAAAATATTTTCTCAACCTATCTGGATGATGATGGATCTATGAAAAATATTCTCATCAATTTTTTTAATTAATTTGAGATTTATTTGAGATTTTAGTTCAATTAGGTTATTTTTATTCATTTTTAATTGGTTAAAAATAGTTTCTGACTTTTAAAAATGCTGAAATTTTTTGTCAAACTTTGTTTGACCTTGTTGAACTTAGGATAAATCACTTGGACTTTTCAAAGTTGATGTGAAGTGATTTTGAAGTTTGACCTTTCTTTAATATTTTAATTCAAGTTTATTTTCAAATATTAAAAATGCCAAAAATATTTTATTCATTTCATGACTTCCAATCTTCATCTCATTTCTGTTTTTGATTGCTTGACCATGATCCTCAATGTCATTGGTCAACACTTGTTGATTGGTACATTCCATTTAGTGCACTTATTTCTTTTCATTATCCATCTTCTTCTTCTTCTTCTTTTCTTTTTGATCAATGAGTCAAAGGTTGATAAGTTAGCATTGATTAGGGAAGCTTAATCTTCCTTGATTCAAATCTAATTCATCTTGATCAAATGATCAAGTGAATGGCATTGCATTAAGGATAGGTTGCTTCCTAAATCATGCAAAAGACTTAAACCAATACAAGATCATTTCCCATTTTTCTTTTTGGCATGGCAAGTTGTTGGAACTTGGTTCACTAATCAAGACTTCTAACTTTTGTTGTTGCCTACATTATTATTGACCGGCGTCAGATAATTATGACTTCTACATAAGTCCAATTACGATTGCTTAACATAGCGCTAAATTTGCCTTATGGCACACTAATTACTAACATTAACCATTAACCATTAACATTTACTTTTTGCACTTTACTTTTATGCAATTTACTATTCTTGTACATATTATTCATTTGTTTTTTCTTTTGCTCACTTGAGCACATGTTTATGTTAATGCAATTTGCCTTTTGCTCACTTGAGCACATATAATTCTGTATATATCATTTGTGCTTGTGTTTTGTTTTGATTGTTGTTGACCATAATACAAAGAATTGGACAAAAATGGACTTAGACTTTAGGACTTTCCCTATGCTAATTTGATGTCAAAGAGCAATTAGGCCTCATGCCTTTAGAATGCTTAAAGCTTGAAGATGACCTTGAAAGGACCAACTTATAAACTCTTCTTGTCCATTCCTTGTTTGTTTTGCTAGAATCTTTTGATGTGTGCGTTCTTGTGCTAGGGATTCCACCTTGATTCAAATTGAGGAACCATTGCCATGAGATTCTAAGAGAGAGAGATCCAAGATACATTTGGGAGCTTTTCAGGAGTTCTTTTGATTCATGTTTGCTTGAGTTTATGCTTATGTGATTGCTTATTCCAAAGGATGGGAGATACTTGGATCATCAATATTGTCTCAAGAGAGGAACTCCATTTGTGGTTTTGCTTCTTGTCCCTTATCTCTTGGATGTTTAGGACTTTAGCCATTCTTCTTCTTCTTTCCACTCTAACCCAAGCCAAAACCTCTGTGCAAACATTTAAAATTTGTTTTCAACATTAGAAACCTAAGCCTTATGCTTTTGATTTTCAAACTTTCTTTTCTTAATACTTATCTGGAATTGAATCTTTAAATCCACTTTAACTATATTTTGTAAATACTTTTCATTGGTAAATATAACCCATTCAAAATACTTTTTGTGGTTTCAATGGCCACCTTCTTAATCAAACTTTTCATAACCTTTAGCTATTAGGTTTGAGTTATCCTTGAGGTAGATGTAATACTCACCTATATCCTTAGTGATGGACGATGGGTCTTCCATGCTTATTATAGGGTTAACCCCTCACTAGCATGTTGAAGCTATCCTCACATGGTGGATTTGTGGTTTTAGGTTGAGTTTTCTCCCTTGGATAACAAAAGACCTTAAGGCTTTTGGACCAATCAATTCACCAACTCATTTTGAGATTTTTACCCCGAACTACGAGGTTTTGATCCTAATCTTTTTTTAGATGGTACGTAGGCAATGGGTTTATCCATCCAAACACAAAATGTAAATAAACTTTTACATTCTCTTCTCCTCTCTTCAATCATGTTTGCACAAACAAATTTTCACCAAATACCAACCTTACAACAAATGTGAAAAGGGCTCCCTAGGAGTGCCTAGGATGTTTTGGGTGCTTAAAACTTTCCCATTGCATAACCAACCCCTTTACCCAGATCTCTGACATTTTTACTAGTTTTTGATTCGATAAAACTTTTAGGTTTTTGTTCACTTTCTAACCATTCCTTTGGATAAATAGAAGTGCGGTGGCGACTCGACTTGTATGATTTACCTTGGATTTAGTCAATATCTCTAATGGTAACGAATACCCCGCTACACATTTTCAAAGTTATTAGAATCAACGCATTGATAGATTATAAAAAGAGCTTTATAATCTTTCTTCTTCAATTCTTTGTGTGCAACTTTTTCTTCATCTATCGCATTTGTTGCAAGTGGTGTCACTCTCTCGTTCACAATATCCCAAATATCTTGATAAGAAAAAATAATCTTTATCTGCTTGCATCAACTCTCGTAATTCTGATTCTTCAGAATTTGGAGACTTGGCGAAAAATATCCATTTGGATGATTCATCATATTATGCTTCCAAGAACCTCTTAACCAATGCTTTAGATACTAGATGTTGGAATTAAACACAAGATTTTGAGTAATTCCGAATCAATCTTGATGAACAAGATTCATACCATCACATGCTACGGTATTTGGTTTAGACACTATTTATGTTTATATTTTTTCTTTTTACGATGAAGTTACACGCTTTTGTGTGCTTATTTGTCCACTTTGAGACGATTTTTGGGGTTCAATCACTGTTAGGCTAAATAAGCGGGTGAGGGTTATCCAACTCAGAAGGTGTAGTTTCCTTTTACTGTCTTTTCATAATTTTGGCGCTAAACTTATTTATTTCCCAACCAATCATACATGCATGTGAGTTTAATTTATGTCGAACTGTCATTATAAACTTATAAGGGAGTACTTCTCAGAAGTTGAGTATCATGGCACAAATCTACACGTTGGACTCATATCTTACTTCGGGGAACCTAATTTGTCAAACTTTCTCGATGTCCCTAGTCATGTCCTTTCATCCCTCATAATCGAAGCTTTTCAAGAAAAAAAATTAGAACGGTCCTAATTTGGGAAAAGCTTTGAAATATTGATCTTTTTTTAAAAAGAAAAATAACAGAAACAACTAAAGAACAAGTAAAATCATAAACATAAACACAGAAGAAAGGAAAAACAAACTAAAAATAAAGAAGTACCCCCCCTCCCCCCCCCCCCCCCCCCCCCTTATTTGAACAAAAATTATCCTCAATGTTTTAGCCCAAGCAATAGGGAGTGAACTTACAAAGACCTCATTCGGGAGGCGGGAAGCGCAACATAAGTTTTTGCAATATCAACTGGACATCATCCAAGACCTCCCTTGCCTTGTTTGCTCTACCTTCATGCCTTGAATTTCTGATTGTACCCACTCCATCTATCATGATTATCATTCAAAGACCCGACTTCATTTTGGGTTGGATGAGTGGGTGGGGGGGGGGCAATGTCGTCTTCCATAGTGGTACTTGTAGCATGGTTAGCAAAATAGGGGTCTCCCTCCTCCTCGGATGAGTTACCCGAAGTGGGGGTTCCTACCTTGTAGAGCCAATTATTCACATATGTCAATCGTTACATTCATAAGGTTAGGCAAGTCAGAATAGCCTTGTTATGGATCATCACCGGGTAAGTGTTATAATCTACATAAATCATACCTTGATGCACAAGGGAATCCATATCAATGTTATTCCTACCCTGAACAATATGATCATCTACCAAGTTAAATTCAATCACAAGGTGCTCAGCAATTTGGGTAATCATACCCCCCAACAAAATTCCTTTGGTGGTCGCACGAGCAATATTTCCCAAGTATTTAGTTGTGAAGGCAGCTACATTAACGATACAATTATTAGTCATGCAAAACAGAAAAGAAAATACCTCTTTGGGAGGCTACACCAACATTATCACCTTGCCTAAACAAGGTGAAGGTAAACACCTTTTGGGCGTACCAGAAGCAATGGTTTTGAATGGCAGAGGCTTTCACCCATGTGGCGGTATAAAAGCGACCATCGGTAATAACATTCCAAATTTTCTTAACGCCAAAATAATTTGAGACATCTCCCCGCCCATAGATAGGCAATTGGAGAATGTTAAACGATAAGCTTCGATCTAGAGGGGCGAGGGGTCAATAGATCACTAGTTAAAAACTTTGAACAAAAATCAGTTTTGAAAAGTTTATGGCAAACAGAAGTTACCTGAATTAAATCGTCTAACCGAACCTCTATCGAAAAGCTCGGATATGCGTAAATTCTATTAAAGCATGATAATGAACACAAATTGATCAAAGACTTTGGATCACTACCAATTGAATTCTAAGCTACATGGATAGTCTATTTCCAATGATCAATCACTCAAAAAATCTATTGAGGGAAAATATCGAATACCTTGTGTACAATTGATTTTGTTTGGAAATTTATATGATATTGTTGGTCTTAAAATCCAATCACAATATAAAGGACTGTGATCAATTCAACAAAACCTATTTCAAAAGGTAATCAAAAATATTATTCAAATGAATTGATCGCATGATCGATGAATTCAACAATGTGCAAACGAAAAATAAAAGAGATAGAGAGGCAGAGAGAGTACACAAGGATTTGTTTAGAAAGTTCCCCAATCGACCTCTCTATGGGTACTTTTGCCCTTAATCTTACTTTCCAAAACAATATAGATAAGAGAGATGTAGCAATCCAACCCTACAAACCATAATTTGGATATTGATACTGACACCTTATCTTTCCTTGATTAAAGTTTGATCAAGTAACCCAACAGTGCCGATTTGATTCACCGTCTCACGCTACTTCATTTCAAGAAACCCCTTGTTCTTCAAATCTTTCACCCGATCGAATCCAAATCACAAATTGTTGTAACCCAATATTTACCAATATGATCCACCATCACACGCTACTCCTTTGCAAGAATCTTTTGTTCTTCAAAGCCTTCACTCGATCGGATCCATATTATGCAATATTGTCCAAAACCTTCAAATCCTTATTTTATCTTGAATGAAAACCCCAAATAAGTTTTCTTATTTGAAACCCTCAAATATCTCAACCTAATTTACAATTCAATCAATCTAAATTGGACGTTATCAACCCTATTTCTAGATGGCACCCAAACAAATAATGATTATATGTAGCTTATTTCAGTGTATGCATAGAATGAGGTTAAAGATGATGAGAATGTTTTGAAGTCCTGGTTTCATGCAGGTTTACTCTAAAACCTTACTAGAAATGATGCATTTATGAATATTTATATGCATGCATGTTTAGAGACAAAAGGAATGCAAAAGATTTAAAATAATTATGAATTTTTGGAAACATACGTTGCATAAGCCGACATGTGTAAGTCATGTGCTGACCCGTTCGAAGCATGTGCCTACCTATATAATTCATTCATCGACCTTTAGCGACGACGCATCAAACAGAAGCTACATGCTTTTAAAATGTAGTACATGTGTTTGTAAGACCCCAAGTTTGACCCCTAAGATCCCTCATGCCATCTCATAGCTTTGCGTTCGCATTGGGATCACACCTTAGTATCCTCATCACCTATCATTCATAGGGTTTGAATTGGGAGAGATCACCATGCATATTTTATTGTATTATATTTTATTTTTTTCTTCGTTTACTAAAAAAAGAAATATGTCTAGTGTAGTTTTGTTTCTTTTATAGGTAATGTGGGTGTCCATATGTGCCTCACCAAGCTTACGACTAGGGTTTGAGACCCTCAATACAAGAGATAAATCTAGAAAAGGTACACATTAGTTATAAACATCATATATGTATCCCCATGTTCTTTACTTTCCATCATAAGTATATATGATCCCCTAAGAGTAAAGTAACTTCAAGTTTGCAAGTTAGTTCAAGGAGGTTGACCAGAAAAGTCAACTAGTCAAATTTAGGGTTCCCTAGACCCTAACTCCTACAATATTTGTCATATGAAAATGATTCTAAGATAAACGTTACTCTTTATTACATTCCAAACATCTTTCTGTCGCATCCTGCGAAAAATCAACCGGCGAGCTAAAAAGAAAACACACAGAGCCGCCACTAAACGTTATTTATCCCAAGATAGGGAAAGGAAACGCTCAGAGAAACCTGGAAAGACATGGTCTCGCGACCAGAGAGAAAAGGTTCGGGAGTCGGTTACGCGAGGGGAAGGTATTAGCACCCCTCACGTCCTAGGTACTCCTAGGGATCCACGTCCTAGAATAAAGAAAAGGTTGCTAAACATCACACACACACACGGGGAACGCAGGTGGGGTTAAGAGAAACGGGCTCGATAAGACATCGCGTCCTATGCCTACATATCTTGTCTGGAACAAGAATCAGAGCCACTGTAGTTCGGCTTACGCACGCCCAAACCACACAAAACATACAAACGAGCAAGGGTGGCAAACATGGAGCCCGACAACCACTGGATGGAATTATGTCGGCATCCGAACCAAAACACACTCAAAAGGGCAAACGTGGAGCCCGACAGCCAATCACTGGGCTTACGTCGGCATCCGAACCCAAACATACAGTCAGATAACAAGTAAACGCACGCAAAAAAGAAAAAGGTTGCCCGGAGTGGTCTCGCACGACCACCTGCCTACATACCTTGTCTGGAACAAGGATCAGGGCGATGTAGTTCCCCTGAAAGGGACTAAATTGCTAACCAGAAACCGGGGAAAACACGACACTAGGGAGCTGAGACTCGAGCCTAATGTTGTCATGCAAAGTCACCCTAAGTTCGGTTTCTAACCTACTTGCATAAGCAAACTATTCCTAACCAGGAAAGAAGCTAACACACAAGCATACAAGCATACCAATCAACATACATCAAATGAGAACAGGCATCTCACACAATCACGTCAATCAGATATCCACATAACACGCACTATAGCCAAACAAGGGGCTCAATCAATCAGGTTTGACTGCCTAAGCAATCGTCTGTACAGGCTATGTTTGCTCTTAACCTTGCCATCACGAGGCTAAGGTGAAGCAGATGATGGGATGAAGTGAGGATCAGACCTCACAGCTCTTATCCCTAACCAGGGAGAGCTGACAAATGAGCATGGGTCCAGAATAGGGGAACCCTTCTATACTCGATGACTCTGACACAACAGATCTTGGGCTTTTGATCTCAATGCTACAACCATGTAATGGGAGCAAGGAGAAGACTCAACTGAATAGTGGGGGACAGGCTGCTTGTCCCTACCTTCCACCAATTGCCTTCTTTGAAGGGCTTTTCCTGCTTGGCTTAAAAATAAACATACACAAGCATTGCCTCTTAAGGAGGACTTCAGACATTTATTTGCCCGGCCCGGTAACAGCCGGGTCTCCAGACTACATGAAGTTTTAAGAAGTTACCTCAAATGCAAGTTGCTTAAGCAAAGCAAAGCAATAGTTCACAAGGAACTGAGCAACTAAAGTACCTGGAAACAATCAAACTCAATCAGTAATCAATCAGACAAACTATACGGCAAACAATCAAACAGTTTAAACAATACAACACAAAGCAAGCTCAAGGCTTAAGCCCAAGCTCCAACACCTACAAAAAAAATGTTATGTTAGTGTACAAACATCCACAACATCAATCAAAATTGGATTTGGATCATTCTCCATGTACATTATGCTTTTGATCCTGAAAAACCAAGCAAATATTAGCAACTAGACCACTAGGCCAAGCCTAGGGTCCAAAAGCAAGAAAAAAATTAAAACAGCAAGGTATCCACCATCCAACATCAAATTAACATCAAACAAGAGCAAACATCATTGGTTTCATGTTTATATCATCCATCAAGTTCAATTCATGCACAAAACAATCCATATTGGTTCAAATGAAGCACCAAATATACAAACAGAATTATTGCATTGAAATCCATACCAAAACACATCCAAAAATTCTCAAATTAAATACACCTAAACAGGGGTCAATCAAGGTCTACCATGTCAAATTTGAGCTCAATTGGGCAAATGGAACCATGTCAATGAAAATCAACAAAAACAGACACCATTTCATGCTTCAATTCATACCATCAATGCATACATCCACTTCAAAAATTCATATCTCATTGAAAACAAAAAAGAAATGGATGGGACCAAAACAGGAATGTCACATTATGTGTCTACAACATGCATATCAAATTTCATGACCATACAATTCCATATGAGGATTTCCCAATCATTCTACCAACCTATGTCATATGAGCTTGCACAAATGATCTCCAGAAATGAAAAATCATGATCAAATAGAAAATGCAGTGAAAAATTCTACAAAAATTCATACAACATCACGACATGCTAACTAACCATCATGCAAAATTTCAGCCAATTCTAACATGTATAGGTCACTCAAAAAAAATCCTGCAAGTTGACATCAAGAGGTGTGACACAAATTGTCACACCTAAGTTCCAGAATTTGCTGCTCTCTAACCAGGTATCCAAAATTCACGAAATTTACATATAAATAATCCTCAAAGAGTCAAGAACCACCACAAAAATTTTCAAGAATTTATTCTACATTATGAGCATTTCACAATTAAAATGGTGCAAGGTGTCAAAACATCATACATGTGAAACAAGCCTAAGCCAAATAATATTATAACCAAGCACAACTTTGACCAATAGGTCAAAAAAATTCTACACTCATCAATAAAGTCATAGAAAAAATTTCCATATTTTTCTGATTTTTTTACTATTTTTTATGAATTTTTTAATGTGTTGGTGATTTTTAAATAATTATTTAGAACTAATATTAATTAATTAAATTTGTTAATAGCAGTATTGCAATAAGTGGAGGCGGGAAACATGTCTTGAAACTGGACCAAACCAAAAACGGATCAAACTGTAGAATTTTCCAGAAAATTGCTTCTTCTCCCTCGCGCGCCATTACGCTCCTGTTCATCCTCCACTTCCAATTTCGACTTTGCTCATTTCTCCACCAAATCTCACAAATTAATAACCGTTGGAATCGTCTCACCATGTACATCTCAAATATGTAATTAATTCCACCTAAATCCTAACACAGCTCACGGATCGATCGAATAAAGTTTCTCACTCAAAGCTTCGAGTCGCGATTTCTCTCAACTCGCTCAACCATTTTATAAACCGCAAGCACCATTGGATTCTACAAGAAATGCACTACACAAAGCACCTATCAATCGAACAAAACAGGAGATTCGAAATTTCGACATACCGGCAATGGCAGTGCGTAGATCGCGGCTTTAAGCTCCAACTCTTCAAAACAGATGCACAAGAAGTATATAGAAGGTGAATGCTATGCTCCGTTTCAATTACTTCCACTCCTATTGTCCACAATTCAGATTTGCCATGGATGATGAGGTTTTGAACAGTCACGATTTTGTGATCTTTGGATGATGAAGCATGAAAACAGATGGAGTAGAGGTTTAGGTGAGTTCAAATCAAAAGCAATTTCGAAAAAAGGTTGAGAAATGGTGAAGAATTCTTGATTTGAAGATGTTGAGTTCTTGATGAAAATGGAGAGAATGAAAAGTTTCTTGATCCAACTTTGGTAATTGTGAGATTCTGTTATGATTAGGAGATGATTTTGATTATATATGGATGCTTAATTGTAGCTCTAATCACATAATTAGCAAAATGACATGGTTAATGGAAATTGTTATTTTTGTAAGTGAGGGCAAAATGGTAACTTCCACATGACAGCACATGCCAGCTCAAAATTGGTTCCAACATGTCCAAAACACCCTATGTGAAGTGTAGAAACAATTCCCATTGCAATTGGTTGCTTAAATCTCATTTTCACTATGTGTATGTAAAGTATCCATTTTTAGCCATTTCATTCTTCATGCCAAAACTCAAACCATGTGCATTAACCATGAAATGAATATTCAAACACACTTAAAATGCCATTCCTAAGGTGTTGGAAAAAGTCCCATTCAAAAATTCCCAATATTTTGACTTTTGGACAATTTTGCCCCTGGTCCATTTCAGCTGTCCAGTTGAAAAGTGACTTTTTGCCTTGGCCATTTTTGAACAAATCCAATGATGCACCCTCAAAGTACATGTCAAATGGAGTTTGTGCATATAAAGAACTTGCAATTTGGACAAAGTATGTGGAAGTTATGGCCTCCTGATTACGGTCTTTTCTGAAATTCAATGAGCCATATTTTGCAAACCGTACATTGGATTTTCAAGTTCTTGGACTTTTTGGAAAGGTGAGAACAAGATCTACATCTGTCATGTTGAACAATTTTTCATTTGAAGCTTCCTTGGACTTCTGTTTTTGAGGTCAAAAACTTTCCATTTTTGGAAACTTCAGTTACAAGTCACTTGCTATTTTTGGCAGTTTTTGTCCTGACTTGATTTTCTTCATTTTTAAGCCTTGCAATCTCATTTAACACTTGTTCCAACATGAATGAAGTGTGTCTAACTCATTTCCACCTCCACATCCATCAGATCAAGCACAGTTGACCACAGTTGACTTTTCATCTGATAGATAAATTTGGCAATGCATTGATCAATTTAAGCCCCAATCTCCAACTGAAATGGCTCAAGGGTGACACCCTAGCCTCAATAATCACCATATAATCACAAAATGATCCTCATCATCATCTCAAACACCATCTCCTGATTAAACCCTGATTGGCCCAATACAACTGATTAGGGTTGACCAGTGGTCAAAACCCTAATCTCAAGGAATCTTCTTCAATCTCCTGATGACATCCAACCATGATGATGATGATGTATCAATTCAAACAAGATGAAGACCAATATCCTTGGAAATCATGAAACCCTAATTCACAGTCCTATCCCCAGATGGCCCATGATCAGTCAAAACCCTAGCTTGCACCTTTGAACTTCCTCATCTCCTGATTAAGACTTGGGAAGATGGCTTGCACTATGTAACCACATGTTATGCAATATGAAATGCCTAATGCCCTAAAATGATATGCAAATATGTTAATGCTAGTCCCAAGAGAGGAGGGCAAATTTTGAGGTGTTACAGCTGCCCCTATTCAATCCACTGTGAACCTGTCGATACGAAATAGCCTCGGCTTTCGGATGATCAGGATGAAGAGTGATTGAATACCAAGAACAGACGAACAATTTGCACTCTGATGGGATAATAATTAACAGCGCCTGTTAGCATCGGCGAAGAAACAAACTCGAAAAACGTCGACCTGGATACCAAAATAAATGGTAACGCAGGGATAACCATGGTCTGAACACCACATCCACTCGGGATTCTCATTCTTTTTTTGCTTTTCTTGAACCCCGAAAATTTTCTCTTCTTCTACCTGGTCCGAAAACCACTTCGGTCTGAACTCCGAAAAACTGGCCTGAATACCATAAGTGCTTCAACCTGATAGTCGGAAACTTCACTAATCACCACTCTAAGGGCAACACGTCAGAGGGTACACCTTCAACCAGACACTGACTGTTGACTGGGAAGAAACTCGACGTTTACTGAACATCGGACGATGATGTTTACTGACACCAAAAAAAAGCTCGACCAGACATTAACCAATGACCGGGAGGAAACTCGATGTTTACAGGCACCGAACAATGATGTTGACATGACATCAAACAATGATGCGGACAGACATCAAACAATGATGCGGACAGACATCAAACAATGATGCGGACAGACATCAAACAATGATGCGGACAGACATCAAACAATGATGCGGACAGACATCAAACAATGATGCGGACAGACATCAAACAATGATGCGGACAGACATCAAACAATGATGCAGACAGACATCAAACAATGATGCGGACAGACATCAAACAATGATGCGGACAGACATCAAACAATGATGCGGACAGACATCAAACAATGATGCGGACAGACATCAATCAATGATGCGGACAGACATCAAACAATGATGCGGACAGACATCAAACAATGATGCGGACAGACATCAAACAATGATGCGGACAGACATCAAACAATGATGCGGACAGACATCAAACAATGATGCGGACAGACATCAAACAATGATGCGGACAGACATCAAACAATGATGCGGACAGACATCAAACAATGATGCGGACAGACATCCAACAATGATGCGGACAGACATCAAACAAATGATCGACCAAACACTTACTGGTGTCTGGGAAGAAACGGTGGTTCCAAACTCACAATGCTGAACTCCTCGGAGCATCGTCTTCACTGTCCGACAAAACCAAATCTCAAGCGGTAACCACGGCTTGAATCGCGCTGATCGCGTAACGACTTCCGACTGTATCCCCATCTCTGTCCGACGGGAACATTTCCTCCAATATCGCACTACTGGGGAACATTGCTGATCTGACGTTGTGATGCTAATCTCCTCAGAGTAACATCTTCACCTTTGGTGAACCCCAAATCTTCAAGCGGTAACCACAGTTTGGGTTGCGTTGAATACATCCCTTTTCCATCTCCGTCCGACGGAAGGAGTCTTCTCCAGTGTCGTACCACTGGGACAATACTTTTGATCAAATCATGAGGCTATACTACTCGGAGTAACACCTTCACTTTCTGGCAAAACACCTCTCGAACGGTAACCACAGCTTGAGACTAGCTGACGTTTGCAATGATGCATGATTGATTTTTTCTGCGTAATGCTCCATAATTATGGAAATGCTACGCGATTATTCATTTTTCTATGCAATATGCCATGTTATTTTTTCATGATGAATGCATAAAAATATCCCTCTCAAGGGACTCTGCTGAGGAACTCGCCACTGCTCCGATTTCCATCCTGCCGGGGATAGCACTGCTGCTAGGAAATAGACAACCCTTGCTGAGGATACAGATCCTTTGCACCCAACCCTCTCGAGGACATGCTGGGGAATACCTCCTTTGCACCCCACCCTCTCGAGGACATGCTGGGGATACAGATCCTTCACTGCACTCTGTGGGAATACCACAGTCTTTGACTTGCTGGGGATATAGATCCCAACTCTGCTTTGGGAACCCTCACAGATACTCCCGCTGGGGAAATGAGCAATCTTCAACCTGCTGGGGGAATACCATCCAGACCCTGCTAGGGGAACGACAACTACTCCGCTGGGGAGGACCCAATCAATCCACATGTAGGATACCCTCGGCTGGGGATGCAGATATTCGTCTGCTACGGAAACTCGTTCAATCCACTGGTAGAATGAACACTGTTGGAGAGATATGTCATTGAAAAAACCCGCTCCACTCGGGGAACTGCTGGAGATATATTTCTTTGAACCCGCTCCACTCGGGGACTAGCTGAGGAAATGAGAAAAGTTGGTCTAGAACACCCGTCGATTCGTCGAATCACGGTATCTACCTCCCAATCTCGTACCGACTTTCCACTTTTGGGGAATTTCCAGACTCGTCTGGACCTTTTCTACTCCATCATCTTGTATTACAGGTCGCTCCTTGCTCGACGAGAACGTACTCCTGGGATTTATACAAATCTCAATCTTTCGACTTTGAAGAGTCTTCTTGATTAATTCCAAAGGTCGTCGGACGTCTCTCGTCGTCTCTCCACCGTTCCTCCTTCGTCCCTGATCGAACTCTGCGGGGAATTGCATACTTTCAAGTCTTCCGACTTTGAAGAGTATTCTTGATTACCCTCAAGGATCGCCGTACGCCTCAACGCCTTCGTCATTCTTTCATATTCTCTCGTCCCTGAGCCTGAGCGAACTCCCTGGGGATCTATTACAAAGCTTCCACATCACAACCTGCAAGTGAGTGAAGAATATCTAACAATTCCTGCAAAACAGACCGTCAGATAAAACCGTGCCCCAGGCGTGTCAAGATTTCAACACTTGGGTCACTCAACCTTCCAAATAAGACTTCAAGCTTTCAATCTTATAAACATGCATTGGAAGGTACCTGTATGTCTTAAAATGCAAAATTCTTTATCAAAATATCTGGATGTTTTTGCAATCAAAGCGGTTATGAAAAACAAAAACAAAATTATTTGACTGAATATGCATTTTATTGATTGGAAAAGTGTGGCTCAAATGAGCAATACAAAAGGAAGCAATTCCTGAAAAGAGGTAATTGCACAAAAGGAAAAATCTATCCTAATGGCAATGTGAAACCCGTGATCTCATCAAGTTCCAACTCGGTTACACCCCATATGTCCTCAGACTCTCCATGCTTTCTGCCTTCTGAACAAGACGCTTCTGATCGATCCCTACCGGGTATTATCCATGATGCTTTAACTGAAGCGCAAACGATCATGCTGGACGCAGTTGTTCGTTTCAATCCCTCTTTTGCCTGGACCGCCCTTTCGGGTTTTCAGTCCACCGGGATACCCTTTTTTGCCCAAGTCGCCTTTCCAGGTTTTCGACTTGCCGGGTGTACATTTTTTCATTTTATCCCTAACTTTTGCCCGAACCTTTCTTTCTGTTTTTGGTTCGCCGGGATGCCCATTTTTGCCTGGACTATTTTGTTCTTTTCGTCCAGCGGGTCTCTTTATACGAAATATTTTTTAACTGCGTCCGCATTCACAGGGGATGGAAAATCCTCGCCATCCATGGTCGTTAACAACAAGGCTCCGCCAGAGAAAACCTTCTTGACCATGCTGGGGATTTATGACTGAGTGTCCGTTTGCCCCTTCGATCGTTTTGAGGAGGAAGGATCCTTTTCAGCACCATATCACCCATGTGATACACCCGAGGTCGTACTTTCTCGTCAAAACACGCTTCATCCTCTGCTGGTACAACTGCCCATGACAGATGGCTGCTAGCCTCTTTTCCTCTATCAGGCTCCACTATTCGCACCGGGTCCTTACCCATTCAGCCTCTTGCAACTTCACGTCCCTCAGGACTCTCAAAGAGGGAATCTGAACCTCAACAGGTAATACAGCCTCCATTCCATATACCAATGAGAAAGGAATTGCCCCAGTAGGCGTGCGTACCGACGTTTGATACCCATGCAACGCAAACGGCAACATCTCATGCCAGTCTCTGTAGGTTACCACCATTTTCTGCCCAATCACGCCGTCGGTGCATTCAAACGTTATCCGGGCAACAAAAGCTCATTCACCTTAACCTCCCCATCAGACATCAGAATCCGTTCGGATTCGGGGTCCGGCCGCTCCTCCGGGATCGGTCACTCTCAATCTTTCGATTGGAGCACCTCGAGATGTCCTCATCAGGGAATTCAAACTTCATCGGTTGAAAATCCTCAATAGGTTGTAGAGCGATGTAATCAGACAATACCCCTTGATTGCTTTCTGAGAGCATCACCAATCAGTCAACATTCTTTTGCTCTTTCGCAACCCATCCGGTCAATGCTGGATTCTCAAACCCATACTTGATCAGATCCATCTCGGAAATCCACAAAGTAGTATGAATCAGCATAAACTGTCTCAGTCGGCGAGCAGCCTATGCCAAAGTACATCAAGTTTTCTCGAACAGTGAATGTATTGTTTCACAGTCGACAAACTTTTTGCTAAGGTAAATTGCATGCTCTTTTCGACAAGACGCGTCATGCTGACCCACTTCACCTTGTAGACCCCTCGAAGGCCGTCAAGTACAGATTAACAATTGTTCCTTTCACAGGAGGCATCAGAATCGGAGGCTCCTGCCACTTTTCTTTTATTCTTTCCATGCCCCTTGGCAATCATTATTTCACCTGACCGTTTGATCTTTCTTTTTTTTTTCAACATCTTGAATATGGGTTCACACGTGGCCGTTAGATGAGATGTGAACCATGACAGGTAGTTCAATCTATCTATGAAACCACGAACCTCTCTTCTATTCCCTCGGTTCAGGCATTTTTTTTTTTTTTTAAGCAGGAGCAACCTCGATTCCTCTCTGACACTTATAATGAACCCCAACGATTTACCGGACCACACTCTGATAGTGCACTTACTCGAATTCAACCTCAGTTTGAATTGTCTCAACCAGTTAACCAACTTGGCCAGATCTACCAAATGCCCCTCTTCTGTTTGGGACTTTGCTATCATGTCATAGCATTCGATTTCAACTTCATGATGAATCACATCACGAAACAAAGTCACCATGGTTTTCTGATATAGGCACTGGCATTCTGCTTCTCTAGAGGACAGTCTTCTCTCCATGGTAGCTTGTACACAACGACATTGGTAGCCGTCCTGGCATATCCTGACACGACCAGGTGAAGGCATCCACATGCGCTTTCAACACGGCTACCATTCCGCTCTCGACTTGCCTCTGAAGCGGCTCTAATTTTCACTTCCTTCCTGACCTCGGCGGTGCTTGGAACAACAACCTCAACCCGCTTCACGTGCGGCTGAATCACCTTCTCCTCTTGTTTCAACATCTTGGCTAATTTCCAGCAGATCACAATCTTCTTCGTCTTCTTCTTCAGCAAGATAGATCGAATTGTCGAAGTCATATGAGGGGTAACCAAATTGTTATCAACGAGATCCGGAAACTTGTTTTTGAAGTTGGGACGAGACAAATCAAAAAGAAAAAATGAAAATAAACATTGCCATTTTTATTTGTTTTTAAACTGTAAAAATAATTGAAAAACAGGGAACACCGTTTTTTGACTGAAAAACATCCATTTATTAATGATGCAGAAATGCAAATTTAAACATGAGGTGGCCCTTACAATGAGCCATTACGTGTCGGGCAACACGTATGGCTTTCATGCATATAAACTGAAAACAAGAAATAATACTCTTCCAGACGAGTAACAATGTTGATCTTTCAAACCCTCCAGTTCAGGATTTGCTGCCCTGGTGCACACGGTTTTACCCAACCATCCAGCTTACAGTCACTGTTGGTCTTTCCACCCACTGCCCGGGTGTAATCTGAATCTTCAGCAATTGCACTCACCGTCGCTTGACCATGGACCGGTATGGGATTAGCATTAACATTCGGTGACGGCGCAAAATTGATAGCTTTGGAGTCCACCAGATCTTGGACGACATTCTTGAATGCTCTACAGCCCTCAATGTTATGCCCCTGCGTACCAGAATGAAATTCACACTTGGCATTCTCATCGTAATCAGGAGGCCACTGATCTGTTCTTATCGGAACCATCGCCCTCGGCTGGACCAACCCCAAATCCCTCAACTTTTTGAACAGCACGGCATATGACACGGGCGGTTTGTCGAAGTGACGATCAACTCCTTTCCCTTTCACCTGGTACCCGGCTCTCGATTGCGGTGGCTGACGTTGCTGTCTGGCTGACTGATTACCAGCAGGGATGTTTACCGCAGCAGCATGCTGATAATAACGACCCCCACTATATCCTCTTTGCTCATACACAGCACTCGAGTCACCCTCATTCTTGCGCTGACCGTTCCCGAATGGTTTCTTTGATCCCGATGACGAAGCGCTACCACCCTGGATCTTCCCCATTTTCAGCCAACTTTCAATTCTTTCCCCTGCCACCACAATATCAGCAAAGTTGGTGACGGGACAACCCACCATTCTCTCGGCAAAGACCCCTTGCAGGGTACCCATGAATAAATCGGACATCTCCCGATCCACCAAAGGAGGTTGAACTCTGGCCGCCAACTCCCTCCACCTCTGAGCATACTCTTTAAACCCTTCAGTATTCTTCTGAGACATACCCTGCAGCTGGGTACGACTCGGGGCCATATCAGCATTGAACTGATACTGTTTAAAGAAAGCATCTCCCAGATCTTGCCAACCCTTGATGTCAGCAGATTTCAGCTTGGTGTACCACTCCAGAGATCCTCCAGACAGACTGTCCTGGAAGAAGTACATCCACAGCTTCTGATCCGTCGTGTAGGCAGAAATCTTACGTACGAAAGCTTGGAGGTGAGTTTCCGGGCAGGAACTCCCATTGTATTTGTCAAAGGCCGGCGCTTTGAATTTCTGTGGGATCACAATCCCCTCAACCAACCCCATGTTGGACATATTCACCACCCCCGGCGTGGCATAACTCTCCAGCACCTTGATTTTCTCAGCCAGCAGCTGAATTTCCTTGTTCTGCGGAGGAATGTTGTAAGGAACAAAAGGCTCATTTTGCATTGAGAACTGGTCAGCCTCCCTGTCTTCCTCCTGGTCTTCATCAAACCCATAGAACGGAGGCAAAAGATTGTCTTTCTGATTCTGCCCCGGTTGGCCACCAGCACCAGCATTATTCACCACACCAACTGTTGCTCTTTTTTCACCGTCTCTGGATCCACCCAGCCCCTGATTGGAGACACCATCCAGGTTAATTACACTGTTAGCAGCTGAAGCCCGCTCGAGCTTTTCGACCTTATCTGCCAGAGCTTTCTGACCAACTGCAAAGCCTTGCATGATGTTGATCAGCTCATTCATCTTGTCCTTCAGCTCGAGAATATCTGTGTTTGGGAGATCCATCAGTCGAGGAGTATTTCTTCTGGTATAATATCTGTGAGGGCGTGTTGAGTGCAAAGGTACAGTTCTGCGAGCGCGAGCAATGATTCCTGCAAAACAGCAAACAGGTTAATATGCATGAATGCAACGTCCATCCATATGAGGAACACTTTGTCTCTTGATTTTGGTTTCATCGAGACAGATAATATTTTGACATCCACATTCTGAAATTCAAGATGTCTCTCAACCAGATTCTCCATCCATAATACTCCCCATATGGCTAGACTCAGGTTTGATGCAGATGAATGCAAGATGTGATGATGCAGATGTATGAGTGCAATGCGTTGCCATCCTCCCAGCCACCTGATCATCTGCGCTGAATCTGGGTTTCTGAACTGATCATAACCATCTGAGGAATAAACAATCACAATTCTGACCCACTGGTTCCGAAATAAACGGAAGACAGATACATCATCATCATCACTGAACCAACTCTGAGCAGATACCACAATCATCTAAAAACGGCCCAGGGAATCCGAAATAAACGGATCCCCACTGATAAATAACTCGGCCCGGGGAATCCTGAAATAAACGGATCCCCACTGATAAGTCACGGACAGCACTCCGGCGTCACGGCAATAAATGACCATAAATCCGACTTATAATTATGTCTCTGAATCACAGATCAAAAGTCACCATCTGAAGGCTATCTGAACAAACATCTGACAGAACAACCCTCCCCTCACAGGTAAGTTCTAATCAAGTCATCCTAAGGCGGATAATGGTCTCGACAATCGGGCGGAGATACTCAATGGGTTTGCCCTTTCGGGTGTGCCATTGTAGCTCCCTTAAAATCGTCTAAACCAAAGATCCGGGAATGATCGGTCACCAGAGTCAACAACTCAAATGGAGTGACTCAAACAAAGCGGAATATCCACAGAGATGAGCACTATCAAGTGAGCCTCGTCCGGCTTGTGGCACATCACGCCGCCAGGCACATGTTGACTTAACATGAAAGAGGCAACGTGAGACCACACTAGTCCTAGGTGTATACTCGGGCCTGGGTTTTAGCCCCACTCAGAACACCCACCCCACACAACAGAACCACCTGCAGAGGACCGCAACAACATGATAGTATGATGCATGCAAACATTTAATGCAAATATATACACACTGGTTAGTATAATAAATGCAATAAATAACACAAACAAGCAACCTAAACTAATCCTAGAACGCTAGGAAGGACTCGCTTAGGGACGATGGACCAGCATAGGTCTACATCGCAATTCCCCAGCAGAGTCGCCAGCTGTCGCATCCTGCGAAAAATCAACCGGCGAGCTAAAAAGAAAACACACAGAGCCGCCACTAAACGTTATTTATCCCAAGATAGGGAAAGGAAACGCTCAGAGAAACCTGGAAAGACATGGTCTCGCGACCAGAGAGAAAAGGTTCGGGAGTCGGTTACGCGAGGGGAAGGTATTAGCACCCCTCACGTCCTAGGTACTCCTAGGGATCCACGTCCTAGAATAAAGAAAAGGTTGCTAAACATCACACACACACACGGGGAACGCAGGTGGGGTTAAGAGAAACGGGCTCGATAAGACATCGCGTCCTATGCCTACATATCTTGTCTGGAACAAGGATCAGGGCGATGTAGTTCCCCTGAAAGGGACTAAATTGCTAACCAGAAACCGGGGAAAACACGACACTAGGGAGCTGAGACTCGAGCCTAATGTTGTCATGCAAAGTCACCCTAAGTTCGGTTTCTAACCTACTTGCATAAGCAAACTATTCCTAACCAGGAAAGAAGCTAACACACAAGCATACAAGCATACCAATCAACATACATCAAATGAGAACAGGCATCTCACACAATCACGTCAATCAGATATCCACATAACACGCACTATAGCCAAACAAGGGGCTCAATCAATCAGGTTTGACTGCCTAAGCAATCGTCTGTACAGGCTATGTTTGCTCTTAACCTTGCCATCACGAGGCTAAGGTGAAGCAGATGATGGGATGAAGTGAGGATCAGACCTCACAGCTCTTATCCCTAACCAGGGAGAGCTGACAAATGAGCATGGGTCCAGAATAGGGGAACCCTTCTATACTCGATGACTCTGACACAACAGATCTTGGGCTTTTGATCTCAATGCTACAACCATGTAATGGGAGCAAGGAGAAGACTCAACTGAATAGTGGGGGACAGGCTGCTTGTCCCTACCTTCCACCAATTGCCTTCTTTGAAGGGCTTTTCCTGCTTGGCTTAAAAATAAACATACACAAGCATTGCCTCTTAAGGAGGACTTCAGACATTTATTTGCCCGGCCCGGTAACAGCCGGGTCTCCAGACTACATGAAGTTTTAAGAAGTTACCTCAAATGCAAGTTGCTTAAGCAAAGCAAAGCAATAGTTCACAAGGAACTGAGCAACTAAAGTACCTGGAAACAATCAAACTCAATCAGTAATCAATCAGACAAACTATACGGCAAACAATCAAACAGTTTAAACAATACAACACAAAGCAAGCTCAAGGCTTAAGCCCAAGCTCCAACACCTACAAAAAAAATGTTATGTTAGTGTACAAACATCCACAACATCAATCAAAATTGGATTTGGATCATTCTCCATGTACATTATGCTTTTGATCCTGAAAAACCAAGCAAATATTAGCAACTAGACCACTAGGCCAAGCCTAGGGTCCAAAAGCAAGAAAAAAATTAAAACAGCAAGGTATCCACCATCCAACATCAAATTAACATCAAACAAGAGCAAACATCATTGGTTTCATGTTTATATCATCCATCAAGTTCAATTCATGCACAAAACAATCCATATTGGTTCAAATGAAGCACCAAATATACAAACAGAATTATTGCATTGAAATCCATACCAAAACACATCCAAAAATTCTCAAATTAAATACACCTAAACAGGGGTCAATCAAGGTCTACCATGTCAAATTTGAGCTCAATTGGGCAAATGGAACCATGTCAATGAAAATCAACAAAAACAGACACCATTTCATGCTTCAATTCATACCATCAATGCATACATCCACTTCAAAAATTCATATCTCATTGAAAACAAAAAAGAAATGGATGGGACCAAAACAGGAATGTCACATTATGTGTCTACAACATGCATATCAAATTTCATGACCATACAATTCCATATGAGGATTTCCCAATCATTCTACCAACCTATGTCATATGAGCTTGCACAAATGATCTCCAGAAATGAAAAATCATGATCAAATAGAAAATGCAGTGAAAAATTCTACAAAAATTCATACAACATCACGACATGCTAACTAACCATCATGCAAAATTTCAGCCAATTCTAACATGTATAGGTCACTCAAAAAAAATCCTGCAAGTTGACATCAAGAGGTGTGACACAAATTGTCACACCTAAGTTCCAGAATTTGCTGCTCTCTAACCAGGTATCCAAAATTCACGAAATTTACATATAAATAATCCTCAAAGAGTCAAGAACCACCACAAAAATTTTCAAGAATTTATTCTACATTATGAGCATTTCACAATTAAAATGGTGCAAGGTGTCAAAACATCATACATGTGAAACAAGCCTAAGCCAAATAATATTATTACCAAGCACAACTTTGACCAATAGGTCAAAAAATTCTACACTCATCAATAAAGTCATAGAAAAAATTTCCATATTTTTCTGATTTTTTTACTATTTTTTATGAATTTTTTAATGTGTTGGTGATTTTTAAATAATTATTTAGAACTAATATTAATTAATTAAATTTGTTAATAGCAGTATTGCAATAAGTGGAGGCGGGAAACATGTCTTGAAACTGGACCAAACCAAAAACGGATCAAACTGTAGAATTTTCCAGAAAATTGCTTCTTCTCCCTCGCGCGCCATTACGCTCCTGTTCATCCTCCACTTCCAATTTCGACTTTGCTCATTTCTCCACCAAATCTCACAAATTAATAACCGTTGGAATCGTCTCACCATGTACATCTCAAATATGTAATTAATTCCACCTAAATCCTAACACAGCTCACGGATCGATCGAATAAAGTTTCTCACTCAAAGCTTCGAGTCGCGATTTCTCTCAACTCGCTCAACCATTTTATAAACCGCAAGCACCATTGGATTCTACAAGAAATGCACTACACAAAGCACCTATCAATCGAACAAAACAGGAGATTCGAAATTTCGACATACCGGCAATGGCAGTGCGTAGATCGCGGCTTTAAGCTCCAACTCTTCAAAACAGATGCACAAGAAGTATATAGAAGGTGAATGCTATGCTCCGTTTCAATTACTTCCACTCCTATTGTCCACAATTCAGATTTGCCATGGATGATGAGGTTTTGAACAGTCACGATTTTGTGATCTTTGGATGATGAAGCATGAAAACAGATGGAGTAGAGGTTTAGGTGAGTTCAAATCAAAAGCAATTTCGAAAAAAGGTTGAGAAATGGTGAAGAATTCTTGATTTGAAGATGTTGAGTTCTTGATGAAAATGGAGAGAATGAAAAGTTTCTTGATCCAACTTTGGTAATTGTGAGATTCTGTTATGATTAGGAGATGATTTTGATTATATATGGATGCTTAATTGTAGCTCTAATCACATAATTAGCAAAATGACATGGTTAATGGAAATTGTTATTTTTGTAAGTGAGGGCAAAATGGTAACTTCCACATGACAGCACATGCCAGCTCAAAATTGGTTCCAACATGTCCAAAACACCCTATGTGAAGTGTAGAAACAATTCCCATTGCAATTGGTTGCTTAAATCTCATTTTCACTATGTGTATGTAAAGTATCCATTTTTAGCCATTTCATTCTTCATGCCAAAACTCAAACCATGTGCATTAACCATGAAATGAATATTCAAACACACTTAAAATGCCATTCCTAAGGTGTTGGAAAAAGTCCCATTCAAAAATTCCCAATATTTTGACTTTTGGACAATTTTGCCCCTGGTCCAATTCAGCTGTCCAGTTGAAAAGTGACTTTTTGCCTTGGCCATTTTTGAACAAATCCAATGATGCACCCTCAAAGTACATGTCAAATGGAGTTTGTGCATATAAAGAACTTGCAATTTGGACAAAGTATGTGGAAGTTATGGCCTCCTGATTACGGTCTTTTCTGAAATTCAATGAGCCATATTTTGCAAACCGTACATTGGATTTTCAAGTTCTTGGACTTTTTGGAAAGGTGAGAACAAGATCTACATCTGTCATGTTGAACAATTTTTCATTTGAAGCTTCCTTGGACTTCTGTTTTTGAGGTCAAAAACTTTCCATTTTTGGAAACTTCAGTTACAAGTCACTTGCTATTTTTGGCAGTTTTTGTCCTGACTTGATTTTCTTCATTTTTAAGCCTTGCAATCTCATTTAACACTTGTTCCAACATGAATGAAGTGTGTCTAACTCATTTCCACCTCCACATCCATCAGATCAAGCACAGTTGACCACAGTTGACTTTTCATCTGATAGATAAATTTGGCAATGCATTGATCAATTTAAGCCCCAATCTCCAACTGAAATGGCTCAAGGGTGACACCCTAGCCTCAATAATCACCATATAATCACAAAATGATCCTCATCATCATCTCAAACACCATCTCCTGATTAAACCCTGATTGGCCCAATACAACTGATTAGGGTTGACCAGTGGTCAAAACCCTAATCTCAAGGAATCTTCTTCAATCTCCTGATGACATCCAACCATGATGATGATGATGTATCAATTCAAACAAGATGAAGACCAATATCCTTGGAAATCATGAAACCCTAATTCACAGTCCTATCCCCAGATGGCCCATGATCAGTCAAAACCCTAGCTTGCACCTTTGAACTTCCTCATCTCCTGATTAAGACTTGGGAAGATGGCTTGCACTATGTAACCACATGTTATGCAATATGAAATGCCTAATGCCCTAAAATGATATGCAAATATGTTAATGCTAGTCCCAAGAGAGGAGGGCAAATTTTGAGGTGTTACACTTTCATGTTCGCATAAAGATCTAAGTTTTCTTGGAAAGTCATTTTTTATGTTGAAAGATTATAAGTCATTTTGTCTGTGCCCTATATAGAAGGTCAACTTCCAAGAATCATAACTTCCTCAATTTTTGTGATATGAAGACGATCTAAGTTTTATTATTAATTTAAATATGTCTTCTTAAACTTTTCTTCTTTTAGTAATATGAAATTCTACTTGCAAGATCATATACTAAGAGGAAATATTATAGGTCCATTTTGGCCCTCATCATTGAACAAGAAAAAATCCTCAACTTCTAAAATCAATAATTCCATCATCTAAGATCCAAATGGTATCTAATGTTTGATAAAAATGAAGATCATTTAAAGGACTACAACTTTGTAGAAGGAACCAAGTTAATTTGAAGCTCATATTAAAAGTTATTCAAGGTGGAAAAAGGGTTCATTTGACTTTTAACTTGGAAAATTTCTCAGTATGTTTGATTCTCTAACTTCGAGGCCATAATTATCCATGTTCCAAGCTTCAAATGGAAAAGGTCCTAGCATCAAAGTTGTTCCTTATGATGGTAGCTTTACAAAGAACCCAAGATAAATTCATTTGGATGAGAATTGTGTCACTTGTGCATGGGTTCTGTTCATGGCTTAATTTAGCAACTTTTGAACTTCAATTGATGCACAACTTTGCATGGCCTAATGTGATGACCTCAGTAGCATTTTGGAACAAATTAGAGTGGATTGTAATCATCATTTGGGCCTGAACACACGGCCATGCTCCCATGCACCATTGAATTTCTATTTTTGGTTCATGTTTGGAATGGTGTGGAAATTAAATGCTTGGTCTATAAATACATTTCCATTGCCTCAGAATGAAGGAGGACCCTTGCCCTAGCTTTGCTAATCAATCCCATAGCCTCAGAACAGAGAATTCCTTGAAGGTTTCATTTGAAATCGAGCTCTTGTTCAATCTCAGTTTGTGAACAAGAATTCCAATGATTAATTGCCATTTTATTCCATTGGACTCCTACAAGCAAGAGGAATAAGAATCAAGTGGAATTGAACCAAGGATCAAGATCCAAAGCTGCTCCCTAAAGGTGATTTTTCTCAAACTTCTCCTCTTCTATTCTCCCTTATTTCTCAAGATTTTGGCTCATTTTGTGGATGGCTGAAGTCCTACCAATATAGACAATGTTCCTGAGTTGTTTTAAGGATGAATCGAAGCACCTAAGCTTTGACACCTCAATTTTCATCTCCACTTTTCTGATTATAGAGTGAGAGATGGAAAAATTGGAGGCCAGATTCATGATCCTTTCATTTTTCTCTTTAATTTGGTATATGATCCATTAATTTTTGGAAGCTTTTTGGTTTGACCAGTCCGACGAGGCTCGTCGGAGAAGATGACCGGAGCTAGGGCTCCGGTGGTGTGTTGGTTGGTTCCTCATCCTCAGATCTTCGCTCCATGTTTTAATCCTAGTTTTTGCTTTTGATTACCACTTGTTTTCCGCATTGACCGTGGTGAAATATGGAACGCGTGCTCGTTGCCATCAAATCTACCCCCTCAATTAATGAGGGAGATCTGGTGACCCTTGTTATTTCATTTTATTTTAATTTTATAAATTGTTTTTTAAATTAGAATTTTCTTCCAAAATGCACTATAATTTTAGTTTTAATCCAAAAATTATGGGACCATCAACAAAATTTCACAAATAATCTCCTCTTCCGGTTTTTTATTTAAAATTAATTTTTGGATTAAGTTTGATGTTTTTAGTGAATTTTGTGATTTTTGACTTGTTTTAATTGATTTTTAAATACTTCTGACTTTCAAAAAATGCCAAAAAAAATAGTCAATAGTATTTTGGTCTTGTTTGACCTATGATAAATCCCTTCGCCATTTATTTGGTGATTTGAAGGGGGTTTAAGTTTTTGACATTTAAAAACTTATTTTCTTCATTTTAAAAAATTGATTTATTTGGTTTAATTGCTTTAATGTTTTGTTGAGCTTTTGTGTTGACTTGGTGTTGACTCTACTTTTGTTTGGCCTTGGTCTTTGTCGAATTGGACTTTGAATTGGTCAATACCATTGGATTTAAGGGGTTGATGAAGTTTGATTTTCATCCCTCAAGATGAATGAATGGTATTGATCAAGTGAGGTTTATCCCTTGACCAATTTGGGACCCTTTTCACTTCATCTCTCCATCTTCATCTCATTTCTTCCCCAATCATTTCTTGACCAATGACTTCTCATTGATTAAATGCTAGTTTATTCATCAATGACCTTGTGTTAGATGAATCAACATGAGCTTGATTGAGATTGGCTCATCCCCTCTTATTTTTATGTGTGGTATGCTTTAGGAGCTTGGTATTGATACCTTGTCTCTAGCATGCATTAACACCAACATTATTATTGACCGACCTCAGATAGTTGTGACTTCTACATAAGTCCAATTACGATTTCTTAACATATCGCTAAATTTATCCCAAAGGCAATAGCATTTTTGTAAGTGAGATTGTAAGTATCCTATTCCTCGTGGTATTGTGTGAAGATTTTGCTCCTTTTTCATTTATGAGAGCTAGTGACATACTTGTTAATTTTAACCAAGTTGGAGCCCTTCTTATGAATGATGCATAGGTTCCTCTTTTTATACTTGTGAGTGGATTGTTGGATCTCTGTCTGTGAGTTGATTTGGACCTATGGACTTAGAGTAGACAACATCCCTGAGCTATTGAAAGAACTTGGTCAATGCTATTAATTTGAGACCAAGAACTTGTCCAATGCCATTCATATGATACAAGCTTGAGAGACTCCCTTGGGTTTATCTGATACACTCTTTCTCTTTGTCCAAATTGTTATTTTGATCTTATTGTTATTATTTGATATTTTCTCTTTTAGTATGTTTCAAGGGATTTTTCATGTGATACACATAAAGGACATTGAAGATTGCTTGCTTTGGAGTGCTAGCTTGGATGTTTTGTTATACTTATTTGATACCATTGGTCTTCTTATTAATTGCTTGGATGATTATGGATTTTGTTATTTTGCTTGACAATCCAAAGGAAATAGGTTTCTATCTGACATTCTTGTTTTAATGAGTAGAAACCTTTGCCTTATGCCATTAATTTTCAAACTATTTTTTTAATTAAATTTGTAAAAAGACTTAATCATATTGATTTTATTTTCAAAAAGACAAAAAATAACTAACAACCTCATCTAATCATTTTGGCCATTTTATGCCTTTTTTCCTTTTAAACTTTTCAAAAAGAAAGCATTTAGATTTGAGTTATCTTTGGTTGAGATATAATTCTCACATTCCATGATATGTTGAGTGTAAGACTTTCTATTTGCCAGGGGTTCGTGGCATACTTGTTAATTTAATCCAAGTTGGAGCCCTCCCTCTTAAATGTTGTAAAGCCCTTGTTATCGATGGATGTTTGGTTGAGTATTCTCCCATTGATAACAAAAGATCTTTAGGCTTTTGTTAAAATCAATCCACCAATCTTTGAAATTTTTACCACGAACTACGAGGTTTTGATCCCTCATTTTATGTAGGTACGTAGGCATAAGACCAAACGTCTTGTCAAACACAAAAATGTAAATAATGAACTTTTTTCTCATCCCATCATTCTAATTTTTAAACAAACATCTTTTTTAACCAAAACACTTGCACACAAAAAGGGCTCCCTAGGAGTATCTAGGACACTTTGGGTGCTAATACCTTCCCTCTGTGTAACCAACCCCCTTACCTGTAATCTTTTACATTTTATTATTTTTGATTTGAAAACTTATTATATTTGGGTTTGTTCATACTTTCTCCATTTTCCTTTGGAAATAATAAAAGCGCGGTTGCGACTCTGGTTTTATTGACGTTGAGTTAATCAATAGCTCAATCATCATGAATTTACCATTAAAGTGTCGACTTGAAGAAATGATGTGTCGACACATAGAAAAAAATTCCTTCTATGTGTCGACACATATATAGTTTTTCCCATAAAAACTTATTTTTGATGCATGAAACCTTTTACTAACTCTTTTCCAAATTATTTTATGCTTTCTAATGCTAATATGCATATTCATAATAAGAGGATACCGTACAATATACATAAACGCTAAAGCATCCTAGTTTTGACATAATACAAAATACATTTAATAAAAAGTTGCACTCACAGAGAATGTTTCCCAACTCTTCCACATTCAAGTCTCGGTTTTGGTTAAAGAGATAAAATTTGAGATTACCGTAGTAGTACCTCGTATCTTTGATCCACTTTTTATGCAATTTGAAATCCAAGTTACTCAAAAACTAAAGGGTAATGCGCTTATTGGTTGGCTTTTCCCTATTCATAAATTCTAACAAACCTATGGAATGAAACATTCTATCTATTTCAGCTTTTAAAGCAAGGGTAGAGAGTGCTTTCACACATGTACTATGATGACATGATTTTCTGCTTAATCAAAGTAGAGTACCACTTAGCTTGATTATCATCCTCGAAGACAATGTTATAAGGGTTCTAGGATCTAGTGCTTCCTCTGTTCCTAGGCCTTGATGATTCAACGAATTGCTTTCCCTTATCACTCCTCATTGGTGTCATTGTTGATCAAAGTCGAAAAATTCAAAGTAAGCTTTTTGAAGTTTTGTGCCCGGAAGTGTGATCTAGTGACGATATATAAAGGTTCTTTGAAGGTGGTTTAGGATATTGAGGTGGGAAGGGGTTAAAGGTGACATCTTTTGGTTGGGTGACAATGGAAGTTTTTTAAAGTTTTTGGAAGAAAGTGGGAGAATGAAGGAGATGATATGTTTGGAGAAAGAAAGATTTTGTGATAATGAAGTTTGGAATATCATATTTGATGGTTTAAAGGTGAGTGAATGAAGTTGATTCGGTGTGAGAGAGGTGGGTGGGGCCATGAAAATTTTAAAAATAAATTGTAATTTTTTTTAGGGTTGGGGCATTAGGCTTGCTACAGCCCGTAACACATGCTATGACCATCCATAGCAAGGCTCTGGTTTATACATGGGGAGCATGGATTTTAGGGTTTGGGTATGGAGGTATCATGTGGCTCGTAGCAAGTGTTACAACCTCCCGTAACAGCTCTATGGTTTTTGTCTGAGAAATTTTGTGTCCTTGTGTTTTTGTAGGGTTTTTCCGGGCACAGTTCCTTTATCGATTTTTCTCGACTTTTCAACTTTTTTTTCGCTTTTTTCGCTTCATCTTTGTGATCTTTTTATTATCTGAAAAAAAAGTAAAACAACAAGAAAATAAATTAGTGCAAAAAAATGTGGGTTACCTCCCACATAATGCTTTGTTTAAGGCCGTTTAGCTCTACCGTCTAAACCCTCAACCTCAAGAAGGTGATGTTGGCGTAAGCCTTAGAGGCCAGTACTTTTTGTACTTGTATCGAATTATTTATTAATAATAAAGTATTTTTCTTTATTATGTTTGTTTAATAAATTCCCTAGAATAGCTAGTCCATTTAATATATCAAGTGTGAATTAATCATGAGATCTCATTAAACATAAGGTCACTATTCTTAAAGCATCCGTAGTCGAGCTTTGCTGTAAAGTGGGATAACATTAAAACTTTAAGACTATTATGTATATAGACTGATGATCACATCTCATGTATATATACTGGATTGACCCGCTATGAGAATACTATATAGATTGTTATGCAAAGTGTCATAAGTTATTCTCATGGTGATAATGGTGTATACCACCCTTCGACCTGAAACCACTATGGACCCTAGATGTAGAGTCGAGTACTTTATTATTGATCAAATGTTGTCCATAACTAGATGACCATAAAGACAGTTGATGGGTACTCCAAGAAGGATGTTGAGGGACATGAGTGACCTAGATGGAATTTGCCCATCCTGCGTAATAGGATAAATGTCTAAGGGCCCAATATTGAACTTGACAAGGATGACACGGTATATGCCTTATGTTCAATATAGAAATAAGGGCAAAAGGGTAATTGTACATATAATTATTATCACAAAAGGATTTGTCAGATCACATGACATTTTCGTGTCTCGGGTAGCAGTGATGTGTTGCTAGATACCGCTCACAGTTTATTATGTTAATTACGTGATTTAATATAATTGCCAATATCGCAAACCTACAGGTTCACACACAAAAGGACAGATTGATGAAAGATAGATTAAATAAGGAACACCATAAGGTACAATGCACTTAAGTGAATTGTAGAACATCGTAAGGTATAATGCACTTAAGTAGAATACGAAATATGGTAAGGTACCACGTGCTTAAGTGATTTTGGTATATCATAAGATATGGGCCACATACACTTAAGTGGGTTTTTTAGCTTGCAACCTACACAGGTGGTTCTATAAATAGAACCCTTGTGAAGAAGCATTAGATTAGATGAAATTGCATTTTCTCTCTCTCTCTCTCTCTCTCTCTCTCTCTCTCTCACACACACACACACACACACACACACACACACACACACACACGCACTCACTCACTCAAAGCCTTCATTCGTAGCAGTTAACACTAAGATTGAAGGAATTTGTTCATGTGCACTGAGTAGAGGCGTTGTCACCATTCGACGTTAGTATGGTGAAGCAGCGATACATCGATCGTCCATAGGTTACACAATTGAGATCAATCAAGTTATATATTGATATAAGTCATTCTGATGCAAAATACGGTATATATGATATATTGTTTTTGTTTCGTTCATTAAAACACTTAATGGTTGTTTTCCTTTGAGCGATCAATGGTCATTTTCTTCGGAATTCGACATTAGTATGGTGAATCAATGACGTGTTCATCAATCATAATGAATTAAAAATTGAGGTGTGTTTGACGGTATGAAATTGTTGCATCAGGGTTCATGACGGTACAAGGGTTGTGCTGTCAAAGAGTTATGCGATTAGGGTTGTGATTGCGCAACAGTTATGCTTTAAAGTATCAAGTGTTGATGTGAAAACCGACGTAGATTTCAAATGACTTGTTCATTAAAATTTTGCATCAGGGCGCTGACCGGGCAGCGGAACCCCCTGCTAACTTTGTGTAGTGTGACCAGTCGCAGAAATTTAATTAACATAATTTAAATTAATAATAATAATGTGTTTATTATTATTGTCTTGTGGTGATCGGTTATGGCCTTATTTTTTCTTTATTTTGTTTTTGGGATTTTAAAATACGACCTGCGTGTCGTGCCTCTCTTTTAATCTCTTAATGTAACTTCTTTTCTCATCTCACTCCCTCGTATCTAAAACGAGTTTCTTTTATGTAATGTAATGTTATGAAGAAAAAGAAGAATACAATATCAAAGGAGGACAATCTTGAAGATCTTGCTTGGAGAAGCTTAGCTCGTTATTAGGTTAGCTTAGGTTCTCTCATTGGATTGGGAGAACAATTGCGTTAGGGGCCATAATTGTTTCATTTTATATGTATGTTTATGGATGTGAGAGACGATTTATATGATAAATAAGCCGGTGAGATCAGAATAATTTCAAATTCCCTCAAATTAAATATTAAGTTTATGTTTTCCAAGTTTTAGCACTCATCAAGACTAGTATCGAATAATGTAGGTTTCGCCTATGCGAGGTGCATGTTCTATATTAATAAGGTATGATGGGATATTGTAATACCCAATTGCTAAAACAATGGGTCAAACTTAACTAAATAAATTATAGTAAGATTATATACGTTTAAAAGCAAGAGTTGGAAATGATTCATGTGATGGATTAGAATAAGGAGTTATTCACCAAACTAAAATATTCGAGAGTTGTATTAGATACAATTGGAGGGAGTTCTTACCTAAATAACCCAATTTTGTGTAATCCACCTACACAGATTTAAAACAAAGTGAAATGTGGATCTCGACCCACTAGAGAATCTTCCAACTAGATTTTCCAAATCAAATGATGAGGGTCATTTGTTTTGAGTAAAATAGTGGGAGCATATTTAATTAAAGGCCTAATTAAATATGTTATTTTAGTGATACTTATATTTTCATATTTTTCATGTAGATTACCATGACAACAAACACCTCTAACAACATTTTACAATCAACCCTTGATAAGGAAAAATTGTCTGGGATAAATTTTCTGGATTGACACCGAAATCTGAGGATTATCCTCAAGCATGATAGAAAGCTGTATGTCTTGGAGAAACCTGTTCCTGAAGAGGAACCTCCTAGTTCTGCAACTAAGGAAGAAAGAGATGCTTATAATAAGCATGCCGATGATGCCAATGAAACTACTTGCCTCATGCTAGCTACCATGACTTCAGAGTTGCGAAAGCAACATGAGAACATGGCAACGTTCGATATGATCGAACACTTGAAGAGGCTCTATTAAGAGCAGGAAAGGAATGAAAGGTTTGAAGTTTCAAAAGCCCTTTTTCAAGGCAAGTTAGCTGAGGGATCCCTTTTAGGTCCCCATGTGCTCAAGATGATTGGGTATGTGGAGAACCTTGAGAGGTTGAGTTTTCCCCTCATAAAGGAACTTGCGACTGATTTGATCTTGCAATCATTTCCAGATAGCTTCAGTCAATTTTTCGTTAATTTCAACATGAATGCTATGGAAAAAACGCTTCCTGAACTGCTAGGCATTCTAAGAACTGCTGAGCATAATGTGAAGTCAAAAGGGAAGTCCATTATGATGATCGGAAATGGAAAGAGACAGAACAAAAGACCTACCAAGCAGGGTGGTAAAGAGAAAGGCAAGGAAGTTGCCAAACCCAAACCCATTGCTCCTGCTTCGAAGGATAGTGGAGGCATAGCAAAGGAAGGCATCTACTTCCATTGCGGTAAGACTAGACACTAGAAGAGAAACTACCGAAAGTACCTGGAAGACAAGAAGAATGAAGTAGAGACTTCAACTTCAGGTATTTTTGTTATTGAAATTAATTTATCTACTTCTGCATCATGGGTATTAGATACTTGATGCGGTTCTCACATTTGTACCAATGTGCGGGGGCTAAAAAGGAGTAGAGATTTGGCAAAAGGTGAAGTTGACCTACGAGTTGGCAATGGAGAAAAGGTTGCTGCTTTAGCCGTAGGAACTTATGTATTGACTTTACCTAGTGGTTTGATAATTCAGTTAGAAAACTATTATTATGTACCTGTAATTAGCGAGAATATTATTTCTGTTTCTTGTTTGGACAAGTTTGGTTTAACATTTATAATAAAGAACAATTGTTTCTCCATTTATTTGAATGATATATTCTATGCTACTGCACAAATGAAAAATGGACTATATGTCCTTGATCTTGAAAGGCCTATTTATAACATTAATACTAAAAGGATGAAACCTAATGAGTTAAATCCAACCTACCTTTGGCATTGTCGATTAGGCCACATATATGAGAAACGCATTTCCAAACTCCATAAAGATGGACTTTTTGACTCTTTTGATTATGAATCATATGAGACATGCAAATCTTGTTTATTGGAAAGATGAAAAAGTCTCCATTCACAGGAAAAGGTGAAAGCTAATGATATTTTGGCCCTCATAAATACTGATGTATGTGGACCAATGAACATATGAGCCAAATGAGGTTTTCAGTATTTCATCATATTTACTAATGATTTCAGTAGATATGGTTATGTGTATTTAATGAAACACAAATCAAAGTCCTTTGAAAAGTTCAAGGAATTCAAGAATGAAGTACAAAACCAACTAGGTAAGAAAATTAAAATTCTTTGATCATATCAAGGTGGAGAATATTTAAGCCTAGAATTTGATGACCATCTAAAAGATTGTGGGATTCTATCCCAACTTACTCCTCTTGGAAAACCCCAATGGAACGGTGTATCTTATAGAATAAATTGAACCTTGTTAGACATGGTCCAATCCATGATGAGTCACGTCGATCTTCCAAACTCTTTTGGGGACATGCACTATTGACAACAACTTACACACTTAACCGTGTTCCATCCAAAAAGGTTGAGAAGACACCATATGAGATATGGAGTGGTAAGAAACCACATATGTCTTACATGAAGATTTGGGGTTGCGAAGTTTATGTGAAACGTCAAATTTCAACTAAGCTTGAGCCCAAATCTAACAAATGCTTATTTATGGGATATCCTAAAGAAACAAAAGGGAATTACTTTTATAATCCTTCTGAGGGAAAAGTGTTTGTCACTCGAACTGGAGTTTTGCTAGAAAAGGATTTCATTTCCAAAGGAATCAGTGGGAGGAAAGTAGAGCTTGAAGAAATTAAAGAATCACAAAGCATTGATACACCTATGGAGGAATTAGAGCAGGAAACACAAGTAGTCGTGGAAGAGCAACCTGCTCAAGTAGAACAAGACCAGTGTAGGTCAAGCAGGATAATTCACCTACCTGAGAGATATGGATATCTCATAACTAATCAAGGTGATGTATTACTCATGGATCAAGATGAGCCTATGACCTACCAAGAGGCCATAACTGGTCCCGAGTCTGAGAAGTGGCTAGAAGCCCTGAAATCTGAAATGGATTTCATGTACACAAACCAGGTTTGGTCCTTGGTAGAGCCTCATGTAGGAGTTAACCCTATAGGATGCAAGTGGGTCTTTAAAAAGAAGACTGACATGGATGGTAAGGTATATCCCTATAAGTAAATACTGGTTGCAAACGGATATAAACAAATTCATGGGGTTGACTATGATGATACCTTTTCACCAGTTGCAATGCTTAAATCTGTTCGGATTTTACTTGATATCGTTGCATGTCATGATTATAAAATATGGCAGATGGATGTCAAAACTCCTTTCCTTAATGGGAATCTTCTTGAGGATGTGTACATGACGCGTCCTGAAGGATTTAACATACCAGAAGAATCCCAAAAGATATATGAGTTACAAAGATCAATCTTTGGATTAAAGCAAGCTTCCAGAAGCTAAAATCATCATTTTGATGAAACAGTAAAACAATATGGATTCATCAAAAATGAAGATGATCCTTGTGTATACAAGAAGGTTAGTGGGAGCATGATCGTCTTCCTGGTATTATATGTAGATGACATATTACTCATAAGAAACGATGTCGCTACCCTGCAACAAGTAAAGTCTTGGTTGGGGAAACGTTTTTCTATGAATGACCTAGGTGAAGCAACCTATATATTAGGAATCAGGATCTATAGAGATAGATCATATAAACTGCTTGACCTAAGTATGAGTACATACATAGACAAAGTGTTGAGACGCTTTAATTTTAATGATTCCAAGAAAGGATTCATACCTATGCAACATGGCATGTGTCTATCAAAAACACAATCCCCTTCAACAAAGGTAGAAAGGGATCGTATGAATAAGATTTCATATGCATCTGCATAGGATTTATCATGTATGCCATGTTATGTACTCGACCAGGTGTCTCGTATGCTTTAAGTGCAACAAATATGTACCAATCTGATCTCGGTGATGCTTATTGGGTAGCTGTCAAGAATATCCTTAAGTATTTGAGAAGGACTAAGAACTCATTCTTGATATATGGAGGTCACGAGAACTTGCTGTAATTGGATACACTGATGCTAGCTTCCGGACATACCAGGATGACTTTAGATCGCAATCTGGTTATGTGTTCTGCTTAAACGGTGGCGCTGTGAGCTGGAAAAGTTCAAAGCAAGATACAGTTATTGATTCTACAACCGAGGCTGAGTATATTGTTGCCTCAAGTGCAACAAAGGAAGTTGTTTGGATCAAAAAGTTCATTAGTGACCTTGACATAGTTCCTAGCATTATGGATCCCATTGATCTCTATTGTGATAACAATGGTGCTACCATACAAGCTAAGGAGCCTAGATCTCACCAACGCTCCAAACACATACTTAGGCGTTATCACCTCATTCAAGAGATAATAGATAAAGGAGATGTGAAAATATGCAGAGTACCTACACTTGGCAATATTGTTGAGCCACTGACAAAGCCTCTTGCGTAGCAGAAGCATGATGGCCATACTAGATCTATGGGCATTAAGTGTATGCCTGATTGGCTCTAATGCTAGCGGGAGATTGTTGGTGTAAGCCCTAGAGGCCAATACTTTATGTACTTGTATCGAATGATTTATTAATAATAAAATGATATTTCTTTATTATGTTTGTTTAATAAAGCCCCTAGCATAGCTAGTTCGTTTAATGTATCAAGTGTGACTTAATCATGAGATTCCATTAAACATAAGGACATTATTCTTAAAGTATCTGTAGTCGAGCTTTGTTGTGAAGTTGGATAACATTAAAGCTTTAAGACTATTATGTATATAGACTGATGATCACATCTCACGGATCATGGATAAGGAGTTATCATGTCTTAAACATAAGTATGAATATTAGGAGTAATATTTATACTAGATTGACCTACTATGAGAATACTATATAGAATATTATGCAAAGTGTCATAAGATATTATCATGGTGATAGTGGTGTATACCACCTGTAAGACCCCAATTTTGACTCTAAGATCCCTCATGAAATTTCATCATAAGCATTAGCATTGGGATCATACCTTGGCATCCTCCTTACCCCTCTTTTATTGGGTTTGTTTTGGGAGAGATCACCAAGCACTATGTGATTGTATCATACTTGTATATTATCATTTTACTAACCAAAATACAAAAATTTATCTTTGCATTTGCCTAACTCTTTTGTAGGTAGGGCATGATCCCATTGATCTATCAAGTTCACATCTAGGGTTTGAGACCCTCATGAACAAAGACACATATTCGCGCCAGCTTTGATTCTAGACCCCTAACCCTTCCATTTGAGAGGATAATCCTGAGAATTTCATCTAGAAATTGAGTTTGAATCTCACTATTTTGAGATTCAAAACTCCAGGGATCCAAGACCTTTTGGGCATTTCATTCTACTTCTGCAAGCATTCTGAGTGAGATCAAGCATGAGCCAAGGCATGAATAGTTGAATCCAGACCTACATTGAAGGTATTTTCCAGAAAATTTCATTTCTTCGATTCTCTCTCAATCTTGCTCAATTCTCTTGATTCTTTGGTTGTATGAAGTCCTACCAATGTAGGCAAGAAGATTGAGTTGCTTAGAGGTCAAATCAAAGCAACTCAGTTGACACACCTGAAAATTCAACTCCTCATATCTTTCTATATGTGAGGAGTTAGTTAAAATTGAGGTCAGATTCGTGCTCTACGCCATTTTTTCTTTAAGATCATGTCTTCCTTCTTCATTTTTCTTATGGTGATGAGTGAACCAGTCCGGCCAGGGTCGCCGGAGAAGATGACCGGCCTTTGGACGTCGGTGATGTGCTGGCACGGTCCAGAGCCTTTGATCTCTTTTAAATTCTTTTAATCTCGTGCGTTGTTTTTAATTACCATGCTTGTACCGCGTTGACTCAAGTCTACCATGGAACGTGCGTTGGAGGCCACTTGATCTGCCACCTCAATTAATGAGGGAGATCAAGTGCTCCACGTTTTTCTGATTATTTGAATTTCATTTTAATTGCTTTATTTTCATTAATTCATATGAATTTTAATATTGATCCAAAAAATATGAGGGTTTCACCAAAAAAATTCAAATAATTTTCTCTTTCATATTCTGAATTAAAATTATTTTTTGGATCATTATTAATATTTTTTATGATTTAATTGATTTTTCATTTGTTTTTAATTATTTAAAACTACTTTTAAGTCTTTAAAAAATTAAGAAATTTTTTCTCTAAGGTCATTTAACCTTGTTTGACCTATGAAAAATCTAATGGCCATTTATTTGGTGTTTTAATGAGGTTTTAGGAATTTGACAAACCATATTTTATTTAAATGTATTATTTTAGTATTTTCAATTTGAATAAATGCCAAATAATTTGGTTGACTAATTGTGATGACTTGTTTGTGTTTGACTCTTGTTGTTGGGCCTTGGTCAAGGTTGATTTGACTTTGTCAAGTTAATATCATTGGATTTAGGGGATTGATGGAATGTACATTCCATCTCCCAAAATGAATGTATGATATAATTTGATAAAAGTCCTCCTTTGATCAATTTGTATTTTGATCTATTCCCCTCCCACTTCATCTCATTCCCTTTCTTTATGCATTCATCTCATTTGGCCTATGATATCTCAAAGTCCTAAAGCTAGTTGATTGAAAAATTAACATGAGTATGGATGAGATTAGGCCACACCTTTTGCATATTCTTTTTGTGTGTGGTATGTTTCAGGAGCATAGTCCATAATACTATGTCTCAAACATGCATTAATACCAAAATTCTATTGCCCGACCTCAAATAGTTATGATTTCTATATATGTCCAATTGTGATTGCTTAACATAGCGCTAAATTTGTGACATAAAAGGCATAACCTTCTAGTTAGTGAGATTGTACGTCTCCCCTCTTTCATGGTATTGTGTGGAAACTTGGATTTTTTTCCTTCCTTTGGAAGATGTCTTGGCTCAAGGATCCATGCTTGTGATAAGTGGGTTGAGTGTTCTCCAAAGAATGTCTAAAAAATGAAAAGCAAAAGAAAACAATACTAACTTCTAACCTATTAACTACTAACTTTTAATTTCAAGCCATTTACCTTATTGTCATTTAATTCTAGATTTTATACATTTGTCATTGTTCATATCATTCTAATTATTTATGTTAATGCAATTTTCATTTTGTCCACTTGGACCATATTGTGGGATATATTTTGTTTGTGTAAACTTTTCTTGTTTGTATGGTCTTTGACCATTAATGTACATAATAACAACAAAAACCCTAAAAAACTTTTGTGTGGACTGTTGGCTTGATCTTTGACAAATGGACTTAGAACTTAGGCAACATTCCTATGCTAAAGGACTTGGCCAATGCCAACTTATTGAGAAACCCAGTGCTTGTAATTAGAAACTTCATCTGATACATCATTCAAGATGCCTCTGAGTTCATCTCAACTTGATCATTGTGAAGCTGTTATTTTGAACCTATGACTTGTGTAATTCATCTGTTACATGGGATAATTTTGAAGAAGATCATGGAATGGATAAGCTTGGATGTGTCTATCTTTATTTGATTCCTTTTCTCTTCAAGACAATATAATTGTGCATTTGTGTGTTGCTTGATGCTAAAAGTTCAAGGGAATTTTGGGTTTCCATTGACATTCTTGTCTATTGGATTGCTACCCATTTGGTCAGATCTTTTCAACTCTTAACTTTTAATTTTGTGCATAGGATTAGTCCCTTCATCTTCTCCCCATTTCTTTAATTTCAAAATCTATCCATCCCTTTTTCAAAATCTTCTTTGATTGAACTTATTTTGTTCTAAAACTTTGACCACTTTGCAAAAAGATAGAAACTTTGGCCTTATGCCATTGTATTTTCAAACTTATTTTTTTAAATAAAACTTGTAAATAAACTTAACTATACTTGACTTATACTTTCAAAAAGAAAAAAAAGAATTAACTCATTCAAACCATTTATAGGCCTTTGTGCCTTTCAAACTTAATTTTTGTTAAAAGCAATGTATCCATTTTGAAATTTGTATCACGAACTACGAGGTTTTGATCCCTCATATTTATATTTGTACGTAGGCACAAGTTCGAAGGGCTTGTCAAACACAAAAATATAATTAATGAATTCTTTTCTAATCCCCCCATTCTATTTGTTTGTAAACATCACTTTGTACCAAATACATATGCACACAAAAAGGGCTCCCTAGGAGTACCTAGGATACTTTGGGTGCTAACATCTTCCCTCTGTGTAACCAACCCCCTTACCTGTAATCTCTGACATTTTATTAGTTTTGATTTGAAAACTTCTTACTTTTTGGGTTTTGTTCGTACTTTTTCCCTTTTCCCTTGGAAACAGTAAAAGTGCGGTGGCGACTCTTGTTATTTGATCTCTAGCTTATCCATAGCTTGATGATCATGAATTTACCGCTACACTACCCTTCGACCTGAAACCACTATGGACCCTAGATGTAGAGTCGAGTGCTTTATTGTTGATCAAACATTGTTCGTAACTGGATGACCATAAACACCGTTGATGGGTACTCCACGAAGCATGCTGAGGGAAATGAGTTACCCAGATGAAATTTTCCATTTTTCGTAACAGGATGAATGTCTAAGGGCCTGTAAGACTCCAATTTTGACCCTAAGATCCATCATGTTATTCTCATCATATGCATTAGAATTGGGATCATACCTTGGCATCCTCCTTACCCCTCATTCATTGGGTTTGCTTTGGAAGAGATCACCAAGCACATTTGATTGTATCATACTTCATTTTTCCTTTGTTTACTAACCAAAATACCAAAAATATGCCATTGTATAGTTTAACTCTTTTGAAGGTAGTGCACATTCTCACCTATGATCTATCAAGCTCATATCTAGGGTTTGAAACCCTCAATACAAGGAGCTCAATCAAGAATGGTTTACTATGTATCTAAGTATCATATATGGATCACCATGATCTACACATGTTATTTTGATCAAGAAATCAAAAAGAGTTTGGAGTTGGTTTGCCTTGGAAACCCTAATTCATCTGGGTATCTTATGTGACTTCTTCAACAAGTTTTTTCAACAATTGATCCAATATTTCAAGGGATACTTCACATTTCATCATATTATGCATATATGATCTTCCACGAGTCCCAAAAGTCAATAGAATGTCAAGCTAGAAAGTTGGTTCATGGTGGTTGACTAGAGGAATTCAACTAATTAAAACTCGGGTTCCCTAGACCCTATCTCCTACAGTTTTTATCATATGAAAATTATTACAAGAGAAAAGTTAGTCTAAATGACATTCAAAACAACTTTAATGTTGAGGTCAAGAGCTAGTTTTGCTTGGAAAGTCATTTTTTATGGTGAAAGATTATAGGTCATTTTCTTTAAACCCTAATTTGGAGGTCAACTTCCCATGACCATAACTTTCTAAATTTTTATGATATGAAAGCCATTCAAGTTGAATAATCAAATTCAAGATGCTTAATTCAACTTTGATGTTAGGAGTAAGGGTAAATTCAACTTGAAAATACATGTGATATGAGGAAAAATTATAGGTCATTTTGGGCCAATACCATTGAACAAGTGATTTTCCTGAAATTCTAAAATGCATAACTCCTTCATGATAAATCCAAATGAGGTCAAATTTGTGACCAAATTTAAGGTATTGAGAAGAGATACAACTTTTATGAAGGAACATTTCTGATTTGAAGGCCATAGAAAAAGTTATGCAAGGTGGAAGAAGTGAACATATGGCTTCGTACTTAGAATTTTTTTTATATGTTTGATTTTCCAAACTTCCACCTCAAAATTCATCATGGTCCAAGTTTTAAATGAAAAAGTGTTCAACATGAAAGTTGTTCCTCTTAATCTAACCTTTCCAAAAATTTCAAATTCATCCAATTTGGAAAAAGAATGAATGACTTGCGCATGACTTAAAGTTGAAGGACCATTTGGAAGATTTAAAGTTCCACATTCCATACACGAATGCATGGCCTTTCCACATGACTTCAGCTATGCTTACACTCATTTTTGGACCTAAATGCATCATTACATGGGCCTATCACACGCCCATGCATCCATGCAAAGGTAAATTTCTATTTTTGGAATTTTGAAAGGAGAGTGTGAAACCAATTTCATTGCCTATAAATGAGACCCTTCATGCTCAGAATTAGGAACCCTGGCGCGCAAGCTTTGAATCAGCAACCCTAAACCTTCACATTCAAAGGATAAGCTTGGTGATTTTCATTGAAAATCGAGTTTGAATCTTCCACTGTTTTAGAGATTGAAACTCCAAGAGTCCATAACTTTTCTTGATCCATCTCCACTCCATCAAGCATCTGAAGCAATGCCAAGCACAATTGAGAGCAAGGTCATGCCAATTTGATGCTGCAGTGAAGGTGAATTTCTGAATTTTTCATCTCTTTGATTCTCACTAAATTCTCCATTATTCTTGTTGATTTTTGGTTGTCTGAAGTCCTACCAGTATAGGCAACAAGATTGAGTTACTTATAGGTCAAATTGCAGCAACTCAGATCATGATCCTCAAAATTCAACTCCCTCTATCTTTTTATATACTTGGAGTTAGGTGAAATTGAGGCCAGATTCGAGCTCCTGAGCATTTTTTCTTTAAATTCATGTCCTCCTTTTTTATTTTGGTGATGGTTGAGGGTGGACTAGTCCGGTGAGGTCCACCAGAGAAGAAGATTGAAGCTCTGGCTCCGGTGCTGTGTTGGCATGCTTCTGAGCCACATGATCCTTCTAATTTATTTTAATCTGGGGCGTCCAAAGTGATTACCTCGCGTGTGGAACATTTGACTAGGGAACACATGGATAGCACGCTCTGATCCACTTGATCTGCCACCTTAATTAATGAGGGAAATCAAGTGGTCCACATTTTTTTGTATTTTCTAATTTTCATTTTAATTGCCTTATTTTCATTAATTCATATTAATTTTAATATCGACCCAAAAAATATGGGACTTTCACCAAAAATTCTCAAATATTTTTCTCTTTCATTTTTTGAATTAAAATTATTTTTGGGATTAATATTAATATTTTTCATGATTTAATTGTTTTTATGCTTATTTTTAATTGTTTAAAAATACTTTTAAGTTTCCAAAAATAATGAAAAAATTTCTCCAAGGTCCTTTGACCTTGTTTGACCTATGATAAATCTCTTGGCCATTTATTTGGTGTTTTGAAGAGGTTTTAGGTTTTTGATCAACCATAATTTAATTTAATGCATTTTTAATTGATTTTTAATTGTGAATAAGTTGTGGTGAGCTATTTTTATTGACTTGTTGAGTTTGACTTTTGTTGTTGGGCCTTGGTCAAGGTTGATTTGACTTTTTTGGATTAAAATCATTGGATTTAGGGGATTCATGAAATGTATATTTTATCTCCCAAAATGAATGAATGATTTTAATTTGATAAAAGTCCTTCCATGACCAATTTGTGTTTGTCTCATTTCCCCTCCCTCTTCAACTTCAATCCCTTTCTACCCCATCCATTCCATTGACCTATGATATCTCTATATCCTAAGGCTAATTGGTTCATAAACCAAGATAAGTATGAATGAGATTAGGTCCACCCTTTTGCCATTTTCTTTTAAGTGTGGTATGTTTTAGGAGTATGGTTCATAAAACCATATCTCTAACATGCATTAACACTAAAATTTCTATTGTCTGGTCTCAAATAATTGTGACTTCTACATAAGTCCAATTACGATTGCTTAACATAACGCTAAATTTTGACCCAAAAGCATAGCATTCTAGTAAGTGAGATTGTAAGTCTCCCCCTTTCATGGTTTTATGTGGAAACTTGGCATTTTTTCCAACCTTTCGAAGATATGTTGGTTCAAGGATCCATGCTTGTGAATAGAGGGTTGAGTGTTCTCCAAAGAATGACTTAAACAATTGAAAAGCAAAAGCAATACTAACTTCTAATCAACTAACATTTGACTAACTTTTAATTTCAAGTAATTCACTTTATGCACTTTAAATTCAAGTCATTTATCATATTCCATTATTCATACCATTTAACTTGTTTAATTTAATGTCATTTTCACTTTGCTCACTTGAGTCATATCTTATGATTATACGGTTATTGTATATTCTTGTTTGTGTATTTTGTTTGTGTTTGTGACTTTTTGACCTTAATGTACATAATAATAACAAAAAACTTAAAAAATGTTTGTGTGGCCAGTTAGATTTGATATGAGACATTGGACTTAGAATTAGGGAACATTCCCTATGCAAAAAGGACTTGGCCAATGCAAACTTTTCTGAAGCCAGTCATTTTGAATTGAAGTTTCATCTGAAGCAAGTATTGGGATCCCATTTGAGTTTATCTGCTACATTGTCTTGATGCAAATGTTATTTTGAACCTGTGTCTAATGCCTTATTCTGAGCCATTCAAGGAGTATGTCATCTGATACACGGGGAAGATTATGAAGAAGCTCATGAAGTTGCTAGCTTGGATGTGGCTATATTTATTTCATGCCTTGCTCTTCACCTTGCTATTGTGTGTATTGATATTGCTTGATTCTAAAGTCCAAAGGAAAATTGGGTTTCTATATGACATTCTTGTCTATTGGATTGCATCCCATTGGTCAGATCTTTTCAACTCTTAACTTTTAATTTTTGCTTAGGATTAGTCCCTTCATCTCCTCCCACTTATTTAATTTAAAATCTCTCCCTCCTTTTAAAAACATCTTTGCTTGTGATTTCTAAATTTTGACTTTATTGCAAATTAGAAACTTTGGCCTTATGCCATTGCATTTTCAAACTTCTTTTTCTTAATCAAATTTGTAAATGAATCTAATTATACTTGACTTAAAATTTCAAAACACAAAAAGAAATAACACTCATTCAAACTCTTTTAGGCCTTTTGTGCCTTTGTTAAAATTAAATTTTTTTAAAAGCGATTCACTGACTTTGAAATTGTTACCACGAACTACGAGGCTTTGATCCCTCATTTTTATGTTGGTACGTAGGCACAAGTCCGAAGGTCTTATCAAACACAAAAATATAATTAATGAATTCTTTTCTCATCCCCACACTCTATTTATTGCAAACAACTTTTCATACCAAAACACATACACAAAAAAAGGGCTCCCTAGGAGTACCTAGGACACTTTGGGTGCTAACACCTTCCCTATATGTAACCAACCCCCTTACCTGTAATCTCTGGCGTTTTATTAGTTTTGATTTTAAAACTTCTTATCTTTGGGTTTTGTTCGTACTTTTCCCCTTTCCCTTGGAAACAATAAAAGCGCGGTGGCGACTTTTGTTTAATTTACGTTAAGTTTATCGATAGTTTAATGGTCATGAATTTACTGCTACAAAAATTAAGTGGCGACTCTGCTGGGGAGTAGTCTTCAGTGGGTTTAGCCTACTTTCTTTTTGTGTATATAATTGAATATTTGATATATGTGATCAGTCACCATTTGCATTAATTTTTCGTTACTGATTCGACAAGAAACCAAGGATTTTGAAACACTATGCAAGCATTTTTGATACTTTTCAAGGAAATTTTACTTCCGGTATAATATTTAAGCCTTTCCATTCATTGTTATATTTTAATTCTATTTTCGTGATTTTATGCGTGGGATAATTGTGTTTTTGTCTGACAGGTCCAGGTAGAAGAACCAGGAAACTCAGAGCGAGACAATGCTAGATTCTGACAAGCGAAAGAGTGGAAAACCCCGGTACAGGAGGCCTGACACGGCCATTCGTGTCACTTGACACGGGCCGTGTCAAGCAAAGGAGGACGTGGCAAGGAAGACAGTGGCCTGACACGGTCACCCGTGTCAGGCATTAACCCCCCCCCCCCTCGTGTCAAGAGACTAGGGGCGTGTCACCAATAACAGTAGGCTGACACGGCCACCCGTGTCAGCTGACACGGGCCATGTCAGCCCAAGCCCAAAATTTTCCTTTTTCTCGGGCTTTTGTTCGTCGGGCTTTGCAAAGAGATTTTTGGACATGTCCACCTGCTGCTTGGAATTTTCATTATAAAAGAGGATCTTCTGCCTAAGGAAAAATCATCTTTGAACAAGGCAAAATACAGTATTATGAAGCAATCAAGTATTATAGAGAACAAGGAGTTTGAAGAGCTGAAGATTTTAATGAGCGAGAGTGATTGAAGATCAAAGTCATCCAATTACTTGTAATGTGTAATTTTTATCTTGCATTTGTTTTAAACAATATGAGTAGCTAAACCCCCCAATGCTAAGGGGTGTCCCTGATTTAGAATTGTAACAGATTTGAGTTTACATTTGCATTTATAATATTATATTTACAGTAACCTTTTGATGTGTTTATTGCTTTCTCTTTCGGACCAATCAAGATTGATTTGTGGTTATCAATTTGACTGGACCGCCATTGATAAGGTTTTCATAAGTTTACTCTACATTAGATATCACCTAGGACTAGGGATACCCTGTATGAACCAGAGTATTCTTGATATTATAAAGCTTAACTTCACCTTAATTTCCTATGGACATAGAAATTAGGGTAGATTGATTAAAGGTTTTGTCACCAAGGACTTGGGAGAAAATACCCTTAAGAAGAGGTAGTACTTGATAATTGTTGATGCAATAGTGACTCTGAGTTGTTACAGGGATAAATCATACACCTTCCATGGCATTGTTCCTTTTACCCTGCAAACCCTTATTTTCATTCTTATTTGGCTTTGCCTTTATTCTTATACTTTTACATCTAAAAACCAAATTAATACTTTTTGTTTAATTGAATGATAATTTAAACTCGATATTAACGTGTAGTCCTTGAGATCTACATTCGGGGAATTTCCCCATTATTACTATAAAAGGAAAAATAGTACATTTGCTATTTTCCCGATCAGTATGTATATTTGTTTTGATGATATAATCTTCCTGTTGTGCTTGGTGATCTCTGAGTGGTGAGATAAGTTCTTACTCGAACTTGAGTACAATTAAGATAGGAGGATGGTATAGTCATTTTTGACTTGTGTGGAGTAGTCCTTAACAAGTTGGCTTGAGACCCATCTACATAGTGGACACCCTTTTAGAGCTATTAATGTCACATAAGTTATTTGTGGTTAGGCATTACTTTCTCTAATTTGGGGTCCGAGAAGCTGAGAACCGTAGAACATTTAACCCAACTTGGCCTATTTATGACGTAGTGCGAAGACTGCTCAAGTGTAGACTTGATAACAGTTGTTACACGATACTACACTCAGACGAGTTTCTCTTGAGAATATTATGGGTTGATGAATCAATCATCCTAACCTGTAATATCTGATAGATGGAATTAAGACTCTGGGAACTTTTTAGAACATGATCTATAGGTTTTTATCCTTAGTACACTCCTTTAGGATGGTTCTTAACCTGACTCCATGCTCGTGACTCACAACAAACCCTTGATTCTTGGTTGATCTAATTAAGTCTTGTTAATATCAATGGAACTTGGGTGTTGATAAGGTGAAAACCATAATCCACCAAAATGGATGATCGATCTTAACAATGACTAGATTCATCCCTTGTCCTTTATTTGTTTTCCTTGTGTGTGATCCCTTATTTGTGATTGTTGCATTCATGCATTCATGCGCATCATAACATTCATCACACCAAAAATAACTTCAAGGAACTGAGGTTTTATTTGCAAATATTTTCAGACCATGGATTGTGGACGAAGGAACACTAAGAAGTACAGTTTCAGATGTCCGGATTTGAAAGAGCTAAGGAAGCTATCATGTTTTGTATTAGATCCATTGGTCTTCAAACAACGTCATGGGAAGCTTCTATCTGTTTTGTCTGCTGATGTGGTCGAAGGACTCTTGAGTGTGTTGGTTCAATTTTATGACCCTCTCTACCGTTGCTTCACTTTCCCTGATTATCAGCCCGTGCCTACGTTGGAGGAGTATGCCCATCTCTTGGGAATACCTGTTTCTAACAAAGTGGAATTTAGTGGATTGGAAGAGATTCCCAAATCTCATCTTATAGCTGAAGTTGTTCATCTGAATAATTCTTAGATCGAGGCACATTGGGTGAAGAAACGAGGGATGTTTGGTTTGACTTCTAAGTTCCTCATCAAGGAAGCTATTGCCTTTCCTCAAGCTGGTAGTTTGGATGATTTTTAAGCTATCTTTGTGTTGCTCATCTATGGTTTAGCTTTTTTCCCTAACATTGATCATTTTCTTGATGCTAACGCCATTAGAATCTTCTTGATTGGGAATCCTGTACCTACTTTATTGGGTGATATGTATTTCTCTTTGCATATAAGGAATTCTAAAGGTGGTGAGACTATTGTATGATGTGTTCCTCTTCTGTATAAGTGGTTTATTTCGCACTTGCCTCAGACGCGTGCTTTTGCGGAAAACAAAGAATGTCTAAGGTGGTCTCAGAGACATATGTCTCTCACTAATGATGATATAGTTTGGTATGATTCTTGATTGAGTAGCTTGGATATTATTGACAGTTGTAGTGAATTCTCTAATGTGCCTCTCATTGGTACACAAGGAGGAATCAACAACAACCCTGCTTTGGCTCGTCGTCAACTTGGGTTCCCTTTGAGAGACAAACCTAAAAACACTCAGTTATAAGGTCTTTTCTATCAAGAGGGTAAAGATCCCCAATATTTGAAGCAGAAGATGGTGCATGCTTGGCATAATGTACATATGAAAGGAAGATCCGAGCTAGATCTGCGCAACTGTGTAGCTTTGGAAGCTTACACTCTTTGGGTGAAGAAGAGAGCTTTAGAGTTGAAGATGTCATATGCTTGTGATAGACCTATGTCTATGGTTGTGGTTGAGCCATTAACTCTCCCTAACCAAGATGTAGAGGAGTTGGAAGACTCACTCTTCAAGATGAAGCAAGAGAAGGATATGTGGGAAGAGTGATTCCATGCTTTGAGCAGAAAGAATGAAGAGTTGTAGCTTGAGTCAAAGGACAAAGATGCACTTATTGAACTTCTTGAAGACCGAGTAGTGAAGAGACAGAGAGAGCCAGAGGGTCCATCGTCCTCTAGTATGCCTCAACCTTCCGGTGCTGTAACACCCCAAAATTTGCCCTCCTCATTCATGCATTCATTTAGCATTTCATATTGCATTTCATCATGTCAATCAGAATTTGAAAAAAAAAAATAATAATAATAATAATAAAAAAATTTAATTAATTAATTAATTAAATAAAAAAAATATAATAAAAAAAATTTGGACTTGGGTCTCTCTCATTTGAGCCCACAAAACCATGAAATTCAGTCTATAAATACCAAGGCTTCACTTGAGAGAACACAGAACAAAAGGGGGATTTTGAAGAGAAGCAAAATACTCTGAGGTTTCCTTGGAACAAAACCCTGAGGAAAAAGATAGTGAGAGAAGACCTAACGGAGTTCAGAGCAGCTTCCAAACCCCGAAGGGAACTCGACTACACAGAATCACCTCTGCCTCACATAAACCCTGAAGATTGTTTTGTAAACCTCACGGGTGCAACTCATTTTCAATCAAGCTCTCCAATCAGGTTTGCCATTATTCCCATTACCTTTGCCCATGGGTTTAATATGTATATGAATGTATAAACAATGCCTTGAATGTTTAACCGTTTAATTTCTGAAATGTATGCCACAGGGTTTGAGGTTTCTGAAACCATACTGTTGTTCATGAAAAAATGCTTATGGTGTTTCACTAACCCTTTTGTTGAATTTTTGTGAGGGCTCACATGACTTTTGCAGGGATAACTTGCATGGTTTCCCACTTTATTTGTGGGATAACCCCTGGAGGTTCATTCCGATTACCTGTACTGACTCACTTTTCTTTGATGGTACCAGCTTGAGAGATCTCTGGGTTTCTTGTCCCCTTGGTTGCTGTTACTTCGGATCTTTATCCGTGTGGTACTTTTTACCTTTTCCCGCATTTTACTGCTTTCCTAGCTGGAAGACCTTGATAGGAGGCAATGTTTTGTGTTTACCTCAAGATACATGTTTTGTGTTTTGTGTTCGTATCCCTGCAGGTAGCGCGGTTCCTTCATCAAGGACTGCCCTTTTTGCCCTTGAGCATCCCAAACCCTAAAACCCAAAGCAACACGTTAACTCCTTCTACTACAGGCGAGTAAGTCTCCAAAGGTCGAGCATCCGGTAGATTGCGTAGTAACGTTGTTCGCCCAAAACCCAATCCATAACCCCGTAGTTAGCCGAACTACGTTTTGCTCTGATTCTCAGGCCAGATGAGATACGTAGGCATAAGACGCGATGTCTTAGCGAGCACACATCCCCCAACCCATAGGTCAGCCGAGCTACGAAGACTCTGATTCTCATATTCAGATGAGATACGTATGCAGTGGATGCGACATCCGCGCGAGTCATTTTCATTTAACCCTTTTTTTTTTGGTAAACAGCACAAGATAAACCCACACCCTTTAGACAAGAACTACAAAAGTGGATCCCGTAGAGTACTACGGATGTGTAGGGGTGTTAATACCTTCCCTTCGCATAACCGACTCCCGAACCCAAGATTTGGTTGCGAGACCCCGTCTTGTCCTTTCCTTTTTCAGGTTTACTTCGAGCGTTTCCTTTCCCTCCTTTGGGATGAATAACGCACGGTGGCGACTCTTCTGTCTTTTTCTTTCGCCGGTTGTTTTTTTTCGCACTGTATTTTTCAGGTTGCGACAGCTGGCGACTCTGCTGGGGACTGAAAGAAGTTGACCTCTTGCTGGTCCATCTGCCCTAAGCGAGTCCCTCCTAGCTTTTGTAGTTTGTTTGTTTATTGGGTGTTCATGCTTTTGTACAATTATTTATTTACCTGTTTTACCTTATTGCATTGTGTACATATCATTGCTTTATCTGTTGGCTGGCTATGGCTGCTTGGTGATCTTTGTGAGATGAGTTCTATACCCGAACTCGAGTGCACTTAGGATAGGAAAATGGCATAGTCCTGTCAACTTGTGTGGAGTATTCCTTATCGAGTTGACTTGTAAGCCCATTCACTTGGTGGAGGTCATGTTGAGATCAATAATGTCACATAAGTAAGTTGTGGTTAGACATTACTTGTTCCAATATAGACCTAAGAAGCCGAGGACCTTAGTTTACCAAACCCATCTTGGCCTATTCGTAGGACGTAGTGCGAAAGTCGTTCAAATGTAAGATTTGATACGATTTTTACGCGATACTACACTCATAAGAGTCTCTCTTGAGAATATTGTTGGAATACGAGTAGTCGTTCCTCTGATAATATCCGAAAGATGGGATTATGACTATGGGAACCTTTTGTAGAACATGTTTGGCAGGTTTAAACCTTAGTACACTCCTTTTGGGTGGTTCTTAACCTAAACTCCATGCTCGTGACTTGCAACAAACCCTTGATTCATGGTTAATCCGATCAGGTATCCTTAATATCAATGGAACTCGGGTGTTGATAAGATGTAAACCATAATCCACCAAAATGGGTGGTTGATATTAAGGATAACATGATCCATCCCATGACCTTTGTTTGGTGTGCTCTTAATTTCTCTCCAGACAGTGCAACCTGACAAATGTTCAAGCAGATACATCAATTCTAATTGACATGCCTTTGCATTGCATAACATCATCTGCATATTTGCATCCAACATCTCATGCTTATTCATTTGCAGGGTATTCCCTTTCAAAACGGGGGTGCCTTAAAATTGAACAAGCAGTGCATCGCATACCATGCATATTAACCCTTGTCTGTTTTGCAGGTGTCACCGCAGTGTCTAATGTTTGTTCCCTGTATTAGGCAATTATTAGTCCCAAGCGAGTCCACAGGTACCCGACAAAGGAAAACCGTCCACGACTAGCGATGGACCAAGTACAGAAAGAGCTGGCTGATATGCGTGAAAGGATGGATCAGTTCATGACATTGATGACTGGTATGGAAGAAGGCCAAGCGAAGCTGAGGGAATTGGTTGAGCAACCGAGGCCCAATCCAGATTTGGAGATACCAAATGCTGAGGGAAACCCTGGTAACCCTGGGAACGCTGATAACCCTGTGAACACTGGTAACGCGGGTAACGCAAATGCTGATGGAAACCCGGGTAATGTTGGCAACACAAGGAATGATGGAAATGGTATTGGCGGAAGGTACAATGTGAATCAAGGAATTCGGATTAACGGGCACCCCGTTACTGAAGATTATCAGTATGATCAATTTTCTTTGCACGACGAGGCCCTCGAGACTACTCGCCGTATGGATGAGCTTGCTGAGAAGCTCAAATCTTTGGAGTCTCAAAATTCCTTAGGCTTTGATGTCACAAATCTTGGTCTGGTTCAGGGAGTAAGGATTCCTCACAAGTTCAAACCCCCTACTTTTGAAAAATACAACAGGGCTTCTTGCCCACGCACTCATCTCCAATCTTATCTGGGAAGGTTTGGAGCTCACACGGAAGATGAAAAGCTGTGGATGTACTATTTTGAAGACAGTCTAACTGGAGCTTCTCATGAATGGTATTCTCATTTGTCTCGTACTACCATCAAGAGCTGGAAAGACTTGGCAGAGGCTTTTGTCAAGCAATATCAATACAACTTGGACATGGCTCCAAATCGGACCTTGTTGCAAGGTATGTCTCAGACTGCCAAGGAAACCTTTAGAGAGTATTGTCGCATCACGCGAAAAACCGGCGGGAAAAGAAAGAAACAACAGGGCCGCCACCGTGCGTTATTTATCCCAAAAGAGGGAAAGGAAACGCTCGAAGTAAACCTAGGAAAGAACATGGTCTCGCGACCAAAGAGAATGGGTTCGGGAGTCGGTTATGCGAAGGGAAGGTGTTAGGCACCCTACGCATCCGTAGTACTCTACGGGATCCACGCACAGAAGGAAGGAAAATGGTTGCTAAACACTGCTCAAACACACACACGCACTGGCTGAAAAGAGACAAAAGAAACTGACTGAAACTGACTCGGCAGGATATCGCATCCTGGGCCTACTTAGTCTATCAGACATAGACATCAGAGTCGAAGTAGTTCGGACTGGGGGAACGACACATGCTCGCTAGGACATCGTATCCTATGCATACGTATCTTCTCGGACGAGAGAAGAATCAGAGCATTCGTAGCTCGGCTGACACGCACACAAACAAAACAAAGCAAAGGCAAACATGGAGCCCGACCGCCAATCACTGGACTTATGTCAGCATCCGGACCAAAACGCACACAAAGAGGCAAACATGGAGCCCAAATGCCAATCACTGGACTTACATTGACATCCGAACCAACAAACACGCACAGGAAACCAACTGCCAATCGCTGGACTTACGTCGGACTCCAACCAGAACACACACAAGGGTGGTTAAGACACAAAGGGTTGAAAAAGAAAAAGGGCGAACAAACAGACTAAAAGGGAGACTAGAGCTCGAGCCTAATAGTTGCCAAACACACACAAGAAAGAAAAAAGGGCGCCCGGAGAGATCAGCTCAATCTCCTGCCTACATACTTCATCTGGTATGAAGATCAGGGCGATGTAGTTCCCCTACGCAGGGACAAAGGATCTAGCCTAACCAGATAACAGAGGGAGACACAACTCTAGGGAGACTACGACTCGAGCCTAGATGTTGTCATGCAAAGTCAACCCTAAGTTAAGGTTTCTAGCTAAATGGCACACGGGCCAACCTATCCTAGACACGGCTTGCACAGGAAGCAAGGGTCTCGATTGCAACTAGGGCAAGAGAAAGGGGAGATCTCAATCGCAACGAGGGCGAGAGAAAAGAAAAAGTTAGTTGTTAGTCAAACTCGGCAAGACATCGCGTCTCGTGCCTACGTATCTCATCTGAACATGAGAATCAGAGTTGCCGTAGTTCGGCAGGCAGGGATAAAGGATCTCGATCGCAACGAGGGCGAGAGAAAGGAAAAGGCTCGATCGCAACGAGGGCGAGAGAAAGGAAAAGGCTCGATCGCAACGAGGGCGAGAGAAAGGATCGCAACGAGGGCGAGAGAAAGGATCGCAACGAGGGCGAAAGCAAACAAGGATTAGATGTTAGTCGTTAGTCAAACTCGACAAGACATCGCATCTCGTGCCTACGTATCTCACCTGAACGTGAGAATCAGAGTTGCCGTAGTTCGGCTGAACAACTCTAAGTATGGCTCACACAAGGGTTAAGCCAAACAGACTTGACTTGCACAGGAAGCAAGTCAAGCACAACCTATCTTGCACAAGGGCAAGTCTAAGCTACACCTAAAGAGGCAAAGCAAACAGGCAATCACAATCACAAGAAGCACACTCTATATGCATACAAGAGGCTCAAGCAAAAGGTTAGGCACTAGGGCCAACTGGAATAGGGTAAGTGTGCTCTTAACCTTGCCATTGAGAGGCTAAGGTGAAGCAGATGAAAGGATGAAGTGAGGATGAGACCTCACAGCTCTTATCCCTGGCCAGGGAGAGCTAATAGACAAATGAGCATGGGTCCAGAAAGTGGGAACCCTTCTATACTCGAAGACTCTGACACTGTACACTTTGTACAAGATCTTGGGTTTGTATCCCAATGCATCAACACACAGCAGTGTGAGCAGAGGGATGACACAACAAGAGTAGTGGGGGATAGATTGCATATCCCTACCTTCCACCAATTGCCTTACTTGAAGGACTTTTCCTGCTTGGGGACAAGATTTAAACATACACAAACATTGCCTCTTAAGGAGGACTTCAGACAGTTTGCCCGGCCAAATAACAAGCCGGGTCTCCAGACTACATGAAGTAAAAGAGATTATACCTCAAAAGCAATTGCTAAATAGCAAAGCAAGCAACTAAAGCAACTTAAAGGGTACCTGAGAAAAACCAAACGAATCAGTATGCAATTAAACAGTTAAAAGCAAAGGAAATGGGATTCACAAACAAAACAGATGATCAACTGTGCAAGGCACAAGACTCAAACACAATGAGTCAAACCTACAAAACAAAGGTTAGCATATAGTAAACAATCAAGTTCAAACAAGTTTGAATAATCCTTGAGGCATTGGTGCTTAACCTGAAACAGGAACTCAATTGTAAGCTCAAAAGACCACTAGGACTAGCCTAGGGTCAAGGATGAAAGAAAAAGTCAAAACAGCAAAGAAAAGTCAACCAAAGTCAAGGTCAAACATTTAAGAAGCTATCTCAATTGGGCCCACATTCAAATCATGCATTATTATCATTTCATGAACATTTGAAGTCAAAGTAAGGCAAATGAAAGCACAAAAAAGTCAACAGAATGACTTGCATCAAAAGTCAACCCAAACAATCTCAAAAATCATCAAATAAATCACATTCAATCCTAACATCTAGCATGGCAAGCATGTCAAATTTCATGGCATTTGGATGAGAGGAAGGCAGTCAATTAAAATCATGAAGTCAACATAATTTCAAGTATCCACAATGAAGGTCAACAAACATGGGTCAACTTCAAAAAATCATATCAAACTGAAAACAGATGAGAAATGAATGAGATTAACACCAATGCAAAGCTCAAGATGTCTAGTTATCACATATGAAATTTCATGATCATACAATATGGTATGAGGATTTCCCAAATGATTTGGAAACATGTAGCACAAACAGTCAACCATGGACTAGGCATGGAAGAAAATTCTCAAATAAATGGAAAACAGCATCATTAATTCCAGGAAACTTCATACACAAACTAGACATGTAAGATATCATTCATGCAAAATTTGGGGTCAATTGGATGTAAGGAGGCATGTGAACAAAAATTGGGAAAATGCATATCATTGGTGTGACACAAATTGTCACACCCTAGTTCAAAAAATCATAACTAGCAAACCACAAATGATAAATGCACAATCTTTATACCAAAATGAAGATGAATGTGTCTAATTTCATCACAAAAAATTTCAAGACCAAAGGATGCAACACGAGTATTTCACAAAAGGAATGGCACAATGTATCAATTTGGCATACATGTTAGGAAACCAATTATCAATTAAAATCCAGCCAATGAAAAATTAATTAAAAATCACAATCAAATACTAGACACTCATGTGAAGATCATGCAAAAAATTTCATGATTTTTGGGTGAAATTTGAGAGAGAAATGAATTGTTGAAGTTGGGTGAATAATTGAAGCAACATGAACAAAATAACATGAAAAGGTTGGTCAAAGCAAAGTCAGCGCAGTGGCAAATTGGTAATATTGGGCTTACTTAACAAAACTGTGCGTTTTGGGTGGGTGTGAGGAAATGTTCTCATTGGCTCTCAGCCAATGGAACAGTGCACGGGCCAATTGGTGTTCAAGGTTCTGGTTTTAGAAACCCTAGGGTTTTAGCACAGCAAGGCATTCAGCATTTTCATGTTATCGATCAAAAACATCACCAAGTAAACAGCAACATGTCACATAACAATCATGCAGCAATCAAGTAGCCACAACCCAAACACGACAAACACAAATCATGTACATTTTCTGGGCATATTCAAAACAGCAGCAGGGCATATTCATCCTCATCATGTAATCATCAACAACAACATCAAGCAAACAGCATGGTAGTAACAATGTTCTTCATGACATGAACAACAAAACAACACAAGCATGAATTTCTGGAAATGAGTCTTAGGGTTTTCAAAACAGAACAACATTTAGCTTCATCATTCATGAACTCAAAAATTCGAAATATCCAGAAACAAGAAATGAGCATATCAATGTGATCCTCATGCATCATACATACATAATCCACTCATGGTTTTCATGAAAAACACAGCATCACAGCAAATCGAGGAAAAACACATTCAAGCATAAAAATGAAAACTCATATTTCTCTCAGCATAGTTGATCATTTCGAGCAAACTAATATTCATTAGAATCAGCATACAATAAACTATCATAAGCATGTCATTATTTGGAAAAACAAAGAGGTCAACAAGCTTACTTGTTTTGAAGAAATTCGAGATGCAGTGTTGTTTTGGTGGTTATGAGTGCAAACAGATGGCCCTTGTGCTTTATGTTGATGGATGATAAAGATCTTTCAGCTCAAGAATGCTTGGAAGTGAACAAATCGTGATCTGCCATTGGAATAGCTTGGAGAAAACAGAGCTTGAAATGACGGTTCCAGCTGGGATTTCACACTTGGAATGAGCTTGCCATGATGATGGATGATGAAGAGAACAAAAGAAAGCTCGAGGGTTTGGAGGATTTGACAGAAATTCCAAAAATGCAAAAATGCAAGAGTGAGAGAATCAGAGTGTTTTTGGTCTGTGGCTGCTGCTTCTTAGGGTTGGAAATGTCAGAAAAGTTGCTTTTATTGGTCTGTTTAGAGTTGGTTTAGGGGATGGTAAGTTTGATTAGCTTTAATGAAATCACTTGCATTTTTGCTAAGTTGGAAATAAGTGAATGTGGAGGGTGTAGCATTGCACGGTTTTGGGCTTGGACAGGCTGCATACAGACTTTTGTTTTTGCTGTTTTACCTTTGCACATGAATTGCTAACTTGTACTCTCACTTATGAAGCCATTTGCATATTTTGCCAATTTTGCATCTTGGTCCATAATTGTGGTATAATGGTGGTATGTGCATGATTTAGGGCTTGGAGCAAGTTTCAAATGACATACTAAACATTTCCCAATTGGCCAAAGTGAGAAAAAGTCAATAAATCAAAAAGTCAACTATGAGTCAAACTTGAATTTTAAATGAAATAGGTCCAAAAATGCCATTTTGATTGGCAAGGTTTTGATGAATGAAATTTATATTTTTGGAAAGAGGAGGAAAAATGTGGTTTGTAGGAAAAAACCCCACCAAATTTGGCCTTATGGTTTGAGAGTTATGGCCTCTTGAAGTTCAAAAATTTCTGAAATTGAATTGATCATATCTTGACAACCATGCATGGGATTTAAGAGTTCTTGGACTTATTGAAAATGGGAGAACAAGATCTTCAACTTTCATGTTGGGCAAAAATTCATTTGAAGCTTGTATCATGATGTAAGTTGAGGATCAAGAAGTTTCCATTTTTGGCAGTTGAAATTACAGGTCCACTTTCTATTTTGGGCAATTTTCTGATTGGCTTCAAATTCTTCAATGATGTTGATTGCCATGACATATGAGGCCTATATGAACATGAATAAGCTCTCTCAAACCATTTCCATTCATCAAAACCATAGAATCAACCACAGTTGACCAACTTTGACTTTTCTAGGGTTTTGGACTGTCTGTGCATGAACTAATGAATTCCAAACCCTAACTCCTCGAGACCTTGACTTCAAATGAGGTCCTAAATTGTATGAACTCTTGATTATTGACCATGGTGCCCAAATTCCACAAGAATGGCCACCATTCACTGCTTTGACTGATTGTTGACCTTCTAGGGTTTTTGCCTGGCTATGCATTGACTGATGACCTCTGAGCCTTCAACCCTTGACTTGAACACTTCAAATGGACCCCCAAGACATGTGAGCATGATGGAAAAACCCTAGGGCCTTGGCTCCTTGAGAATTGTGCTTGCTTGATTGGTTGACTGATTCTCCTGATCAGTTTGACCTAATTCTTTGCTTGCTTGCTCTTGAGGCAACTAGGGACAATGCAAATGCTATGCAATGGATCATGATATGCTATGACCTAATATGAGATGGTATGCACAATGATAGGTGCAAATTTGAGGTGCTACAAGTATGCTCAACGCTGGAGGCAGATTGCTGCGTCCGTCCAACCCCCTATGTCTTAAAGGGAGATGGCGGACATGTTCATGAACACTCTTCAAGGCAATTATATTGAGAGATTGGCTGCTTGCCCGTCAATAAGCTTTGCAGAGATAGTAATTGCTGGAGAAAGAATCGAGGGTCTGTTGAAGATGGGCCGAATTCAAGACAATAGTGCTTCCAACTCATCAGGTCCCAAGAGACCGTTTGCTGGTAACGGTCAGCGAAGAAAAGAAGGCGAGACAAGCGCTGTGTATACCGGCAGAGGCAGGGGTAGAGGACGCCCTAGTTATTATCAAGATCAAGTGGCCGCAGTCACTATTCCAACACCTGTTCCTCAATCGCAATATCATCCGCAACAACAACCCAGGTACAACAATCAACAACAAGGAGGTAATCCGGGTCAACAGAGACACTATCAACAACGTCCAAGGCAGACGGACCGGGTAATCGAGCCAATCCCAATGCCTTATTCAGTATTACTTCCCAAGCTGATTGACATGAATCTGGTTACGCTGAGAACTCTGGCCCCACCAATCGATCCCAATAATTTGCCTAGAGGTTATGATGTCAACGCCAGATGTGCTTTTCACTCCAACGCACCTGGCCATACTACAGATAATTGCAAGGCTCTCTAGTTAAAGGTACAAGATTTGAGAGATGCCCAGGCTATCAATTTTGCTCCGGTGCCTAATGTTATCCAGAACCCGATGCCGGCTCACGGCGGGCAGAGGATTAATGCTGTTGATAATGGGGAAACTTTGAATCTGGTTTTTGATGTGACTAAGGTGAAGACTTCGCTATCGGTGGTTAAAGACCGACTTCTGAAAGGACAGATTTTCCCGGGCTGTGGGGAAGAATGCAGAAATTGTCAAGATGTCGAAAATGGATGTGACAGTTTGAGAAGGGGTATTCAGCAGCTGATAGATGAAGGTTGTCTTCAGTTCGATCAGGCCCGTCCGGTGAAGAATGATGTATCGACGGTAACGTTTTATTTCACTCCTGAAGAAATATATGTTCCCGAGAGACTCGCTCCGACAACAATATATTTCCCAGAAAGTACAGAACCAGCAGCGGTGAACATCGATAGTTCAACACCAGTTGCAATTTACTCTGACAGCCCTCAACCGACTTTGGTTGGTCCGATCACCATCACGGTACCAGGACTTGTTCCGTATGAGAAAGACAGTGCTATCCCGTGGCACTATGGGGCTGATATCTACTGCCAGGGGCAGAAAGTTAACGAAGAAGACATTGACATTGGTAGCTCCGCTGTAGACAATGTTGGAGGGGTTGGTGGCTTCACTCACAATGGACGCCTATTTGCACCATCAACATTACGCGCGAATACTGAAGCTGAGGCAGCTGCCAAGGCTAAAGGGAAACAGGTATCCACCGAAGAGGTTACTACTGAGGAAGATCCTCCTAAGACCGCATTCGAGAAGGAATTGGATGGGTTTATGAGGATTATCAAGAAAAGTGACTACAAGGTAGTCGACTAGCTAAATCAGACACCCTCAAAGATCTCCATTCTCTCACTATTGCTGTGCTCTGAGGCGCACAGAGCAGCCTTGTTGAAAGTACTGAATATGGCCTATGTTCCACCGGAGATAACTGTTAACCAGCTGGAGTCGGTAGTTTCCAATGTAAACGCTAGCCGGGGGCTAGGTTTCACCGATAATGACCTGACATCTGAGGGCAGGAATCACAACAAAGCCTTGCATATCACAATGGAGTGCAAAGGGGTGGTGCTTTCCCATGTTTTGGTTGATACAGGCTCTTCTCTGAATGTTCTTCCAAAGAAAGCCTTAATGAAGTTGGATTGCGATGGCATCATCCTGAGGCCAAGTAACTTAGTTGTGAGGGCTTTTGATGGCTCTAAGAGAGCTGTTTTTGGCGAAGTTGAGTTGCCAGTTAAGATTGGACCGCAGGTGTTCAAGAGCACCTTTTATGTGATGGATATCCAGCCTGCCTACAGTTGTCTGCTAGGTCGGCCTTGGATTCATGTTGCCGGTGCTGTTACTTCTACCCTCCACCAGAAGCTCAAATATGAACTAGAAGGTCAGATCGTCACTGTATGTGGGGAAGAGGATATTTTTGTTAGCCACCTGTCTACATTTAAGTATGTAGAGATGGATGGCGAGATGCATGAGATGTTGTGTCAGGGCTTCGAAACTACAAACATCAATGAGGTCGCGCCCGAAGCTGTCTTTTCACCTGAGTTTGAGAAGGTCGGGACTTCTATCTCTTCATACAAGCAAGCTGTCGAAGTGGTTAAAGCTGGTAATGCCCAAGGTTGGGGCAAATTTGTGGAGCCAGTCATCAAAGAAGACAAGTTTGGATTGGGGTATGCTCCGGGATCTCAGAAGAATGAAGCCGGTACTTTCTCCAGCGGGGGTTTGGTTTCTCCCCACGTCGTCAATGCTGCAGATGAAGACAAGGCTGACAGCGACTGTGACTTAGATAGCTGGATTCGCCCGTGTGTCCCGGGAAAAAAGCTCGACAATTGGTCGTCTGAAAAAACCGTTCGGGTTACTCTACTGAAAGAGTGATTTTTATTGTCTTCCTTTATTACATGCATAATAAAGTCTTACACTTTGCCCAAGGTGTAACGGCTCATTTGTAGGGCCATCCATTTAGTTACGTTTCGCAATTATTTTTATCATCAATAAAGGACGGCTTTTGCAAACAATTTTGTGTTCTCTTTCTTTCAGTTTTTTTACTTTTTACAAAAAAAATGGCAATGTTTCTTTTTTCGTTTTTCCTTTCTTTCAAAAAATAAAATCTCTCATTCTAAGGTAAAGCATGATCCTCCATCATGCAGAGCCGACCACCCGGATCTCACTGCTAACGACACTGCTATGGCCAAGTATGACTTCGACAATACTATCTATCAAGCCGAAGAAGGGGCTGAGGAAGATTGTGAATTGCCTGAAGGGTTAGCCAGATTGTTGAAACAGGAGGACCGAGCTATTACACCTTGTCAGGAGGTGGTTGAGACCATCAACGTTGGTACCGAAGACGACAAGAAAGAGATCAAGATCGGGGCAAGTCTATAGGCCGAGAGGAAAGACCGTTGATCATGTACTTGACTGTGTTAGAAAGGTCAATGGGTTGTGTGCTCGGTCAGCATGACGAGTCAGGTCGAAAAGAGCATGCAATATACTACCTTAGCAAAAGTTTACCGACTGTGAACAAAGATACTCATTGCTCGAGAAAACTTGTCGCGCTTTGGCATGGGCTGCATGCCGACTAAGACAGTATATGTTGTCTCACACGACTCTATTGATATCAAAAATGGATCCAGTCAAGTATATTTTTGAAAAGCCATCACTTACCGGAAAGGTTACTAGGTGACAAATGATACTGACAAAGTATGACATCCAATACACTTCACAAAAAGCCATCAAGGGAAGTGTCTTGTCAGACTATCTTGCAGAGCAACCGATTGATGATTACCAACCTATGAGGTTTGACTTTCCTGATGAGGACATCATGTTCTCAAATCGAAAGATTGAGAGGAACCACTCCCGGAGGAGGGGCCTGACCCTGAATCCAAATGGGTTATGATGTTTGATGGGGCGATCCACGTCAATGGTCGCGGAGTTGGTGTAGTATTGATCACACCGGAAGGGGGTTCATATGCCATTTGGTGCCAGAATAACTTTTCCCTGCACCAACAATGAAGCCGAATACGAAGCTTGTATCCTAAGACTTGAGGAAGCCGTCAATATACAGATTAAAACCCTGGATGTATACGGGGATTCAGCTTTGGTCATCAATCAAACCAACGGGAAATGGTGCTATACTGGAACTACGTACCCAGAATTGACGTATCTCGGTCAGAGACGAATGAAGAAAGCATTTGGTCAGAAAGTGCGCCCTCGGGAGTATCGAGTCGGTGAATTGGTACTCAAAAGAATTCTTCCTCCCAACACAGATCACAGGGGCAAATGGACACTGAACTATGAGGGTCCGTACGTGGTTAAAAGGATTTTCTATGGCGGAGCTTTGATGCTAACAACCATGGATGGCGAAGGATTCCCGTCCCCTGTCAACTCAGACGCAGTTAAAAAATACTTCGCATAAAATAGACCCGTTGGACGATAAAAAGAATAGTCCAGGCAAAAAAAGGGCATCCCGACGAACCAAAAAAAAAGAATAAAGAGGTTCGGGCAAAAATTAGGGATATATAAGAAAAAAAAGAGTACACCCGGTGAGTCGAAAACCCAAAAGGGCGGCTCAGGCAAAAAAGGGTATCCCGGTGGATTGAAAACCCGAAAAGGGGGCGATCCAGGCAAAAGTTAGGGAATAAGCGAATGACTATGATCTGAGTTCATCAGTGTTATATCACCGTTTCATTCAATCCGGCAATCTTCGAAGGTTAAAGATCGACTAATCATCCACTTCAGAAAGCAAGATGAACAGAGCGTCTTGAGGACATACGAGTCATAGCAGAGTCGAAACTCAGTGGGACCCCGTATCCCCATTGCCATTAGGATAGTTCTTTTTTTTATAGCGATCACCTCTTTTCAGGGATCAGCTTCCTGATACCCTCGCCTATTCCTGGCACAAATTTTCTCCCCAGTAAGAGTCGAATAATTTAGTTAAAGAGCCTCTTTATTTTTCATTTATCAGTTTGTTTGCAAAAATGTCCGAATTTTTGATAAAACATATTGCATATGAACATAATGGTGGCTTTTGCAGATGATTTGCACAGGAAAACATTTAAAATTGCTTTGAATGTGCTTAATCCCGGACGGTGAATTCAAACCGAGTAATTCCCCCGAGGCATACGTGTATTTTTGGTTGCAGGTCACAGGAACCGGATGCCAAGTCATGAATCCTCATCCCCAAGCGGTTGACAAAGTCTCTCCTCAGCAGAGCATGTTCCCCAACAGAGTTGACAGTATCTAGACTGTCTATCCCCAACAGAGTTGACAGTATCCAGACTGTCTATCCCTAGTAGAGTTGAGAGTATCCAGACTATATATCCCCAGCGGAGTTGACGGTGTCAGACTTTATCTTCCTAGCAACAACGGAGTGGTTGCATACCCAACGGACAAGAGGGTGGTGTTCCCAGTGTTCATCTCATCCCCAAAAGATTATTTCTAATAGATTTGTTCTAATCCCCAGCTAGAGGACGATTAGCAAGTTCATATCCCCAGCAAAGGTCGTTTCCTACGACATTTCCCCAGGAAGTGTTTTCCCCACAGACTCTCCTCACAGAGCCTCGCCGAACCAAGTTTCCATAGTTGATACTCCCCCCGCAAGGTCGACTTTTCAAGCAGCCAATTTATTTTTGGTGGCTCATTGGTCCCGGCAGACGGACCATTCCCCACAGAGCATTCAAGGATTGATACAGCGATTTGTTCCCTACCGGAGTTTGCTTCCCCAAGCAGATTTCTTTTTACACCATGCATAACATTTGCATTTGCATGCATATCATATCAAGCATACACATAAGCTGATAAACAGGTTTTTCCAAGCAGACTGAAGAATTACTTTACAACCAAGGTCATGAGATCCAGCCAGAGGATCAAGCGTGAGTGATCCAGCCTGAGGGTCATTTTGAAGATTCAGCCTGAGAATCGTTTTCCCGTGATCCAGCATGAGGGTCATTTTTGAAGATTCAGCCTGAGAATCGTTTTCCCAAGAGTCAGCCTGAGGCTCAATTTGAAGATTCCCCAGTGAAGTCGCCTACAAGCTTTATTTCCCCAGCAAGTCTAATTGAGGAGTCGTTACAACATGTTCTAGCCCGAAGAATATGTACGAAGCCCAAAAGTGGAATATGCTCGAAGCTGCATATCTAATATGAAGGTTGGGTGTAGATTTCAAAAGAGGGTCAACCAGCGCATGCCTCAGATGCGGGATCCTAATGATGGGATTTTATCATCAAAACAATCCAGATCTAGCCAGAAGATCGAAATAGATTCGGCCAGAGAATCGAAACAAAGGAGATCTAGCCAGAAGATCGAAGAAGATCTAGCCAGAAGATCAAAGTCAGGTCTAGCCCGAAGACCGTAAATAGATTCAGCCAGAGAATCGAAACAAAGTCAGGTCTAGCCAGAAGACTGAAAATGGATTCAGCCAGAGAATCAAAGGAAATAGATTCAGCCAGAGAATCGAAACGAAGAAGATCTAGCCAGAAGATCAAAATCGTATCCAGCCCGAGGATCAAAATTAATATCCAACCAGAGGACTAAATTGAGTATAGGTTCAGCCAGAGGATCGAAACTCCAGATTAAGCCAGAGGATCAGAAGAAAGATAAACGGCGCGGTGTATTTCCGCGTTTTTGTGGTATTCTCGGAGCACAAATTTTCGGTATGTCTTTGGTATTCAATCACAGCTCACCCCGTTTGTCTGATAAGTTGTTCGCTTTAGAAAAAAAAAAAAAAAAAAAAACGAAAACGAAAAAAGAAAAAAATATATATATATATATAAGTTTTACAAAAAAAAAATAATAAAAAAAATAATAATAATAATAATAATAATAATAATAAAATTTAATTAATTAATTAAATAAATAAAATATAATAAAAATTTTTTGGACTTAGGTCTCTCTCATTTGAGCCCACAAAACCATGAAATTCAGTCTATAAATACCAAGGCTTCACTTGAGAGAACACAGAACAAAAGGGGGATTTTGAAGAGAAGCAAAATACTCTGAGGTTTCCTTGGAACAAAACCCTGAGGAAAATGATAGTGAGAGAAGACCTAACGGAGTTCAGAGCAGCCTCCAAACCCCGAAGGGAACTCAACTACACAGAATCACCTCTGCCTCACATAAACCCTGAAGATTGTTTTGTAAACCTCACGGGTGCAACTCAATTTCAATCAAGCTCTCCTATCAGGTTTGCCATTATTCCCATTACCTTTGCCCATGGGTTTAATATGTATATGAATGTATAAACAATGCCTTGAATGTTTAACCGTTTAATTTCTGAAATGTATGCCATAGGGTTTGAGGTTTCTGAAACCATACTGTTGTTCATGAAAAAATGCTTATGGTGTTTCACTAACCCTTTTGTTGAATTTTTGTGAGGGCTCACATGACTTTTGCAGGGATAACTTGCGTGGTTTCCCACATTATTTGTGGGATAACCCCTGGAGGTTCATTCCGATTACCTGTACTGACTCACTTTTCTTTGATGGTACCAGCTTGAGAGATCTTTGGGTTTCTTGTCCCCTTGGTTGCTGTTACTTCGGATCTTTATCCGTGTGATACTTTTTACCTTTTCCCGCATTTTACTGCTTTCCTAGCTGGAAGACCTCGATAGGAGGCAATGTTTTGTGTTTACCTCAAGATACATGTTTTGTGTTTTGTGTTCGTATCCCTGCAGGTAGCGCGGTTCCTTCATCAAGGACTGCCCTTTTTGCCCTTGAGCATCCCAAACCCTAAAACCCAAAGCAACACGTTAACTCCTTCTACTACAGGCGAGTAAGTCTCCAAAGGTCGAGCATCCGGTAGATTGCGTAGTAACGTTGTTCGCCCAAAACCCAATCCATAACCCCGTAGTTAGCCGAACTACGTTTTGCTCTGATTCTCAGGCCAGATGAGATACGTAGGCATAAGACGCGATGTCTTAGCGAGCACACATCCCCCAACCCATAGGTCAGCCGATCTACGAAGACTCTGATTCTCATATTCAGATGAGATACGTATGTAGTGGATGCGACATCCGCGCGAGTCATTTTCATTTAACCCTTTTTTTTGGTAAATAGCACAAGATAAACCCACACCCTTTAGACAAGAACTACAAAAGTGGATCCCGTAGAGTACTACGGATGCGTAGGGGTGTTAATACCTTCCATTCGCATAACCGACTCCCGAACCCAAGATTTGGTTGCGAGACCCCGTCTTGTCCTTTCCTTTTTCAGGTTTACTTCGAGCGTTTCCTTTCCCTCCTTTGGGATGAATAACGCACGGTGGCGACTCTTCTGTCTTTTTCTTTCGCCGGTTGTTTTTTTTCGCACTGTATTTTTCAGGTTGCGACAGGTGCTTGGAAGAAGATTATTGACCAACTTGTCCTTGAGAAGGCTCAGATAAAGACTTCTTTTGAGTCCGAGATTCGATGCATCCGAAGGAAGTACGCGCCTGCAACCAGATCGCCTGATACTGTTGTTAGGGGATCGTTAGGATGATTAGTCTCCTTTTCTCTTGTATTTATATTTTGGTTTCTGAAATTGTACTTAGTGTAATCCTTCCAAATTATATAAAGAAAAGATAATTTTATGGTCAATCAAATTGTTACAATTGTTATTATATATATTTGCAAATAAAATAGTATGTTCCTTAAAAATAAAAATAATCAAAGCATTGCATTTCATGCATCATTTGCATAGCAGGTTTTCTTCTGCCAAATGTCTTATTGGTTGTTCTTTTGTGCTTCAGCCAAGCTGACTCATCGATACAATACTCGAGTCAATCATCCGAGAATCATGGAACACTAGGAACAAGAGAACAGAGAACTGAAGGACAAGATTGCCCGCTTGACTACCATGATGGAGTCAGTTCTAGCTGCTCAAAGTCAATATTCTCCAACGCCTACAACTCCTCCATATCAAAGGCATGTCATCTCAGAGGTTACTACTTCAACCGTGCCTGCCACTCAGTTTGCTCCTGCCATGCCTGCCGGATTCCCGTGGGGAATGCCACCCAACTTTGTGCCTGAAGGTTTTGCGCCTACTTTTGCTTCCATGCCAGCATCTAGCCCGGTTATGTCTGTTCCACCTCCAGTTGCTCACACGCTACCTCGTGTTGAGGACACCATCTACCATTCTGAGCCATCTGAGAGTCTGAAGGTTTATGAGAAGATGGATGAAATGAAAGACCAATTCCTTGAGCTGCGAAAGGATTTGAAGACCTTGAGAGGAAAATATTTTTTCGGTAAGAGTATTGCGGAACTTTGCTTTGTTCCCAATGTTAAGATCCCGATAAAGTTTAAAGTCCCTGACTTTGAAAAGTATAAGGGGAATACATGCCCGCTTAGTCATCTCGTCATGTACGCCAGAAAAATGTCGACACAAACGGATGATATTAAGTTACTGATTCATTACTTTCAAGACAATCTAACTGGTGGGTTTAGATAGTGCGAGGGTTCCGCACATTCAAGATTTGGGTGAAGCATTTATGAATTAGTACAAGTACAATATGGATATGGCGCCAGATAGGGACCAATTGAGGTCGATGTCTCAGAAGGACAAGGAGACATTTAAAGAATACGCCCAGAGATAGAGAGAGCTAGCTGCTCAGATCAACCCTCCTTTGGAAGAAAAGGAGATGACCAAGATTTTCCTCAAAACCCTGAGCTCGTTTTACTATGAGCGACTGATTGCTAGAGCCCCTAGTGTCCGTGAGCTCATGTCGGAAGTGTCGCAACCTGAAAAAGGAGATGCGTAAAAACAACCGGCGAGAAAGAAAAGACAGAAGTGTCGCCACCGTGCGTTATTTATCCCAAAGGAGGGAAAGGAAACGCTCGAAGTAAACCTGGAAAAGGGAAAGGAAAAGACAAGGTCTCGCAACCAAATCTTGGGTTCGGGAGTCGATTGTGCGAAGGGAAGGTATTAGCACCCCTACGCATCCGTAGTACTCTACGGGATCCACTTTTGTTGTTCTTGTCTAAAGGGTGTGGGTTTATCTTATGTACTATTTGCTAAAAGAGGGGTCAAAAGAAAATGACTTGCACGGATGTCACATCCACTGCATACGTATCTCATCTGAATATGAGAATCAGAGTCTTTGTAGCTCGGCTACCTATGGGTTAAAGAGGAGTGTGCTCGCTAAGACGTCGCGTCTTATTCCTACGTATATCATCTGGAATGAGAATCAGAGCAAACCGTAGTTTGGCTAACTACGGGTTAAGGGTTGTGTTTTTTAGATGAACAACGTTATTACGCAATCTACCGGATGCTCGACCTTTGGAGACTTACTCGCCTGTAGTAGAAGGAGTTAACATGTTCTTAGGAGAAGAAAAATCAATGAGTTTGTTTATGTTTTAGGAATGCTCATGCAAAAAAGAAAGTCCTAGACGAAGGAACAGTGCTACCTTAATTGACATGCAAACGAGAGACTATACGAAGCCTAGCAATCCTATGGGGAGACGATCACACCATACAAAACAAACATGCATAAAGTAAAATGCCAACAAGGGGGTTCAAACATATATGGGTAGGGCTTTAGTCAAGAGGGGTCATATCAACCTCAACAAACAAGCCATGGAATAGGTAATCAAATGGGCTCTTAACCACTGACATTGGACGTCAGGGTGAGCAGATCAAAAGGGTAATGAGGGTAAGACCTCATAGCTCTTAACCCTGGATAGGGTGAGCTCATGACAAAAAGTGGGGATTCAGAAAGGTGGAACCCTCTCCACTGACTGACCGGACAAAAGATCTTGGGCTTTTGTTCTGAAGCATCGACACGTAGTGCGAGCATAAAGAACGACACACTGAATAATGGGGGATTGATTACTAATCCCTTTTATCCGTCAATTGCCTCTTCAGGGAGGTCTTTAGCACTGATGCTTCTTCTTGGAGGTCTTTGGGCACAAAAGTAAACAAACAAAACAACACATTGCCTCCTATTGAGATCTTCCAGCTAAGAAAGCGGTAAAATGCGGGAAAGATAAAGGATCAAGAGATCTACCACACGGATAAAGATCCGAAGTAATAATAGCTAAAGAAATAAGAAACCCAGAGATCTCTCGAGCTGGCACCATCAAAGAAAGCAAGTCAATACAGGTAATCGGAATATATCTCCAAATGGTATCCCATAAATAAAATGGAATGCCAAGCAAGCTATCCTTTCAAGAGTCATGTGAGCCCTCACAAAAAACTCAACAAACAGGTTAGAGTGACAAGATGGGGTGCAATCAAGAGTTGCCCCAAATCAAAATGTAACCACATGAATCATGCCATTAAAATTCACAAAAAGAGCTCACAAAAAGCAACCAAGTGTAGGAGGCCTAAACCTCTTGTCAAACACATGCATCAAAAGGGTATCAAAATTCAAAGTCAGGGGGCAAGGATCCACACATCAAGGCATAACATACATACTAAAACATGTGCCCACATGCAAAACCTAACGATACCTACTCTTCCAAATTCACCCATAATACCTCATACATTCAGAAATTTCAGGTTGAAAGTATAAAGTAGTGGAAATAGGGCATACCTGATTGGGGAGGATCGATTGAAATTGAATTGCACCGTTGGTTTTGCAGAACAATCTTAGGGTTTATATGAGAGGGAATTGGTTCTTTGCAGATAAGTTCCCGTCAGTCTCTGGAGGTTGCTCTGAATTAGTTAGAATCTCTCCAGGGTTTTTCCACTGAAGTTTTTTTAGAATTTATAACCTGATTTTCGTGACTTTGTGGGATCAAATGAGAGAGGTCCAAGTCCAAGATTTTTCTGTTATATTTTATTTATTTATTTATTTTTGTTTTTCGTTTTCTTTTTCTTCATTTTTTTTTTCAAAACGCGTGGGCTTCGCCTAGCGAGTATGACAATTCAAGAAATTCCTCTGAGCTTAGGTGATTCTGGTGGCTTTTCTTGGGACTCGCTAGGCGACCCATTCTGCTCGCCTAGCGAGCATGACAACTCATGAACAAACTTTTGCTCCTTCAAGATTAACGTTTTGACTGATGAATAGACCCCATTTGAACATGTTAGAAGTATCTCAAGCCATTCCCTTTGTCGCATTACGCGAAAAACCAGCGGGAAAACGAAACAACAGAGCCGTCACCGTGCGTTATTTATCCCAAAAGATGGAAAGGAAACGCTCGAAGTAAACCTGGAAAAGACATGGTCTCGCGACCAGAGATTGATGGGATCGGGAGTCGGTTATGCGAAGGGAAGGTATTAGCACCCTTACGCATCCGTCGTACTCGACGGGATCCACGCTCAGAAAGAATAGAAGAAAGGTTGCTAAAACTACTCACAAGCTGCACACACGCTGGAAACAAACACGGAAGAAACGGACTCGGCAAGATATCGGATCCTGGGCCTACGTAGTTTGTCGGACACAAACATCAGAGTCGACGTAGTTCGGGACAGGGGAAACGTGCTCGCTAGGATGTCGCATCCTATGCATACGTATCTTCTCTAATCGGAGAAGAATTAGAGCACTCGTAGCTCGGCTAACGCACGGCAAACAAAACCACACAGGAAAGCGACTGCCAATCGCTGGACTTACGTCAGACTCCACACACACAGGCAAACACGGAAATCGAATGCCAATCACTGGACTTACATCAGACTCCGAACCAACAAGCACACACACAGGAAACCGACTGCCAATCGCTGGACTTACGTCAGACTCCAACAAGCAAACAAGACACAGGAAACCGACTGTCAATCGCTGGACTTATGTCAGACTCCAACACACACAAAGGGGTTAAAAAAAGAAAAAAAAAGGCGCCCGGAGAGATCAGCTCATCTCCTGCCTACGTACCTCATCTGGTATGAGGATCAGGGCGATGTAGTTCCCCTAAACAAGGAAAGAACTACTAACCTAACCAGATACAAAGGGAGACACAAACTACTAGGGAGACTACGACTCGAGCCTAGAAGTTGTCATGCATACGATCCCTATGTTGAGGTTTCTATCTAACTTGCACAGGGAGCAAGCTATCCTAAACAGCAGAGTCAAACACATACAAGCACAATAAAGCAAGCACACACACTATATGCAAACAATTGGGCTCATACAAGGCTAGGCTGTAAAAACAAGCCAACTGGAATGGGGTGTTTTTTAGCTCTTAACCCTAACATTGAGAGTTAGGGTGAAGCAGATGAAATGGGGAGTGAGGGTAAGACCTCACAGCTCTTATCCCTGGCCTGGGAGAGCTTGACTCCAATAGAAAGTTTGGGAGTTCAGAATGTAGGAACTCTTCTCCACAGAGGACTGACACAACAAGATCTTGGGTTCTTATTCAAAGTGCATCAACACAATGGTGTGAGCAGGATGAATGACACAACTGAATATCAGGGGATGGATTACACATCCCTTTTATCTGCCAATTTCCTCTAAAGAGGTCTTTACCTGCTTGGCACAACATTAAACAAACACAAGCATTGCCTCTTAAGGAGGGCTTCAGACAGGTGCCTTCCCACATAACAGGACAGGTCTTCCAGACTACATGAAGTCCGAAGAATTATACCTCAGTGGTAAGAAAACCACAAGCTAGCAAAGCAAGTTCAAAATGAACTCAAAGCCACTTAGGTACCTGTGAAAAAATCTAAACCAATCAGTTCAACTGTACAGACAAACAAACCACAGTTAATATCACACATACAGACAAATCCAATCAAGCAACAATGGTGCAAGGCATTAGGCAAGCACAAATGAATTGTCCTCAAAGCCTACAAAACCAGCAAATGTTAGCCAACATCAACCAATTAATCAAGCTCAAATGAAGGAACCACTCCAATCATGGCAATGTGCATCTGAACCTGAAATCACAACTCAAATAATAAGTCCAAACCACTAGGTCAAAGCCTAGGGTCAAAAGAGGATCAAAAATCCAAAACAGAAGCTCAAACTTGACATGAAGCATGCTTAAGCACTCAAGAATAAGTCCTAAAAAGAACCAAATCAAAATCACTAAGCAAGTTCATTTACGAAGCATGTGAAGTCAATGACCAATTCAAGGCATCCAAATAATCAACATGAATGAAAAATCTCAATCAAAACAGAAATGATTCAAAAAAATATGGAAAAAAACATGAGCAATCAAGACATCTAACATGATCAATATGCAAAAAATCAGAAGCATTGGACATCATTTGGCATGGCAATCACATTGTACAATTCAAATAATCAAATGTGTGACACAAATTGTGACACCAAGTTAGCACAATCATAAAACAAAATTGTTGCATGGGAAAAATGTCAAATCAAAGCCGAAATGTTCATCAACATGTTAAGAAACTACACACAAAATTTCAAAGCCATTGGATAAGAAACAAGCATTTCACAATAAGATAAGCAAGGCAAGGTCACACATGCATATGTATCCAATCATCCTAGCACAAAATATTTTTCCGACCAAGCACAACTTGCACATTTCTGCTCATAAAAAACTAGACAGAATGAGGATCAAGATGCAAAACATTGGGATGAAATTGGATCAATTTTCAATTTTATATGATTTTTTGAAGTTGATGAAAAATGAAATTAAAAACATGAATAGCATGGCCAAATATGGAGGGAAAGTGAAATAAAGGCAATGCAATTTGAAAATTGTCCCTCGCCAGGAATCGAAGTCAGTGTGAATTTGAAATTGGCGCTTAACCAAAACAACATCGTTTTGGTCTTGAACCCTAAGCCTGGCGCGTTTCCAGATTTCGTAGCTAACTCATGAAGATTTCGTAGCAAAACTGTAGCAAACCTGTGGCTAACCTGGAAACGCATGAAGTTCATCTTCTTCAGGATGAACACATGAACGAATTTCCAGAAAATACAAAAAGTGTCCAGAAATCACAAACAAATACACCATTCGAATCATCATTCTATGTACATTCAAGATCAACAATCATTTTAACATAATGCATCATAACAAAGCCAAGTCGAAGAAAAACTTAAATGACATCAAAACTTTAAACATGCATAACTTCATCAATAATGCATCATTTCACTTCATTTTTTCACCAGCATTCTCTACAACACGAGATCTACATGAATATCCTAATTAATTTGAGAATTGGAGAGATCGAAACCTGACCTCTTTGAAGAACAGAACCTCTGTGTTGCGCTATCCAAGGCTTGTGATGTTCCAAAACTCTTCTATGATGCTTGTGGAGGTGATTGATGGAAGGAATGAAGCTCAAACAAGCACGAATCCAGTTAATTTTGAAATCTCCATTGATGCTTCAAGCTTCGTGTATGGTTCAATATGGCACCAATTGCTTCGAATTCACGTCCAAATCCACTCAGAAATACTTCCTGTTCACGAATCAATCAATAGAAAATGCTCTTGTGTGAAGAATTGCAAAATATTTTTGAGAGAAAAATTTGGATGATTTTTGAATCTAGATCTGAAAATGAATGTTCATGATGAAAACAGTTGAGATTATCCTTATATACCACTTGCTAATGATGTTGAAAATCTGTTTTAACCAAAATTAATCAAGATTAACAAGTTATAAGGTGTATGTGCAAAATGGTATTTTCACCTCATGCACTTCATGCATGCGTGAACAGTACCAGAATAAGGCCCAAAATCACTTAAAATAAGTCCATGCAAGCTTTGGAAATGGTTTTTCATGCATATAATCATCCAAAATGCTTTTATGAAATTTCCTTCAAAAATCTTCATGAGTGAGCACAAGATCATGCAAGGGAAATTTATGCCATGTAATGAGATGTTTGGAAACTACAAGTCATGATGAACAAAATGCAAAAAGAACCACTCATTTTGGAGCTTTGGTTCTAAAGTTATGCCCATTTGAATTTTCAAACACACTTTGCCATGATTGGATCATATCTCCTCAACCACCCATTAGAAATTCATGATCTTGGACTTTTTGGAAATGGGAGAGAAAGATCTTCAACTTTCATGTTGGACAAAATTTCATATGAAGCTTTCTTGATGATGTAAAATTAAGTTGAAGTTGGTCCAAACCTTTCCATTTTTGGAAACTTCACATTATAGGTCACTTGCTATTTTGGGAAAGTCTTGACCTGACTTCAAATTCTTCAATGTTAATGTTTGAAATGTCAAATGAGACTTGTTTGAACATGAATGAAGCATCTCTAACCACTTCCCACCTCCAAAACCTCAGTTGGCCAAGTTGGTCTTGCACTGGGGACTTCTGAGCCTTCAACACTTGGCCAAGTTGTTTCAAAGTGATCCTTGATTCACATGAGCTCTCTAGAACAACCATAGGGCTTTGATCTCATGTAAAATGCTCTTGTTGCCTTGCACAATTGAATCTTCTGACTAGTCTTGACTGATGCAATGTAATGGACTATGTAGTACTAATGCAATCTTAATGACCTAAAAATGAAATGAATGTACAAATGGGAGGTGCAAATTTGAGGTGCTACAGCTGCCCCTATTCAATCAACTGGGAACCTGAACGGATGAGAGCAACGAATGTCAGACCTTCAAGGTACACAGGGATTGAATACCAAAGAACCGTAGAAATTTGCACTCTGCGGGGATCCAAAAACAGAAAGTTCACCAACGACAACTTCCACTAGGACCTGATATTTACCACTGGACCACTGGGGATTTTGATTTTTATGAATGAAAAGGATACATCCAGACGTCAACGGACGAATGGGAAAAACTCAACGTTTACCGAAACCAACGGAGAGGTGACCAGACATCAACGGATGACCTGGGGAAAAAGATATACAACCAGACGTCAACGGACGAATGGGAAAAACTCAACGTTTATCGATACCAACGGAGAGGTAACCAGACATCAACATATGAACTGGGAAAGGACTCGAATAGACGTCAACGGACGAATGGGAGAAGCTCGATGTTTATCGACACCAACGGAGAGGTGACCAGACATCAACGGATGAACTGGGAAAAAGAGATACAACCAAACGTCAACGGACGAATGGGAAAAACTCAACGTTTATCGACACCAACGGAGAGGTGACCAGACATCAACGGATGAACGGGAGAAGCTCGACGTTTATCGACACCAACGGAGAGGTGACCAGACATCAACGGATGAACTGGGAAGACTCGACCAGACGTCAACGGACGAATGGGAAAAACTCAACGTTTATCGACACCAACGGAGAGGTGACCAGACATCAACGGATGAATGGGAAGACTCGACCAGACGTCAACGGACGAACGAGAGAAGCTCGACGTTTATCGACACCAACGGAGAGGTGACCAGACATCAACGGATGAACTGGGAAGACTCGACCAGACGTCAACGGACGTACGGGAGAAGCTCGACGTTTATCGACACCAACGGAGAGGTAACCAGACATCAACGGATGAACTGGGAAAGGACTCGACCAGACGTCAACGGACGTACGGGAGAAGCTCGTCGTTTATCGACACCAACGGAGAGGTGACCAGACATCAACGGATGAAATGGGAAAAAGAGATACAACCAAACGTCAACGGACGAATGGGAAAAACTCAACGTTTATCGACACCAACGGAAAGGTGACCAGACATCAACGGATGAACTGGGAAGACTCGACCAGAAGTCAACGGACGAACGGGAGAAGCTCGACGTTTATCGACACCAACGGAGAGGTGACCAGACATTAACGGATGAACTGGGAAAAAGAGATACAACCAAACATCAACGGACGAATGGGAAAAACTCAACGTTTATCGACACCAACGGAGAGGTGACCAGACATCAACGGATGAACTGGGAAGACTCGACCAGACGTCAACGGACGAACGGGAGAAGCTCGACGTTTATCGACACCAACGGAGAGGTGACCAGACATCAACAGATGAATGGGAAGAGATACAATGTTTACCGACATCGAAAGATGATGCGTACAGAAGTGAAGCAAGACCAGACATTTACCGATGACTGGAGTGAGACTCGATGTTTACCGACACCGAAACAATGGTGCGTACCAACACCAAAGAAAGAACACACACGGGTGCTGACACGACACCTACCGGTATCACAGGGATGACATCTACATATGTCAAGGTAAGGCTAAACACTTGTTGGGAATCTCATTGGGGAGAATCAAGCTTTCCTCTCACCTGCGGGTGAGGAAATAAACCTCTGGGGAATTACCACTCTTGAATGCTATCTGTCAAGAGCAGCTATAGCAAATGTGTCGTACAGATGTTAAACAATGATCTGCCTCTGCTGGGGATATGGTCTAATCAGGTTTAACACATGAATGCATATGTTTGAATTTTTCTATGGCATAATGCTCCATGTTGAATGGAAATGCTACGCGATTTGAGGATGCAATGTTTACTACATGCAAGATGCAAATGATGAAAACTCCTGCTGGGGAGCAAGCGGACTGCTCTGCTGAGCACCCAAATATGAATAGATTCTCCAACTCTGTGGGGAGACGCACTGCTGTGGGTGCCTTGCTGATTCGATACTCTGGGGACGACAGAGAAACCAACTCAACTGGGGAGTCTCTGGCTGGGGAACTCACCATCTTCTCAACCGTGCTGGCGAATAGTATTGCTGCTGGAGAAAGGATCCCACCGGGGACAATCTTCACCGAATCCAATCCGCTGAGGGACCTCCGCTAGGGGAACAACCAATGCTCACCTCTGATGAGGATAGCGGCCAATCCATAGGTAGGATAAACTCTACTGGGGATAATTTCCACCGAACCTGATCCGCTTGGGGGCTTCGCTAGAGAAAACCATCAACGCAAACTTCTGCTGGGAAGACTACCCATTTCAAAATAGCTGGGGAGAATATTCACAACCCTGATGGGGAAAGGCATTCATAACCCTGCTGAGGATTACTACTCACTGATACCTCCGTTGGGGATACAACATCCTTCAGATTCAGTGGGGACTAACAGTCTTCAGACTAGCTGGGGACTGACCAACTCTCAGGCCTGTTGGGGAACTAAACATCCTTAGGCCTGCTGGGGAAACAAACTCAGGCCTGCTGGGGATAGAATAGCCTTTGAACCTGCTACCCGACTGCTGGGGAATAACAGTTCTAACAACTTTCAGACTTTCTTGGGGAAACGGCCACTCTCAAGCCTGCTGGGGAAACATCCTCAACCCTTAGGAACAATCTACCCACCGACACTTCCACTTGGGATATGGCAACCTTCGGGCTCGCTGGGGAGACACCGATCTCGAATTTGCTAGGGAGATAACACTCTCAAACCCACTAGGGAGATACGGCCTATTTGACATGGAACGCCCATCGATTCGTCGAACACCGGCATTCACTATCTAACCATAGTGTCAACTTTCCACTTTTGAGAGACTCCCAGACTCATCCGGTCTTTTCTGATTCATCACCTAATATTTTCGTCTCCTCTTTGCTTCGAGACAATCGATCTCCTCAGATTCGGGCCAACTCTCTAATCTCCAGACTTTGAAGAGTCTTCTTGATTACCCTCTAGGATCATCGTCCTTCTTCCACCGTCTGTTCACCGTTCTTCTATCCCTTGCCCCTGACTGGACTCTGCAGGGATCTTTTGTCAAAATGTTACCCATCACCAACTGCAAGTGAATGAAGATATCTAACAGCACCTGCACAAGAGATCGTTAGATAAAAGCGTGCCCGAGGCGTGCCAACATTTCAACACCTAGGTCACTCAAACTTCCGAATAAGATTTCCAGATTCCAATCTTATAAGCATGCATCGGAAGGGACCTCTATGTTTCAAAATGCAAATATTCTTATCAAAAATAAACGGATGTTTTCGCAATCAAAGCAGTAATGAAGACAAAAACAAAATTATTTGACTGAACATGCATTTATTGACTGAAAAAAGGTGGCTCAAAACCGAGCAACACACAGGAAGCAATCCCTAGAAAGAGGTAATTACGCACAAAAGGAAAAATCTATCCTAATGGCAATGTGAAACCGTGATCTCATCGGGTTTCAACTCGACTACATATGTCCTCAAGACTTTCCGCAGTTTCTGTCCTCTGAACAAGACGCTTCCGATCGATCTCTATCGGAGATTATCCAAGTCATATCTCAAGCACAAACGATCATGCTGGACGCAGTTGTTCGTTTCATTCCCTCTTTTGCCTGGACTGCCCTTTCGGGTTTTCGGTCCACCGGGATACCCTTTTTTGCCCAACCGCCCTTGTGAGGTATTCGACTTGCCGGGTGTACAGTTTTTTCTCTTTTATCCCTAATTTTTGCCCAAACCTTTTCTCTTTTTTCTTGGTTCGCCGGGATGCCCTTTTTTGCCTGGACTCTTTTATTCTTTTTTTCCAGCGGGTCAATTTTTACAAAGTATTTTTAACTGCGTCCGCATTCCCAAGGGATGGAAAATCTTCGTCATCCGTGGTCGTCGACAACAAGGCTCTGTCAGAGAAAACCTTTTTGACCACGAATGGGATCCATAACTGTATATCCACTTGCCCCACGATCGCCTTGAGGAGGAAGGATCCTTTTCAATACCAGCTCTCCCACGTGGTACGCCCGAGGTCGCACTTTTCAACCACAAGCATGTTTCCTTCACTGGGTACAACTGCCCCATGACAAGTAACTGCCAGCCTCTTTTCCTCAGTCAGGCTCAACGCGTCATACCGAGTCCTTATCCACTCAGCCTTCTCTAATTTCTCATCCATCAGGACTCTCCACAATGGGATCTAGACTTCAGTAGGTAATACCACTTCTTATCCCATACATGAGCGAGCGCGGCGTTGCCCCAGTAGACGTACGCACTGAAGATCGATACCCAGGATACAAGCTTCGTACTCAACTACCATTGTTGGTGCATTCAAATGCTATCCGGGCAACAAAAGGAATGTGGGATCTTTTCTGCGTAACCAAAACGGCACTAACTCATCCACATTAACCTCCCCCCATCAGACATCAGAATCCGTTCGGATTCAGGGTCAGGCCCCTCCTCCGGGATCGGTTCCTCACAATCTTTCGATTTGAGCACCTCGAGATGTCCTCATCAGGGAACTCAAACTTCCTTGGTTGATAATCCTCAATGGGTTGTGGGGCGAGGTAATCGGACAATACACTCCCCTTGATTGCCTTCTGAGAGGTGTACTGAATATTATGTTCGGTCAGAATCGTTTGCCCTCTCGCAACCCGTTCGGTCAATGCTAGCTTCTCAAACACATACTTGATCGGATCCATCTTGGGCATCCACCAAGTGGTATGAACCAGCATATACTGTCTCAGTCGGCGAGCAACCTATGCCAAAGTACATCAAGTTTTCTCGAGCAGTGAATGTATTGTTTCACAATCGATAAACATTTTGCTAAGGTAAATTGCATTCTCTTTTCGACCAGACTTGTCATGCTGCCCCAGTACACCTCATAGACCCCTCGAGGGCTGTCAAGTATCAGATTAACAGTTGTTCCTTCCACAGGAGGCATCAGAATCAGAGGTTCCTGCAACTTATTCTTTTATCTTTTAATGCCCTTTGACAATCATTATCCACCTGACCGTTTGCTCCCTTTTTTCTTGAATGGGTTCCCACGTGGCTGTCAGATGAGATATGAACCGTGAAATGCAATTCAATCTATCTAAGAAACCACGAACCTTCTTTTGTTTTCGGTTCAGGCATTTCTCGTATTGCTTTTTCTTCTTTATATCTTGACCTCGATTCCTCTTATCCGCTCACAATAAACCTCAGCAGTTTACCGGACAGCACTCCACAAGTGCACTGATTCGGACTCAACCTCAGTCTGAGTTGTCTCGATCCGGTCAAACAACTTGGCCAGATCCACCAGGTGCCCCTTTTCTGTTTGGGACTTTGCTATCATGTCATCAACATAACATTCAATTTCATGATGAATCATATCATGAAACAAAGTCACTCTGATACGTGGCACCAGCGTTCTGCTTCTTTACAGGACAGTCTTCTCTCCATGGTAGCTTGTGCACAATGACATCGGTATCTGACCCTGGCATATCCTGACACGACCAAGCGAAGGTATCCACATGCTCTTTCAACAGGGCTACCATTCGGCTCTCGACTCGCTTCTGAAGCGGCCCCAATTTTCACTTCCTTTCTGACCTCGGCGGTGCCTGGAATAACAATCTTGAATCGCTCCTCGTGCGGTTAAATCACCTTCTCCTCTTATTTCAACAACCTGGCTAATTCCAGCAGATCACAATCTTCTTCGCCTTATTCTTCGGCGTGATAGATCGGATTGTCGAAGTCATACAGAGGTGTAACCGAATTGTTATCAATGAGATCAGGAGGATAGTCTCTTTTGAGGTCGGAACAAGACGAATCAAAAGGAAAGAAAAATGAAAATAAACATTGCCATTTTTATTTTTTAAACTGCAAAAATAAATGAAAGACAGGGAGCACCGCTTTTACTACAAAAACATCCATTTATTAATGATGCAAAAATGTTGCACAATGAAACACATGAGATGGCCCTTACAATGGACCATTACGTTTCGGGCAAAACGTATGGCTTTCATGCAAACAAAATTGAAAAACAGAAATACTACTCTTCATGATGAGTGACAGTGATGATCTTTGAGGCTTTCCAGTTTCCTGGTGCGCACGATCTTATCCACGAATCAAGCTCGCAGTCACTGTCAATCTCCTCACCCACTGTACAGGCGTGACCTGGATCCAGCATTCCGGCACTGACGAATGTGAACGGTGAATGACGTCCTCTGTTTTGTCTAGACGAGCCTTGGTTTGGCTGATAGCCAATCCCGAACATATCCGCTTTCACCATAATGTCCATGATCTTTCCCCAGCCTAGGGCTTCTCCGCTCTTCACCACTTCCATGGCCTGTTTGTAAGAAGAAATGGATAACTTCTTCTCTTTCTCAGCATAGATGGTATCCTCTACCTTGACGGTTTCAACTGCCTGACTTGGTGTTTCAAATTTTTCACCGTCCATTTCTACTTCCATCATTCTCAGGATCGTTTCCCCCATCACTACACACCCCTTTGTGGCGACGGCCGCACAACAGTTATCAACACTAGGGAATGCTCCACTCTTCATCAGATGTTTTGGGACCATATACACTGAAGTTTTTAACTGATCCCTCAGGCACCTCTGTTCCTTTCTTGTCCTTTGACATCACTTTCACCCCTACGGGACCTGGCACGGGGTAAGCGTTAACATTCAGTGTTGGCGCCAAATTGATGGCCTTAGAATCCACCATGTCCTGGACGACATGCTTAAAAGCTCTACAGCCCTCAATGTTATGTCCTGGTGCCCCAAAATGGAACTCGCACTTGGCATTCTCATCGAAGTTTGCAGGTCTCTGATGCAGTTCTACAGGAACCAATATCCCTGGCCGAACTAACCCAAGATCCCTCAACCTCTTGAACAGAAGGGTATAAGTCACGGGTGGCTTATCAAACTGACGATTCGTCATCCCCTTCTTCACTTGGCCCTTAGCTTTTTGTGCTTTCTGTTGAGGTAGCGGTTGTTGCTGTTGTACAGGTGGATTACCAACAGGAGTGGTTACAGTGGCAGCATAAGGGTGGTAACGATCCTTACCGCGTTCTTTCTTGGCCTGCACACCACCTGATTCAATCTCCTTCTTAGGCGGACCATTGCCAGAGGACTTCTTTACTACGGATGACGGAGTCTTTCCCTAAACTTTCTTCTTTATCATCCAACTTTCAATCTTTTCCAACCTCTCAGCCATTGCTTTCTGCCCCAAGGAGAGCCCTTGCACAACACTGAACAAATCCCTCATCATCTCTTTCAATTCGAGAAAGTCGGCGTTTGGTGGATCCATCAGTCTGAGTTTGTTGAGTTTGGCAGGATGTCTGAACGGAAGAGCTTTGCGTACCGGTTAGATACTGACACCTACAAAACAGCAAACATGTTAGTATGACTCACACTTGCAATGTCTATCCGTACTAGGAATATTCTGTCCTTTGATTCTGGCTTCATTGAGACGGATAATATTTCCACAATAACATTGACATCAGGATGTCCCTCAACCAGAATCTCAACCAAAAAAATGGACCCTGAATACGGATAGACATGGGTTAAATGCAGATGAATGCGAAATGGGAATGATGCAAATGCGTGCAGGCAGGTCACTGTGCCATCCTCCAAGTCATCTGACGATCAACTGTACTGGACCAGTCTCTGAACTGATTACAATCATCTGAGGGCCCGAGTAACCATAAATCCAACTTGGGGAGTTCCGAAATAAACGGAACCGGGGAATATATCACTATCATCACAAGAGATCCACTGAACAGATGACAACCAGATCCTCTGAACAGGTATCTTCAAATTCAACCCGGGGATCCGAAATAAACGGAACCCGCTGATAGATATCACGGACAGAACTCCGGCGTCAGAGATAGATATCCATAAGTCCAACTGAACCATAGTCACCATCAGTATCTACAAATGATTCAATCCCTCCCCACTCACGGGTGTCATCTAGGTTAGGGTAAGGTCAACAGAAACGCAGGATAAACAACCCTTTCAAGAATATCATCCTGTACGCACCCGATGTATGCACCGATAATACCCCATCAGAGTCTGAACTGCTCGTGATATCATGTTCCGCTAAGTGGCGCAATACCACCCGCTTCCCATGAATCAATCTATTCCTAGGTGTCCTAAAGTTCACTCATAGCCTGGGTATTGGGCCTTTTACCTCATGTAACTCCCACCCAACAGAGAAACAGACACAGCCAGCACAATGAAAGTATGGTGCATCATATATACAATCACATCATAATCATAAATGCAATAAATAAAGCAGTAAAAGCAACCTAAACTATCCTAGAGAGCGCTAGGATTGACTAGCTTAGGGAAGATGGACCAGCAAGAGGTCCACTTCTCTTTTACCCCAGCAGAGTCGCCAGCTGTCGCATTACGTGAAAAATCGGCGGGAAAACGAAACAACAGAGCCGCCACCGTGCGTTATTTATCCCAAAAGAGGGAAAGGAAACGCTCGAAGTAAACCTAGAAAAGACATGGTCTCGCGACTAGAGATTGATGGGATCGGGAGTCGGTTATGCGAAGGGAAGGTATTAGCACCCCTACGCATCCGTCGTACTCGACGGGATCCACGCTCAGAAACAATAGAAGAAAGGTTGCTAAAACTACTCACAAACTGCACACACGCTGGAAACAAACATGGAAGAAACAGGCTCGGCAAGATATCGCATCTTGGGCCTACGTAGTTTGTCAGACACAAACATCAGAGTCGACGTAGTTCGGGACAGGAGAAACGTGCTCGCTAGGATGTCACATCCTATGCATACGTATCTTCTCTAACCGGAGAAGAAATAGAGCACTCGTAGCTCGGCTAACGCACGCCAAACAAAACCACACAGGAAATCGACTGCCAATCGCTGGACTTACGTCAGACTCCACACACACAGGCAAACACGGAAATCGAATGCCAATCGCTGGACTTACATCAGATTCCGAACCAACAAGCACACACACAAGAAACCGACTGCCAATCGCTGGACCTACGTCAGACTCCAACAAGCAAACAAGATACAGGAAACCGACTGCCAATCGCTGGACTTATGTCAGACTCCAACACACACAAAGGGGTTAAAAAAAGAAAAAAAAGGCGCCCGGAGAGATCAACTCATCTCCTGCCTACGTACCTCATCTGGTATGAGGATCAGGGCGACGTAGTTCCCCTAAACAGGGAAAGAACTACTAACCTAACCAGATACAAAGGGAGACACAAACTACTAGGGAGACTACGACTCGAGCCTATAAGTTGTCATGCATACGATCCCTAGGTTGAGGTTTCTATCTAACTTGCACAGGGAGCAAGCTATCCTAAACAGCACAGTCAAACACATACAAGCACAATAAAGCAAGCACACACACTATATGCAAATAATTGGGCTCATACAAGGCTAGGCTGTAAAAACAAGCCAACTGGAATGGGGTGTTTTTTAGCTCTTAACCATAACATTGAGAGTTAGGGTGAAGTAGATGAAATGGGGAGTGAGGGTAAGACCTCACAGCTCTTATCCCTGGCCTGGGAGAGCTTGACTCCAATAGAAAGTGTGGGAGTTCAGAATGTAGGAACTCTTCTCCACAGAGGACTGACACAACAAGATCTTGGGTTCTTATTCAAAGTGCATCAACACAATGGTGTGAGAAGGATGAATGACACAACTGAATAGCAGGGGATGGATTACACATCCCTTTTATCTGCCAATTGCCTCTAAAGAGGTCTTTACCTGCTTGGCACAACATTAAACAAACACAAGCATTGCCTCTTAAGGAGGGCTTCAGACAGGTGTCTGCCCACATAACAGGACAGGTCTTCCAGACTACATGAAGTCAGAAGAATTATACCTCAGTGGTAAGAAAACCACAAGCTAGCAAAGCAAGTTCAAAATGAACTCAAAGCCACTTAGGTACCTGTGAAAAAATATAAACCAATCAGTTCAACTGTACAGACAAACAATCCACAGTTAATATCACACAGACAGACAAATCCAATCAAGCAACAATGGTGCAAGGCATTAGGCAAGCACAAATGAATTATCCTCAAAGCCTACAAAACCAACAAATGTTAGCCAACATCAACCAATTAATCAAGCTCAAATGAAGGAACCACTCCAATCATGGCAATGTGCATCTGAACCTGAAATCACAACTCAAATAATAAGTCCAAACCACTAGGTCAAAGCCTAGGGTCAAAAGAGGATCAAAAATCCAAAACAGAAGCTCAAACTTGACATGAAGCATGCTTAAGCACTCAAGAATAAGTCCTAAAAAGAACCAAATCAAAATCACTAAGCAAGTTCATTTACGAAGCATGTGAAGTCAATGACCAATTCAAGGCATCCAAATAATCAACATGAATGAAAAATCTCAATCAAAACAGAAATGATTCAAAAAAATCTGGAAAAAAACATGAGCAATCAAGACATCTAACATGATCAATATGCAAAAAATCAGAAGCATTGGATATCATTTGGCATGGCAATCACATTGTACAATTCAAACAATCAAATGTGTGACACAAATTGTCACACCAAGTTAGCACAATCATAAAACAGAATTGGTGCATGGGAAAAATGTCAAATCAAAGCCAAAATGTTCATCAACATGTTAAGAAACTACACACAAAATTTCAAAGCCATTGGATAAGAAACAAGCATTTCACAATAAGATAAGCAAGGCAAGGTCACACATGCATATGTATCCAATCATCCTAGCACAAAATATTTTTCCAGCCAAGCACAACTAGACAGAATAAGGATCAAGATGCAAAACATTGGGATGAAATTGGATCAATTTTCAATTTTATATGATTTTTTGAAGTTGATGAAAAATGAAATTAAAAACATGAATAGCATGGCCAAATATGGAGAGAAAGTGAAATAAAGGCAATGCAATTTGAAAATTGTCCCTCGCCAGGAATCGAAGTCAGTGTGAATTTGAAATTGGCGCTTAACCAAAACGACAACGTTTTGGTCTTGAACCCTAAGCCTGGCGCGTTTCCAGATTTCGTAGCTAACTCATGAAGATTTCGTAGCAAAACTGTAGCAAACCTGTGGCTAACCTGGAAACGCATGAAGTTCATCTTCTTCAGGATGAACACATGAACGAATTTCCAGAAAATACAAAAAGTGTCCAGAAATCACAAACAAATACACCATTCGAATCATCATTCTATGTACATTCAAGATCAACAATCATTTTAACATAATGCATCATAACAAAGCCAAGTCGAAGAAAAACTTAAATGACATCAAAACTTTAAACATGCATAACTTCATCAATAATGCATCATTTCACTTCATTTTTTCACCAGCATTCTCTACAACACGAGATCTACATGAATATCCTAATTAATTTGAGAATTGAAGAGATCGAAACCTGACCTCTTTGAAGAACAGAACCTCTGTGTTGCGCTATCCAAGGCTTGTGATGTTCCAAAACTCTTCTATGATGCTTGTGGAGGTGATTGATGGAAGGAATGAAGCTCAAACAAGCACGAATCCAGTTAATTTTGAAATCTCCATTGATGCTTCAAGCTTCGTGTATGATTCAATATGGCACCAATTGCTTCAAATTCACGTCCAATTCCACTCAGAAATACTTCTTGTTCACGAATCAATCAATAGAAAATGCTCTTGTGTGAAGAATTGCAAAATATTTTTGAGAGAAAAATTTGGATGATTTTTGAATCTAGATCTGAAAATGAATGTTCATGATGAAAACAGTTGAGATTATCCTTATATACCACTTGCTAATGATGCTGAAAATATGTTTTAACCAAAATTAATCAAGATTAACAAGTTATAAGGTGTATGTGCAAAATGGTATTTTCACCTCATGCACTTCATGCATGCGTGAATAGTACCAGAATAAGGCCCAAAATCACTTAAAATAAGTCCATGAAAGCTTTGGAAATGGTTTTTCATGCATATAATCATCCAAAATGCTTTTATGAAATTTCCTTCAAAAATCTTCATGAGTGAGCACATTATCATGCAAGGGAAATTTATGCCATGTAATGAGATGTTTGGAAACTACAAGTCATGATGAACAAAATGCAAAAAGAACCACTCATTTTTGAGCTTTGGTTCAAAAGTTATGCCCATTTGAATTTTCAAACACACTTTGCCATGATTGGATTATATCTCCTCAACCACACATTAGAAATTCATGATCTTGGACTTTTTGGAAATGGGGGAGAAAGATCTTCAACTTTCATGTTGGACAGAATTTCATTTGAAGCTTTTTTGATGATGTAAAATTGAGTTGAAGTTGGTCCAAAACCTTTCCATTTTTGGAAACTTCACATTGTAGGTCACTTGCTATTTTGGGAAAGTCTTGACCTGACTTCAAATTCTTCAATGTTAATGTTTGAAATGTCAAATGAGACTTGTTTGAACATGAATGAAGCATCTCTAACCACTTCCCACCTCCAAATCCACAGTTGACTTTGCAGTTGACTTTTATGGGCCTCAGATGACTTGGTCATGCACTGGGGACTTCTGAGCATTCAACACTTGGCCAAGTTGCTTCAAAGTTATCCTTGATTCACATGAGATCTCTAGAACAACGATAGGGCTTTGATCTCATGTAAAATGCTCTTGTTGCCTTGCAGAGTTGAATCTTCTGACCAATCTTGACTGATGCAATGTAATGGACTATGCAGTACTAATGCAATCTTAATGACCTAAAAATGAAATGAATGTACAAATGGGAGGTGCAAATTTGAGGTGCTACACCCTTGTGTTGACTGATCACCCAGATAGGACCCACAAAGTATCTTGGATGATATTCAAGCTTCTTGGATCTAATTCCGATTGACATGATGAAATGCAATATGAAATGTTAAATGACCTAAAAATGAATGCATGAATGAGGGGGGAAAATTTTGAGGTATTACAAGAAGAAGCCCACAACTCCGTCAACACCATCATCAAGTATCATTTGTTATTCCAGTATTTTCCAACAATCACTCAGTACCAGTTTAACAACAACATCCACAACAAAGAACAAACAACTACAATAACAACAACAGAATTTTGAGAGGAGGAAGGTCTCTTTCGACCCGATTCCTATGTATTATGTTGAATTGTATCCATCTTTGGTTCTCAAGAACCTACTTCAACCAAGAAAACCGCTGCAAATTCCAGAACCACTTCCATGGTGGTATAAGCCAGAGCTTCATTATGCCTTTCACCAAGGAGCTCCCGGCCATGATATAGAGAATTGTTATCCGCTGAAGTATGAGGTCCAAAAGATTGTGAAGAGTGGGATGGTGTCCTTTGAGGACCGTATGCCAAATGTGAAAGCAACCCCATTCTTGCTCATGGAAGTTTGAGTATTTGATGTGCGACGTATTCGTCGATCTTTGGTTGAGATGCATAAAACCCTGTGTACTATTAGTGATTGTGAACACGACCGCAATAGTTGTGCAGTCTGCAGTGTAAACCCCCGTGGGTGTTCAGTTGTCAAGAGTGATATCTAGAAGTTGATGGATGAGATGTAATCCAGATTCAACAATTGAGGGATATAGATGATGTCAATGTAATAGTACTAGTGTTCAAGACCCTTGAGAGGGTGGTAATTCAGTTCGATAGCAGCAGCAGTAACAACAACAATAGATCGGTATCACCGTTAGTAATATGGTTAGCAGGTCTAGTCCCGTATGCATCCGATCGAGTTGTTCCGTATAAGTATAATGCAACTATGTTAGAGAATGGTCTAGAGGTTCCATTGCCTATGATCAGTTCTGTTGTGAGCATTGCTGATGTAACGAAGGTGACCCGTAGCGGTCGTGTTTTTGGTCTTGTTATCCCGAAGGATGTAGAGGATGTCAGTAAGAAAGTTGAAGTGCATGTAGTAGATACGGTTAGTGCTCTGAAGTGTCAGTTTGGTGAATCCAGCAGTTTGAAGCCTAATGATAATGATGAGGTACTCCGTTTGATCAAGAAAAGAGAACTCAATATGGTGGAGCAACTGCTCCAAACTCCTTCCAAGATTTCAGTGTTATCTCTGCTCATGAATTCTGAAGTGCACAGAGAAGCATTGCAAAAGGTATTGGAGCAAGCTTATGTTGAATATGATGTAACAGTGGATCAATTTGATCATATTATGGATAACATCACTTCTTGCAACAACTTGAGCTTTTGAGATAAAGAACTTCCAGAGGAAGGCAGAAATCATAACTTGGCATTGCATATATCGATGAACTGCAAGGAGGATGCGTTGTCAAATGTGTTGGTTGATACCGACTCTTCTTTGAATGCACTCCCCAAATTAATTCTTTCCAGATTGTCGTATCAAGGAGCTCTGATGAGATACAGTGGCGTGATCATCAAAGCTTCTGATAGTTCTCGCAAAACTGTTATAGGAGAAGTGGACCTTCTAGTGAAGATAGGTTCGAGTGATTTCCAAATTACTTTTTAGGTAGTGGATATCCACTCGACCTATAACTACTTGTTGAGAAGGCCATGGATAAATGAGGAGGGAGCTGTGACGTCTACTTTGCATCAGAAGTTGAAATTTGTGAAGAATGGTAAGCTCGTTATCGTTGGTGGAGAGAAAGCTTTTTGGTAAGCCACCTGTCGTCTTTCTCATATTTGGAAGTTGAGGATGAGATTGGAACTCCATTCCAAGCTCTATCTATTGCTGAAGAAAAGAGAGTTGGGGAACCCATGTCCTCTTTTAAAGACACGCAGAAGATTGTTGAAGACGGTAATTCTGATCAGTGGGGCTGAATGGTAGAGGTCGCCAAGAATAAAAGCCGAGCCGGTTTGGGTTTCCAACAAGGGTCTTCAGTTGAAGATATGCAACCCAGTTTCCGTAGCAGAGGGTTCATTCATGGTAATGAACAACACTCAACTTCCGGGATCGAGGGGGATGAAGATGAAGATTGCACCAATTTTGTGTTGCATGGAAAAGCTTGCAACAATTAGACCGTTGTTGACATTCTTGTTATTGTTCATCGCTCTAAGTAATTTTTTTTATCATTTTTGAAAATCCTTCTCCGATGCCTAAGGGAGAAGTGAACATTATTTGGCATCTTTCAATTTGATCATTAATAAAATGCAATTCTATTCATCCACATTTATGATGTTTTTACTTTTTACTTTTCGCTTTTCTGAAAATGGTAATCACAAAAAAAAAACATAAACAAATAAACAATAATTGTCCATCTACATAATATTTGGTCACAATTCACTTATCTAAAATCAAAATATCAAATCATTATGCATGTTGGTTTCTAAACCCATTGAATACAATGATCCTACTCCTTCCCCAAACTTTGAATTTCCCTGTGTTTGAGGGTGAGGAAGAAAGTGATGAAGAAGTGTATGATGAATAGTCTTGTCTACTTGAGCACGAGGAAAAAGTCATTCAGCCATTTGAAGAGCAGATTGAGTTAGTCAACTTGGGTTCCGAAGATGATGTGAAGGAAGTCAAGGTTGGATCTCGACTGTGTCCTAAAGTTAAGAAGGAGTTGGTTGATCTTCTCCGAGAATATTCAGATGTGTTTGCTTGGTTCTATCAAGACATGCTTAGTTTGGATTCTGAGATTGTAGAGAATAGATTGTCGCTGAAGCCAGAATGCCTGCCAGTCAAGCAGAAGTTGAGGAGGACTCATCCGGATATGGCAGTAAAGATCAAAGAAGAAGTGTAGGAGCAGATTGATGTCGGTTTCCTTGTTACCACTTAATATCCGCAGTGGGTGACCAATATTGTGCATGTTCCAAAGAAGGATGGAAAAGTCCGCATGTGTGTTGATTATAGAGATTTGAACAAAGCTAGTCCGAAAGATGATTTCCCTCTGCCACACATTGATATGTTGGTATACAATACATCTAAATTCAAAGTCTTTTCATTTATGGACGGATTTTCCGGATATAATCAGATCAAAATGACACCCGAAGACATGGAGAAGACCAAATTCATTACACCCTGGGGAACATTCTGCTATAGAGTGATGCCTTTCGGTTTAAAGAATGTTGGTGCAATATTCCAGAGAGCAATGACCACTCTTTTTCATGATATGATGCATAAAGAGATTGAGATCTAGTGATGAAGAAGAACATGTTGAGCATTTGTTGAAGCTATTCCAGCATTTGAGGAAGTACAAACTCCACTTGAATCCCAATAAGTGTACGTTTGGTGTTCGATCTGGTAAGTTGTTGGGCTTTATTGTCAGCAAGAAGGGTATTGAAGTTGATCCTGCCAAGGTCAAAGCAATACAAGAGATGCTTGCGCCCAAAACTGAGAAGCAAGTTAGAGGTTTTCTCGGCCGTTTGAATTATATCTCAAGATTCATATCACATATGATTGCCACATGTGCGCCTATATTCAAGCTTCTTCGGAAAGATCAGTCTTGTGATTGGACCGAAGATTTCTAGAAAGCTTTTGACAATATCAAAGAGTATCTGCTTGAGCCTCCAATTTTGTCTCCACCTGTTGAAGGAAGACCTTTGATCATGTATTTGACTGTGCTTGATGATATTATGGGTTGTGTTCTTGGTCAGCAAGATGAAACTGGAAAGAAAGAATACGTTATTTACTACCTCTGTAAGAAATTCACCGATTGTGAGACTCGGTATTTTATGCTAAAGAAAACTTGTTGCACATTGGCTTAGGATGCTAAGTGTCTGCGTCAGTATATGTTGAATCATACTACTTAGTTGATATCCAAAATGGATACAATCCAGTATATTTTTGAGAAGCCTGCTTTAACTTGGAGGATTACCTGTTGGCAGATGTTGTTATCAGAGTATGATATTGAATACCAATCTCAGAAAGCGATCAAAGGTTGTATCTCGGATGACCATTTGGCTCACTAACCGATTGAAGATTACCAGTCAGTACAGTATGATTTTCCTGATGAAGAGATTATGTACTTAAAGATGAAAGATTGTGATGAACCATTGCTTGAAGAAGGGCCAGAACCTGGTCCCTGTTGGGGCATGGTATTTGATGGAGTTGTTAATCAGTATGGTAATGGCATTGGAGTAGTGATTCTTACTCCTCAAGGCACTCATTTTCCGTTTACAGCTAGATTGAATTTCAAGTGTACAAACAATATGGATGAGTATGAATCTTGCATTATGGGGCTTGAAGAGGCCATTGATCTCAGAATCAAGTATTTAGACGTCTATGGAGATTCAGCTTTGGATGTGAATCAGATCAAAGGTGAATGGGAGACGATTCAACCCGGTTTGATACCATATAGAGATTATGCGAGGAGGATTTCAACTTTCTTTACAAAGGTTGAATTTCATCATATCCTTCGAGATGAAAATCGGATGGCAGATGCTCTTGCAACGTTGGCTTCAACGATTATGGTGAAGTATTGGAATAAAAGTTCCCAATTTGACTGTGATGCGTCTTGATAGGCCAGCTCATGTGTTTGTTGTCGAAGAAGTCAAAGATGAGAAGTCGTGGTATTTTGATATCAAGTGTTTCCTCCAAAGTCAGATTTACCCGCATGGGGCATCTTTGAAAGATAAGAAGACTTTGATAAGATTAGCCGACAATTTCTACCTTAATGGTGATGTGCTTTACAAGAGAAATTTCGATATGGTTCTTCTCAGATGCGTGGATAGACACGAGGCAGACTTATTGATGACTGAAGTCCATGAAGGTTCCTTTGGTACCCATTCTAATGGACATGTTATGGCAAGGTAGATGTTGAGAGAAGGTTACTATTGGCTAACAATGGAATCTGAATGTTGCTTGTTTGTGAAGAAATGCCACAAGTGCCAAATTTATGCAAATAAGATTCATATTCCTCCGACACTGTTGAACGTCATTTCCTCCCCATAGCCCTTCTGCATGTGCGGAATTGATATGATTGGCATGATTGAGCCCAAAGCTTCGAACGGGCATTGTTTCATTCTAGTGGCTATTGACTACTTTAGAAAGTGGGTTGAAGCGGCATCGTATGCGAATGTGACCAAGCAAGTTGTTGTGAGGCTCATCAAGAATCAAATTATATGCCGGTATGGTGTGCCAAGCATGACCATTACTAACAATGGATCGAACTTAAATAATAATATGGTGGAAGCTCTTTGCAATGACTTCAAGATTACACATCATAATTCTTCTCCCTACAGACCGATGATGAATGGGGTTGTTGAAGCTGTGAACAAGAACATCAAGAAAATCATTCAGAAGATGGTTGTGACGTACAAGGATTGGCATGAAATGCTCCCATTTTCTTTGCATAGGTACCGTACATCCATCCGCACTTCAACAGGGGAAACCCCTTTCTCACTTGTTTATGGCATGGAAGTTGTGCTCCCGGTAGATGTTGGGATCCCATCGTTGCATGTGCTGATGGAAGCCAAGTTGGCCGGGCTAAATGGTGTCAAACCAGGTATGACCATCTGAATTTTATTGAAGAGAAGAGGTTGACTGCCATGTGTCATGGACAATTATATCAGCAGAGAATGAAGAAAGCATTTGATAAGAAGGTCAGACCTCGTGTGTTCAGAGAAGGTGATCTTGTGCTCAAGAAGATTCTATCTTTCAACCCAGATTCTAGGGGCAAATGGACTCCTAATTATGAAGACCTATATGTTGTTAAGAGAGCCTTTTCAGGCGGCGCTTTGATTCATACTACTATGGATGGTGAAGAGTTCACTCGTCCTCTGAATGCTGATGCACTCAAGAAATACTTCGCGTAAAAAAGAAAAGAACAACATGCTAAGTTGAAAACCCGAAAGGACGACTTATGCAAAAATGAGTGTCTCAGTGGATTGAAACCCGAAAGGGCGGTCCAGAAAAAAGTTAGAGACATAAAAAAGAAAAATTATACCGATATATTGAGTACCCCACCTTGTGGAAATCTATGCAAAAATTAGGGAATATGGAAAGTAACTCTAAGCTGGTTGATCTTCAGTCTTGAAGACTTTCTTGAGCATAATGTTTGGTTCTGATTTATCTTTAGCCAAAGCCAAGAGCACAATGGATATTAAAGGTGGTATAAGGATTAGTGATCATTGTATTCAATGTAACCCCATTCCATGTAAATTACCATTTTCAACTTTTGTAAAGATCTATGGAGTCTTGTCATTTACAGACTACCATTCTTTTAAATGAAGTTGAGCTTTTCATCCAATTCTTTCTACTCTTATTTATTCAGCTAAATAGAATTAAATTTTATTGTGATCATTTTGAAATTAAGGTTTTAAAATAAAAAGCATGTTTTCTTAAATAATAAAAGCAGTTACTTTTAAAAAGCGATTAAAGGAATATCAACAGCGGTTTGAAAATGATAAGCCCAAATGCGAAGCATTGTTGGTTATCCCCAAGCAGTTGGCGTGATCTCTGTTTATTCCACAACAGCTTTTTATCATTTCCAACCGAGTTTTGTTGGTCTTCCCAGGTAAGTTTGTATTTGCCTCCCTCAAGTTGTAGGCGCATTATCGTAGCAATTTGCACGACTCGGCAGATTTTGTTTCCCCCCAAGTCGCAATCAGAGTTGTCCCTAACCTCTATTAGCCCTGACTCTTGAGCAGTATTTTCCATCCTCTACAAGGTTGTCTCCCATTTGATATGGTGTTGACCTAAAATTCCACGCGTAGTTGATGGTGCGGATTTCTGAAAAATCTTTTCCTTTTCCCCAGCCAGGGTTGAGCCTTTGAGGTGGATGATTCTCTCCAGCAGATGCTTCCCTCCTGTGAGGATTGGCTGAGAATTGTATCGATGATTCAAACCAGTGATATTTGTATCCTTTGTGATCGTTTTGTCAGCATAATCATCATATATACATACACACACACACACACACACACATATATATATATATATATATATATATATATATATATATATATATATATATATATATATATATATATATATTCATAAATTTCATTATTGCATTAACAATGCACTTTATAATTCATTATTTCTCTGATCTTCTGCTACGGTGGTATACTTTTTCCCCATGCAGACTCGGTATGTCTGTCCTCTTTCAATTGTAGAGTGTTAGCCCATTAAGCAGAAAGAATTTAACCTTTCTCATCCCCAACTGATTTATTTCCTTGTGGATGATTTTTATTTCAGTGTCTTCCCCAGTTGATAGTCTGGGTGGAACCACTCCCCTTGAGCTATATCCTCATTGGTTTGAGTCCTTGATTGACCGTTTCTTTCTAGATCTTACCTAGATAGATGCATTTGGTCCCCTGAGAGTTTATCAGCATTGGGATCATACCTTGGCAACATCCTTACCCCTCTTTCATTGGGTTTGTTTTGGGAGAGATCACCAAGCACTACGTGATTGTATCATACTTGTATATTATCATTTTACTAACCAAAATACAACAAATATGTCTTTCTATTTGCCTAATTCTTTCGTAGGTAAGGCATGATCTCCATTAATCTATCAAGTTCATATCTAGGGTTTGAGACCCTCATGACAAAGAGCACAACTATGAATTGATCCAAGAATGGTTATGAGTATCATATATGAGTTCCATTGATTCCTACATATTATATTGATCAAATTATCTTCTAGAGTTTGAGGGTGATTTGCCTTGGAAACCCTAGTTTGACTAGGTATCTTGAGTAACTTCTCCTACAAGCTATCTCACCAATTGATCAAATTTTTAAGGGACACTTCAAAATTCATCATCTTATGCATATATGATCTACCATGATCCAAGAAAGTCCAAATAATTGAAGGTTAGCAAGTTGGTTGATGGTGGTTGGCCAGATGAATTCATCTAATCAAAACTGGGTCTCCCTAGACCCTATCTCTTACAATTTTCACCATATGAAAATGATTCCAAGAGAAACATTACTTTAAATCACATTCCAAACAACTTTCATGTTGAGACCTAGAGCTAGTTTTTCTTGGAAAATCATTTTCTATGTTGAAACATTAAAGGTCATTTTGTCTAAACCCTGATTTGAAAGTCAACTTCCCAAGGCCATGACTTGCTCAATTTTTATGAGAAGAAAGATTTCCATGTTGCACAATCAAATTCAGGATGTCTAATTCAACTTTGATGTTTATAGTGAGAGTTAATTCAACTTTTATGAGCATGTGATATGAGGTTACATTATAGGTCATTTGTGACCTATGCCATTGAGCAAGTGATTTCTCCAAACTTCAAAAATGCATAACTCTATCATTCCGCATCTAAATGACATGAAATTGGCGACCATTTTGAAGGTCTTTGTAATAGATACAACTTTTATGAAGACACTTTTCTCATTTGAAGGTCACATAAAAAGTTAAGCAAGGCAGAATATTGAGATATATGGCTTGACACTTAGAAAAAATTTCAACATGTTGAAATTTCCAAACTTCCACCTCAAAATTCTCTATGTTCCAAGCTCCAAATAAAAATGTTTCGAACATGAAAGTTGTTCCTCTTGGTCTAACCTTTCCAAAGAGTCCAATTTCATCCATTTTGGACAAGATTTGAATGGGCTGGACATTGCATCATCATTTGGCAAAAATCAAACTTCAAGCTTCCATGTACAATTGCCTAGCTCTCCAATTTGATTTCAGACTTGTTCACACTCAATTATGGATCAAATGGAATGATCTCATGGGCCTGTACACGCCCATGCATACATGCATCACTCATTGCCAATTATCATGTGATTCAACTATAAATATAGCACCATATGCTCAGAATTGTGGTCTCCTTCGCGCCAGCTTTGATCCCAAAAACCAAACCCTTCAATTTAGGAGGATAATCCTGAGAATTTCCTTTGGAAATTGAGTTTGAATCTCACTGTTTTGAGATTCAAAACTCTAGGGATCCAAGACCTTTTGTGCATTCTAATCTACTTCTGCAAGCATTCCTGAACAAGGTCAAGCACGAGCCAAAGCAAGAACAAGTGAATCCAGACCTGCATTGAAGGTATTTTCCAGAAAATTTTATCTCTTCGATTCTCTCTCAATTCCACTCAATTCTCTTGGATCTTTGGTTGTTAGTTAAAATTCAACCATTGATTTATATATGTGGAGTTAGTTAATTCAACTTCTCATATCTTTCTATATATGTGGATTTAGTTAAAATTGAGGTCAAATTCGTTCTCTACGCCATTTTTTCTTTCAGATCATGTCCTCCTTTTTCATTTTCTTGATGGTAATAAGTGAACCAGTCCGCCCAAGGTCACCGGAGAAGATGACCGACCTTTGGACTCCGGCGATGCGCTGGAAGTGCTCAGAACCATTGATCTGTTTCAAATTGTTTTAATCTCACACGTTGGTTCTGATTACCATCCCTGTGGCGCATTGACTTAAGTCCACGATGGAAAACGCGCTTTAGACCACTTGATCTGCCACCTCAATTAATGAGGGAGATCAAGTGGTCTACGTTTTTTTGTTATTTTCTGATTTTCTTTTATTCCTTTTATTTTCATTAATTCATATTAATTTTAATATTGATCCAAAAAATATGAGAGTTTCACCAAAAAAATTTCAAATAATTTCCTCTCTCATATTCTGAATTAATATTATTTTTTGGATCATTATTAGTATTTGTCATGATTTAATTGTTTTGTCATTATTTTTAATTATTTAAAAATACTTTTAAGTCTTTAATAATTCTGAAATTTTTTCTCCAACGTCCTTTGACCTTGTTTGGTGTTTTGATGAGGTTTTAGGAATTTGATAAACCATATTTTATTTAAATGCCTTATTTTAGTATTTTTTAATTTGAATAAATGCCAAATAATTTTGTTGACCAATTGTGATGACTTGTTTGAGTTTGACTCTTGTTGTTGGGCCTTGGTGAAGGTTGATTTGACTTTGTCAAGTTAATATCATTGGATTTAGGGGATTGATGGAATGTACATTCCATCTCCCGAAATGAATGGATGATATTAATTTGGTAAAAGTCCTCCTTTGATCAATTTGAGTTTTGATCCATTCCCCTCTCTCTTCGTCTCATTCCCCTTCCCTATGCATTCATCTCATTTGGTCAATGATATCTCAAAGTCCTAAAGCTAGTTGATTGAAAAATTAACATGAGTATGGAAGAGATTAAGCCACCTCTTTTGCATATATCTTTTTGTGTGTGGTATGTTTCATGTATATACTATGTCTCAAACATGCATTAACACCAAAACTCTATTGTCCAGCGTCAAATAGTTGTGACTTCTACATAAGTCCAATTACGATTGCTTAACATAGCGCTAAATTTGTGACACAAAAGACATAACATTCTAGTTAGTGAGATTGTAAGTCTCCCCTCTTTCATGGTATTGTGTGGAAACTTGGCCTTTTTTCCTTCCTTTGGAAGATGTCTTGGCTCATGGATCGATGCTTGTGATGAGTGGGTTGAGTGTTCTCCAAAGAATGACTTGAAAAATGGAAAGCAAAAGCAAAACCATACTAACTTCTAATTCATTAACAACTAACTTTTAATTTCAGGCCATTTACTTTAATGTCATTTAATTCTAGCCTTTATTCATTTGCCATTGTTCATATCATTCTAATTGTTTATGTTAATGTAATTTTCATTTTGTCCACTTGGACCATATTGTGTCATATATCTTGTTTGTGAATACTTTGCTTATTTGTGTGGTCCTTGACCATTAATGTACATAATAATAACAAAAACCCTAAAAAACTTCTATGTGGACTGTTGGCTTGATCTTGGACAAATGGACTTAGAACTTAGGCAACATTCCCTTGCTAAAGGACTTGGCCAATGCCAACTTATTGAGAAACCAAGTTCTTGTAATTTGAAACTTCATCTGACACATCATTCAAGATCCCTCTGAGTTCATCTGCAACATGATCATTGTGAAGCTGTTATTTTGAACCTGTGACTTGTGGAATTCATCTGTTACATGTGCTGATTTTGAAGAAGATAATGAAGTGGCTAAAGCTTGGATGTGGCTATCTTTATTTAATGTCTTTTCTCTTCAAGATAATATAATTGTGCATTTGTGTGTTTCTTGATTCTAAATGTCCAAGGGAATTCTGGGTTTCTATTGACATTTTTGTCTATTGGATTGCTACCCATTTGGTAAGATCTTTTCAACTCTAAACTTTTAATTTTGTGCATAGGATTAGTCTCTTCATCTTCTCCCCATTTCTTTAATTTCAAAATCTCTCCCTTCCTTTTTAAAATCTTCTTTGATTGAAGTTATTTTGTTCTAAACTTTGACCACTTTGCAAAAGATACAAACTTTGGCTTTATGCCATTGCATTTTCAAACATCTTTTCTTAAATCAAATTTTTAAATAAACTTAATTATACTTGACTTAAACTTTCAAAAAGCCAAAAATAACTAACTCATTCAAACCATGTTTAGGCCTTTGTGCCTTTCAAACTTAATTATTGTTAAAAGTAATGCATCCACTTAGAAATTTGTATCACGAACTACGAGGTTTTGGTCCCTCATATTTATGTTGGTACGTAGGCACAAGTCCGAAGGGCTTGTCAAACACAAAAATATAATTAATGAATTCTTTTCTCATCCCCCCATTCTATTTGTTTGTAAACATCATTTTTGTACCAAATACATATGCACACAAAAAGGACTCCCTAGGAGTACTTAAGACACTTTTGGTGCTAACACCTTCCCTCTGTGTAACCAACCCCCTTACTTGTAATCTCTGACATTTTATTAGTTTTGATTTGAAAACTTCCTACTTTTGGGTTTTGTACGTAATTTTTCCCTTTTCCTTTGGAAACAATAAAAGTGCGGTGGCGACTCTTGTTATTTGATCTTTAGCTTATCCATAGCTTGATGATCATGAATTTACCGCTACAGAAATTAAGTGGAGTCTCTGCTGGGGACTAGTCTCCAGTGAGTTTAGCCTACTTTTTATGTGTATATATTTGTATATATGTGATGTGTGTATATATGTATGTGTGATATAATCTGCTCGTTGTGCTTGGTGATCTCTGATTGGTGAGATAAGTTCTAACTCGAACTTGAGTGAAATTAAGATAGGAGGATGGTATAGTCATGTTCGACTTGTGTGGAGTAGTCCTTAACAAGTTGGCTTGAAATCCATCTGCTCAGTGGAGACTCTTTTAGATTTGAAAATGTCACACAAGTATTTATGGTTAGGCATTACTATCTCTAGTTTGGGTCTGAGAAGCTGAGGACCATAGAAAATTTACCCCCTCTTGGCCTATTTAGGATGTAGTGCGGAAATTGTTCAAGTGTAGACTTGATAACAGTTGTTACGCGATACTACACTCAGACGAGTTTCTCTTGAAAATATTATGGGTCGACGAGTCAGTCATCTTAACCTTTAATATTGGATAGATGGAATTAAGACTCTAGGAACTTTTTAGAACATGATCTACAGGTTTTTATCCTTAGTTCACTCCATTTAAGATGGTTCTTACCTAGACTCCATGCTCGTGACTTGCAACAAACCCTTGATTCTTGGTTGATCCAATCAAGTCTTGTCAATATCAATGGAACATGGGTGTTGATAAGGTGTAAACCATAATCCACCAAAATGGATGATTGATCTTGACGATGACTTGATTCATCCCTTAACCTTTTTTTCCTTGTGTGTGATCCCTTATTTGTTATTGTTTCATTCATACATTCATGCGCATCATAACATTCATCACACAAAAATTTCAAGGAACTAAGGTATCATTTGCAATTATTTTCAGACCTTGGATTATGGACGAAGGAACACTAAGAAGTACAGTTTCAGATGTCCCGACTTGAAAGAGTTAAGGAAGCTAGCATATTTTGTATTAGATCTCTTGGACTTCAAACAACGTCATGGGAAGCTTTTGTCCATCTTGTCTGCTGATGTGGTTGAAGGACCCTTGAGTGTATTGGTGCAGTTCCATGATCCTCTCTACCGTCGTTTCACTTTCCCAGATTTTCAGCTTGTGCCTACCTTGGAGGAGTATTCTCATCTTTTGGGGATACCTGTTTCTAGTAGAGTACCTTTTAGTGGATTGGAGGAGATTCCCCGATCTAATCTTATTGCTGAAGCTCTTCACTTGAAGAAGTCTGAGATAGAGGCTCGTTGGGTGAAGAAAGGAGGATTGTTTAGGATGCTATCTGATATCCTCATTAAGGAAGCTATTGCTTTTGCTCAAGCCGGTAGTGTGGATGCTTTTGAAGCTATCTTTGTGTCGCTCATTTATGGATTAGGTTTGTTCCCTAACATTGACGGTTTTGTTGATGTTAACGCCATTATACTTTTCTTGATTGGGAATCCTGTGCCTACTTTGTTGGGTGATATGTATTTCTCTTTGCATCTAAGGAATTCTAAGGGTGGTGGAACTATCGTCTGTTGCATTCCTCTTCTGTACAAGTGGTTTATTTCACACTTGCCTCAGATACCTACTTTTGTGGAGAACAAACAATGTCTAAGGTGGTCTCAGAGACTTATGTCTCTCACTGTCGCATTACGCGAAAAACTGGCGGGAAACGAGAACAACAGAGTCGCCACCGTGCGTTATTTATCCCAAAGAGGGAAAGGAAACGCTCGAAGTAAACCTGGAAAAGAACATGGTCTCGCGACCAAAGAGAATGGGATCGGGAGTCGGTTATGCGAAGGGAAGGTATTAGCACCCCTACGCATCCGTCGTACTCGACGGGATCCACGCACAGAAGGAAGGAAAATGGTTGCTAAAACACTGCTCACAAACAAACACACTGGCTGAAAGAGAGACAAGAAAACAAACAAAACTAACTCGGCAGGATATCGCATCCTGGGCCTACGTAGTCTGTCAGGCACAGATATCAGAGTCGACGCAATTCGAACAGGAGGGAACGTGCTCGCTAGGATGTCGCATCCTATGCATACGTATCTTCTCGGACTAAAGAAGAATCAGAGCACTCGTAGCTCGGCTCACACACGCAAGACAAAACCACACAGGAAATCGACTGCCAATCGCTGGACTTACGTCAAACTCCACACAAACACACGCACACTGGAAACCAAACGCCAATTGCTGGACTTATATCGGACTTCAAGCACACAACAAGAATAGGATACGGAATGCCAATCACTGGTCTTACATCCATCTCCTAACACAGACAAAGACAAAACAAAAAGGGCGCCCGGAGAGATCAGCTTATCTCCTGCCTACGTACCTCATCTGGTATGAGGATCAGGGCAACGTAGTTCCCCTACGCAGGGACAAAGGACTAGCCTAACCAGATAACAAAGGGAGACACAACTAGGGAGACTACGACTCGAGCCTAGATGTTATCATGCATATCATCCCTAAGTTAAGGTTGCTATCTAACTTGCACAGGGAGCAAGCTATCCTAAACAGCACAGGCAAAGCAAACAATCACAAATAACACACACTATATACACACAAAGTAGGCTCACACAAGGGTTAGGCTGTGAAACACAAGCCAACTGTATCGGGGTGATGTTAGCTCTTAACCCTAACATTGAGAGTTAGGGTGAAGCAGATGAAATAGGAAGTGAGGGGTGTGCCTCACAGCTCTTATCCCTGGCCAGGGAGAGCTTCAGACAAATGAAGTGTGGGTTCAGAAAGTTGGAACCCTTCTACACTTATGACTGACACAATTGTACAAGGATCTTGGGTTAATATCCACAATGCATCAACACCAGTTGTGTGAGCAAAGGGATGACTCAACAGAATAGCAGGAGATGGATTGCACATCTCTTTTGTCTGCCAATTGCCTTATCAAAGGTCTTTTCCTGCTTGGGGACAAAGATAAACAATCACAAGCATTGCCTCTTAAGGAGGACTTCAGACAGGTGTCTGGCCAAGTAACAGGCCAGGTCTTCCAGACTACATGGAGTTAGAGACATTATACCTCAATGCTCAAGCTATCAAGCAAAGCAAAAGCAAGTTCACAATGAACAATAGCAACTAAGGTACCTTTCAAAGATGGCAGAACTGGATTTGGAGTTCTTTGGCCTTGTAGTGTTGAAACAGAAGTTCTTTGATACTCAGGTTGATGAATGGAAGAAGGAATGTTGCTCAATTGCCTTGGATCTAGCTCAAATCCGCGTTTGCCATTGATGGAGCTTACTTGGACAGTTCTTGATTCTGCTCAACAGTGACGAATTCTGGCTTCAATTCAACTCCAAAGTGCTTGTGAATGATGGATCTATGAAGAACTAGGCAAGGTTTTTGGAGAATTTGCAGAAAAAATGAGAGAGAAAGTTTTATGCAATTTGCAATTTTGATCTAGATTTTTGTTCAAATGAAGTGTTAATCCAAATTCTGTTAGCATTATCAATATATATGATGGATTAATGAAGATGCTAATCACAATTAGCCAAATGCAAAAGTAATTAGGGAGATGCAAGTGTAAGAGCTAATTGGTCAATTCACCTCATGTGCATGAAAGCTTTGCTACAGTGCACGAATATTGAGTCAAATGCACTCCAAATGATGTTTAAGACCAATGCAATTGATTGGAAGTGTGGAAAATGCTTACTTTTCAAAATGATCTTTTCCCTCCAAATTTCAAATTAAGTTCAAGTGAAAAATGCACTATTTTTGTGATGATTTTTGATGAATGGCAATGCATGATTATGATAGAGCATATCAAGAGGAGATTGTAACAAAAAACCCCACTCCATTTGGCCTTGTGGTGTGAAAGTTATGCAAGCTTGAAGTTCAAAATTTCTTGACAATGATTTGATCATAACTTGCCAACCACCAATGAGAAATGGATGTTCTTGGACTTTTTGGAAAGGTGAGAGCAAGATCTTCAACTTTCATGTTGAACAAAATTTCATTTGAAGCTTCCTTGATGATGTTAATTGGAGGAGAAGACCTTTCCATTTTTGGCAATCTGAAATTACAGGTCACTTACTATTTTTGGAAACTTTTCATCTGACCTCAAATTCTTCAATCTTGATCTTCGAAATGTCAAATGAGACTTGTATGGACATTAATGAGGCCTCTCTAACCATCTCCCACCTTCAAATCCATGATTCCATGCACAGTTGACCATAGTTGACTTTCTAGGGTTTCAGATGCATTGTGCCATGACTGATGACTTATGAACATCCAACCTTTGGCCAAACCACTTCAAAATGATCCCTATGTCACATGAACATGTTGAACCAACCCTAGGGCTTTGCCTCAATAGGAATTGCACTTGCTTGCTTGCTTGACTGGATCTCCTGACCAATCTTGACTGTTGACTTGCACTTGGGCAAATGGACAATGCAATGCTATGCAGTGGACAATGTAATGTTAATGACCTAACATGAAAATGTATGTACAAAATGGGAGGTGAAAATTTGAGGTGCTACACTCATTAATGATGATAAAGTTTGGTATGCTACGTCTTTAAGAAGTTTGGAGATTATTGATAGTTGTGGTGAATTCTAGAATGTGCCTCTCATTGGTACACAAGGAAGAATTAACTACAACCCTGCTTTGGCTCGTCGTCAATTTGGGTTCCCCATGAGAGACAAACCTAATAACACTCAGTTATAAGGTCTTTTCTATCAAGAGGGTAAAGATCCCCAACATTTGAAGCAGAAGATTGTGCATGCTTCGAATAATGTCCATAGGAAAGGAAGATCCGAGCTTTGTCTGCGCAATTGTGTAGCTTTGGAAGCTTACACTCTTTTGGTGAAGAAGAGAGCTTTGGAGTTGAAGATGCCTTATCCTTGTGAAAGACCTACGTCTATGGTTGTGGTTGAGCCATTAACTCTCCCTAACCAAGATGTAGATGAGTTGGAAGACGCGCTCATCAAGATGAAGCAAGAGAAGGACACGTGGGAAGAACGTTTCCGTGCTTTGAGCAAGAAGCATGAAGAGTTGCAGTTGGAGTCTAAAGACAAAGATGCACTTATTGAGCTACTTGAAGACCGAGTGACGAAGACATAGAATGAGCTGGAGGCTTCACTTTCTAGCATGGCTCAGCCTTCCGTTGCTCGGAAGAAGATTGTTGACCAGCTTGTCCTCGAGAAGACTCAGATGAAGACTTCAATCTGTTGCATTCGAATGAAGTACGCTCCTTTAGCCAGATCTTCTGAAGCTGTTAGGGATCCTTAGCTTGACTAGTCTCCTTTTCTCTTGTATTTTTCATTTGGTTTCTAAAATTGTACTAAGTGTAATCCTTCCAATTATATAAATGAAAAAGAGATTTTTGGTCATATAAAAAATTATTGCAATTGTTGATATATATATTTGCAAATGATATAGTAAGTTCCTTGAAAACAAAAATAAATAAACAAGCATCGTATTTCATGCATCATTTGCATAAACAGGTTTCTCTTTCGCCAGATGTCTCATTGGTGTTTCTTTTGTGCTTTAGCCAAGGTGACTCATCGATACAACACCCGCGCCAATCACTAAAAAATTATGGAGCATCTAAAGCAATAGAATAGAGAGATGAAGAACGAGATCGCGCGCCTGACTGCCATGATAGTGTCAGTTCTTGCTGCTCATAGTCAATCTTCTCCAACGCCTGCAACTCCTCCTGCAAGGACAATTATTTCAGAGGTGGCTACCTCTACCATGCTTCCTGCTACCGCTCGTTTTGGACCCACTATGCTTGCCGGATTCCCGTGGGGAATGTCGTCCAACTTCATGCCTGAAGGCTTTGCGCCTACTTTTGCTTCCATGTCGACATTTAGCCTGGTCATGTTCGTGCCACCTCCTGTTGTGCACACCTTACCTCATGTAGAGGACACCATTTATCAGTCCGAGCCGTCTGAGGGTCCGGATGTTTACGAAAATGGATGAAATGAAGGATCAATTTCTTGAGCTGCGTAAGGAATTGAAGATGCTAAGGGGTAAGGATTTGTTTGGAAAAAGTGTTGCTGAGTTGTGTTTAGTGCCCAACGTCAAGATCCCGATGAAATTCAAAGTGTCTGACTTTGAAAAGTATAAGGGGAATACTTGTCCGCTCAGTCATCTAGTGATGTATGCTCGTAAGATGTCTACTCAGACCGATAATGATCAACTGTTGATCCATTATATCCAGGACAATTTGACCGGTGTTGCGCTCCATTGGTATATGGAGTTGGATAGTGCAAGCATTCGTACTTTCAATGACTTGGGAGAGGCTTTTGTCAAGCAGTATAAGTACAACATGGACATGACGCCTGATAGAGACCAGCTGAGGTCTATGTCTCAGAAAGATAAGGAGACATTCAAAGAGTATGCGCAGAGATGGAGGGAATTGGCTGCCCAGATCACTCCTCATTTGGAGGAAAAAGAGATGACAAAGATCTTCCTAATGACCCTGAGTTCATTTTATTATGAACGAATGATTGCTAGTTCCCCCAGTGACTTTACCGAAATGGTAAACATGGGGATGAGGCTTGAGGAACGAGTCTGAGAGGGACGTTTGTCAAAAGATGAGGCATCGATGAGTAGGAGGTATGGTAGCAATTTCAGCAAGAAAAAGGACAGTTAAGTGAATGCAATAAGAAGTGGGAGGCAAAGGAGGCCTCAGATCAGAAGGAATCCAACATCCCGTCAACATCACCATCAAGTATCTTCCGTTATCCTGGTATTTTCTAATCAATAATCAACACCAGTTCAACAACCACAACGTCAATAACAACAACCACAACAACGAACAAACACCTACAACAACAACAATACTACCAACAATCATCATCAATAAATCTTTGAGAGGAAGAAGGTCTCTTTTGGCCCGATTCCTATGTCATACGCAGAACTCTACCCGTCTTTGGTTCTCAAGAACCTGATCCAACCAAGAAACCCGTCGCAAATTCCATAACCACTTCCATGGTGGTATAAGCCAGAGCTCCGTTGCGCTTTTCATCAAGGAGCACCCAGGCATGATATCGAGAACTATTACCCACTCAAGTATGAGGTTCAAAAGCTGATGAAGAGTCGAATGGTGTCCTTCGAGGACCGTGCGCCGAATGTGAAAGAAAATCTGTTACCCGCCCAGGGGAATTCTTCTGCGAATATGGTGGATGGTTGTCCTGGCGTGTTTAAAGTTTTTGATGTGCGTTTTATCAGGAGGTCCGTGGTGTAGATGCATAAGGATATTTGTTTGGTGAGTGATTGTGAGCATGACCATGATGGTTGTGCTATTTTTAGTGTTAACCCGAGGGGTCGTGAAGTTGTGAAAAGGGACATCCAGCGACTGATGGACGAAGGCATGATTCAAATTGTTCAATCCTGTCATGTAGATGACGATGTAAATGTCATAGTTCCCATTTTCATGCAGCCAGAGAGATTGGTAATCCAGTACGACAGCAACAATAGTAACAATGTCAGCAATAGATCAGTATCGTCGTTGGTAATAAGGATAACAACCCTAGTCCCGTATTCATCTGATAAAGTTGTGTCGTATCAGTATAATGCTATAACTATAAAGGGTGGTAAAGAGGTTCCATTGCCTACGACTAGCTCTGTGGTGAGCATTGCTGATGTTACCAAGGTGACCCGAAGTGGTCGTGTGTTTGGGTCGGTGTTCCCAAAGGATAAGGAAGAATCAGTTGTGAGTAAGAAGGTGGAAGTTCCTGTTGAAGATCCAGTTGGTGTTTTAAAGGATAAGTCTGGTGAATCCAGCAGTTTGAAAGCTAACGATGATGATGAGGTACTTCGGTTAATCAAGAGAAGTGAGTTTAATATGGTGGAGCAGCTGCTCCAAACCCCCTAAAAAATCTTAGTGTTGTCTCTGCTCATGAATTCTGAAGAGCACAGAGAAGCACTGCAGAGAGTTTTGTAACAAGATTTTGTAGAACATGATGTTACAATTGACCAATTTGATCATATTGTGGCTAACATCACTTCTTGCAACTATCTTAGCTTCTGTGACGAAGAACTCCCTTAGGAGGGAAGGAATCATAATATGGCTTTTCACATTTCTATGAATTGCAAAGAGGATGATTTGTCAAATGTGCTTGTTTACACCGGGTCTCCATTAAATATGCTACCAAAGTCAACTTTGTCAAAGTTATCGTACCAAGGAGCACCTATGAGGTATAGTTGTGTAATCGTCAAGGCCTTTGACAGTTTGCGCAAGACGGTTATTGGTGAAGTGGACCCTCCAATTGAGATAGGTCAAAGTGATTTTCAAATTAATTTTCAAGTAATGGATATCCACCCGGCCTATAGTTGCTTGTTGGGAACTCCATGGATCCATGAGGCGGGAGCTGTTACCTCCACATTGGACCAGAAACTCAAATTTGTATAAAAATGGCAAGCTAGTGATTGTTGGTGGTGAGAAGGCGCTGTTGGTTAGCCATTGGCCATATTTTTCTTACGTTGAAGTTGAGGATGAAGTTGGAAGTCCGCTCCAGGCCTTATCTATTGCTGCTGAAAAGAGAGTTGGGGCACCTAGGTCCTCATTAAAAGATGCTAAGAAGATTGTGGAAGAAGGCAATGTTGATTAGTGGGGGCGCATGGTAGAGGTCTCCGATAACAAAGGCAGAACCGGTTTAGGGTTCCAGAAAGGTTCATCAACTGCAAGAACTGAAGATATGCATCTTAGCTTCCGTAGCGGAGGGTTCATTTGTAACACCCTTCTAAAATACCCCGAGTATATAATTAAAATAACACATATCAATCAGAGTAAATATGCAATCAAGGGTGTCACACAACATTTCACACCATAATACTGTCATGCTCTTTCATTAACTCAAAACATAAAACATTTGCACAATACGCAACGGATAGAGATCAAATCGATCATTCAAAACATGCAACATACTACATGTAAACTGGTTCAACAATCATCAACAACAATATTAAAAATGTTCCCTCCCGATGTTACATCTATCAGAGCATGACCCACTTAGGAGACTACACTAGACTCCAAGCATTAGCTTCCACTCAACTCATTTGTTCGTTACCTGAAAAATAGTTGTAAGGGTGAGTTCCTCAATCGATATAATAAGCATTATAAATCATCATGTAATGCTAAGTAAATTCACACATTTCATCACCCTAATCGTAACATACATCCAGTAACGGCACATCAACTCAAACGTCATACTTAATATCAACACAATTCCACTCCTCAATTAAATTAAATATCCATACAACCAGCCAACAAAATGCAACTCTAATGAGACTCGACTCGTCATGCATGTGGTACCATTCGGAGTAAAACTCCCAACTTAAAATCATTGCCATTTTATTGGGCATCAAGGCATAAGCCTTCAACTTTCAACTTAAAATTTGCCAATCCAGGCCAACGTGGTGTGAGCAAAGCTCCGACTTAATGCATATGAATGTACATGGCATACACGACTTTAACTGTCGACAACATAATAATAATAGCAATACAACAATGTTTTCAACAACATCAACTTATAATCAACTTTGGCTCACCAAGCCTACAACTCAGTATTTTCAACAACTTTCCATACACGGAACAACTCAGCAACATACTTGTATCAACACTTCATAACATAAATCCAACAAAATTACTCATCACAATTAACGATAATAGGCCAATCGCCAATTAGGTTCACAACATTAAAAATATCAATTTTTTCTAATTTCCAACAGTGTTAACCGGTTAACGCCCTGGGTTAACCGGTTAACGCAGGACAAAACACACTTTCTGGAAAAACGCAACAGTGTTAACCGGTTAACGCCCTGGGTTAACCGGTTAACGCAGGCAAAACAACACATTTTCACAAAATATAATAGTGTTAACCGGTTAACGCCCTGGGTTAACCGGTTAACGCAGACAAAACAGCAGTTCCTGCGCTAACACAAGGCAGAATGCAGAGTTCTCCGCATTTTCCGCCGTTGGAGGACTTCCGGACCTCCGATTCAATTTCCGTAAAAAGCTATACGTTCGGGGGAACACGACTCACACAATTACGGACTCAATTAAAGCTTAAACACAGTTTACTCATCACAATTTCTCAGCATTCTACAATCTCAATTAGGGTCAATTCAACGGTTTATCACTACCCATTACATGTTAATCTATAATACCCATTAAACGACGATAAATCCCCCTTACCTGAGATAATCCGGCAATCTCTAAGCTTCAAGCTTTTCCATTCTTCAACCTTTGCTCTCTAGCTCTTCCTCTTTGCCCTTTCTCCACTTTCCACTTTTCAGCCGCTTCTCTATTTCACGTGAAAACTCTTTACCAACAATGAAAACCCTTTTCTCTTATTCCAACTTATATATTTTCCACTAATTATTATTCCAAATAATAATAATAATAATAATCCAATAATTCAATTTATTTAATTAAATTAATAAATATATTATCAACTTAATTTAAATAATTCTCTTATTTTATTCGGGGTGTTACAACTCTCCCCTACTAAAAGAGTTTTCGTCCTCGAAAACATACCTCAAGCAAATAACTCTGGATAAGACTCTTTCATCTGACTCTCCAGTTCCCAAGTCACATTGCCACCTGCTGGTCCTCCCCAAGCTACTTTCACTAAGGCAATCTCTTTACCCCGCAACTGCTTCAACTCCCGATCCTCAATCCTCATAGGCGATATTTCAACAGTCAGGTTATCTCTCACCTGTACATCATCTACTTGGATCACATGCGACGGATCATGAATATACCTCCTCAACTGAGACACATGAAAAACCTCATGCAAATTCGCAAGTGACGGCGGTAAAGCGATACGATAGGCTACCTCTCCTATCCTCTCCAAAATCTGATAAGGACCAATAAATCGAGGTGTCAACTTCTTTGACTTCAAAGCTCGACCAACCCCAGTTATCGGAGTAACACGAAGAAACACGTGATCTCCCTCTCGGAACTCAAGTGATTTCCTCCTCTTGTCATGATAACTCTTCTGACGACTCTGAGCAATTCTCATCTTCTCCTGAATCATCTTAATCTTTTCCGTAGTTTGTTGAACAATTTCCGGTCCAACCACAGCACTCTCAGCGGACTCATACCAACATAAAGGTGTCCGACATCTCCTACCATACAAAGCTTCAAACGGTGCCATACCAATACTCGAATGAAAACTATTGTTGTAGGTAAACTCAATCAAAGGTAAATAACAATCCCAAGCACCTCCCTTTTCCAAAACACAAGCCCTCAACAGATCCTCTAGTGACTGAATCGTCCTCTCAGTCTGACCATCAGTCTGCGGGTGATATGCAGAGCTCAATCTCATTTTAGTTCCCAAAGCCTTCTGCAAACCTTCCCAGAATTTCGATGTAAATCTAGGATCTCTGTCCGAAACAATACTCGACGGAATACCATGCAAACTTACAATCTTCTCAATATATAACTCGGCTAATCTCTCTAACGGATAATCCATTCTGATCGGAATGAAATGAGCCGACTTTGTCAATCTGTCAACAATCACCCAAATAGCTTCAAAATTCTTAATGGTCCTCGGTAAACCAGAAACAAAATCCATACTGATACTATCCCACTTCCACTCTGGAATAGCCAACGGTTGCATTAGCCCAGACGACTTCTGATGCTCAATCTTTGACTTCTGACAAGTCAAACAGGAATAAACAAAACTCGCAATTTCTCTTTTCATTCCTGGCCACCAAAATAACTTTTTCAAATCATGATACATCTTCGTAGCTCCAGGATGAATACTCAGGCCACTACGATGTCCTTCTTCAAGAATACTCTTCTTAAGTTCGATAACATTCGGAATGCACACCCGACTACCAAATCTCACAACACCGTTCTGTCGCATCGCGCGAAAAACCGGCGGGAAAAGAAAGAACAACAGAGCCGCCACCGTGCGTTATTTATCCCGAAAAAGGGAAAGGAAACGCTCAGAGTAAACCTAGGAAAGAACATGGTCTCGCGACCAAGGAGAATGGGTTCGGGAGTCGGTTATGCGAAGGGAAGGTATTAGCACCCCTACGCATCCGTAGTACTCTACGGGATCCACGCACAAAAGGAAGGAATATTGGTTGCTAAACACTGCTCAAACTCACACACACTGGCTGAAGGAGGCACAAGAAAACAAAACTGAAACTGACTCGGCAGGATATCGTATCCTGGGCCTACTTAGTCTATCAGACATAGACATCAGAGTCGAAGTAGTTCGGACTGGGGAAACGACACATGCTCGCTAGGATATCGCATCCTATGCATACGTATCTCCTCGGACGAGAGAAGAATCAGAGCATTCGTAGCTCGGCTGACACGCACATAAACAAAACAAGACACAGGCAAACGTGGAGCTCGACTGCCAATCACTGGACTTATGTCAGCATCCGAACCTAAAACACACGCAAAGAGGCAAACGTGGAGCCCAAATGCCAATCACTGGACTTACATTGACATCCGAACCTAAACACACACACACTGGAACCCAAATGCCACTCGATGGACTTACATCGGCTTCCAAGCACACAACAACACAACAGGTTGATAGGGAGTCGGGGACTCAGCCTATAACTGTCAAACACACACAAACAGACAGACAGCAAATGCTAAGGAGTCACAGACTCGAGCCTAGCAAAGGTCAGACAACACACACAAAAGAAAGAAAAGGCGCCCGGAGAGATCAGCTCAATCTCCTGCCTACATACTTCATCTGGTATGAAGATCAGGGCGATGTAGTTCCCCTACGCAGGGATAAAGGACTAGCCTAACCAGATAACAGAGGGAGACACAACTAGGGAGACTACGACTCGAGCCTAGATGTTATCATGCAAATCATCCCTAAGTTAAGGTTTCTAGCTAAATGGCACGAGGGCCAACCTATCCTAAGTATGGCTCACACAGGAAGCAAGCCACACACACTTAACTTGCACAGGAAGCAAGCCAAGCAAAACCTAACTTGCACAGGAAACAAGTCTAAACTAAACCTAACTTGCACAGGAAGCAAGTCAAACTATCCTATCTTGCACAGGAAGCAAGTCAAACAATCCTATCTTGCACAGGAAGCAAGTCAAACAATCCTACAAGCACAGATAGCACACACTATACACAAACAAGTGGCTCAAACAAGGGTTAGGTTTTAGTCAAGGGGTCATATCAACCTCGACAAACAAACCTCTGGAACTGGGTGAATGTGCTCTTAACCTTGCCATTGAGGGGCTAAGGTGAAGCAGATGAAAGGATGAAGTGAGGATGAGACCTCACAGCTCTTATCCCTGGCCTGGGAGAGCTCAAGACAAGAATGTGTGGGTTCAGAAAGTGGGAACCCTTCTACACATTAAAACTGACTCAACTGTACAATTGTACAAGATCTTGGGTTTGTATCTGCAATGCATCAACACAGTGGTGTGAGCAAAGCGGATGACACACTGAATAGTGGGGGATAGATTGCATATCCCTACCTTCCACCAATTGCCTCATTGAGGTCTTTGACTCTATGCAAGGACAAAGTTAAACATTCACAAACATTGCCTCTTAAGGAGGGCTTCAGACAGTTGCCTGGCCAAGTAACAGGCCAGGTCTTCCAGACTACATGAAGACAAAGAGACATACCTCAATGCAAATTGCTTATATAAGCAAAGCAAAGCAAAAGTTCACAAGGAACTAAGCAACTAAAGCACCTGAAACAGTCAAGCAGATGTTAGTACACAACTTCAAACAAAGTAAAAGGAAACAGAGGCCAACAGTCAATTTGAGGCACATGGATGTGCAAGGCACAAGGCTTAAGGCATGTGAGCCAAGCCACCTACAACACAAACAAGTTAGACAATGATTCTTAAGCAAGCTCAATCAAAAGAATTGGTCTCAATGGCCATTTGATGGTCAACCTGAAAACACAAACTCAAAGGTGAGTAGCAGGACCACTAGGGCAAGCCTAGGGTCAAAAATGAATGAGAAAGTCAAAACAGCAAAGGGCAAGCATCCAAAATCATGTTCAAACCATTAGGAAACAAAACCAATTGGGTTCACATTCATATCAATCACTATCATCATTTCATGAACAAATTAGGTCAAAGTGTGACAAACAGAAGCTCATAGAAGTCAACAGCAAGACTTGCATCAAAAGCAATCTAAACATTTTCCAAAAATCACCAAATAAATCATGATCAAACCTAACACATAGCATGGTAAGCATGTCAAATTTCATCCCATTTGGACAAGTGGAAGGCAGTTAATGAAAATCAGAAAGTCAAAGCCAATTTGAACATGCACAAAGAAGTCAACCAAACATGCATCAACTTAGAAAAATCATAAGTCAAGAATGGTGTATGATAAATGAATGGGATCAAAACCATGGTAAAGATGAGGATGTCTAGTTATCTCATGCAAAATTTCATGTCCATCTAATAAAGCATGAGAATTTCACAAATGAAATGGGAACATGTGTCACACAAGGTCAACATTGGTCTAGGCAGGGAACAAAAATCTCAAACAAATGGAAAATAGTTCAATTAAATCCAAGAAAATTCACAAGTAAACTAGACATACAAGAGTGGGTTCATGCAATATTTGGGGTCATTTGGATGTAAGGAAGCATGGTAATGAAAATCATGAAGTTGGACATCAATGGTGTGACACAAGTTGTCACACCCTAATTCAAAAAATCATATCTCACAAACCACAAATGATAAATTCACAAACTTTATACCAAAATCACCATAAATGTGTCTAGTTTAAGCACAAAAATTTTGGGAGCCATTGGATAAAGTATCATCATTTCACAAATGTTTTGGCAAGATGTACAAAATTTGGTCACATGTCACAAACCCTAGCACCATTTAAAAACCACTCACCCAAAAATTCTGGAAAAATAATGATAAAAAAGTAGAGATCATGATGAACACAACACAAAAAATCCCATTGAATTTGGATCAAAAATGAGCAAGTTATGAATTTTGGAAGGTTGGTTATAAAAATGTGAAATAAATGAAGCAAGAATGGCATTTTTGTAATATTTGAATCCACTTAACAAAACACAGTCGTTTTGGGCAGTAAATGGAATGTTTTGATTGGCTGGAGGGAGAAATGGCCATGCACACGAAAATGGGGGCAATTCTGGGCAAATTGGGATTAGGGTTCATATCCAAAAATCATGATTTCACAATCTCATCCAAAAATCGAAATTGAATACATGGAAATGATCAGCAAGCCATGGCAAACAAGAATCTACCATTGATTTTCATTAAAACCACACAAAAGTCAAGAATCGAGCAGAAACCTATTCTAACATCAAACTTCAAAACCATATATCTTCATGGATAGATAATCATTTTTAAAAAGGAAAGCAACATGATACTCAGCATTGAAAGACCTATACTAAACATGTATTAATTTGGAAAATAATGGAGCTCGAAAATTTACCAAACTGAACAGGGCAATGTTGAATGTGATGCTGGAGATGCTTCCAATGCTTGACAGGTATCCAAATAGCTTCAAAGGGTCCAAGGCAAGTTGTTTGACATTTAACTTGAACTTGAATCAAGCTGGAAATGAAGATGGCCACTGAACTGGTTTTTGCTTGATTTTGAGAAAGGTGATGTTTTTGATTTTCAAACAGTGAGCAATGGAGGTTTGAGACAGCTTCAATATACCCTATGGATCATGACAAACTAATTTGCTAAGCTTGGAATGGCCTGAAAGTGAAAGTGGCTTTGAAAATGCAAATTTGATACAATGTGACAAGTTGAAAAGTGATTTTGAGTTCTTGATGTTTTCTGCAGGTTTTGAGGCTTTGGACACTTGCTATGTGATATTTGAGATGTGTTTGCAATGCTCTTTTGATCAACAAGTGCTTAGAACAAAAGTTGTCATGTTTTGGCTATTTGGTGGCTTTTTGAATGAAATGTTGAGATGGACCAAACTGCTATGGTTGGCAAGGCAAGGTTTTGGTTTTGACAGCAAGAATGAAGAAATACTGTTATCAAAGCAAGGCAGGGTTTGTTACTTTGTTCAGTTTTTACAGGTTTTGGAAGAATGGCCAAGGGTGTATGGTTTGTGGCTGTTTTGTGGTGGGAGAGCAAGGGTTTTCTTGCTGCAGAGTTTGGACAGAGTGAGTGAGATGCCAAGCAGGGTGAGGTAGTTTTAGGATAAGTGGTCAATGGTTTGCTGTGTGGCTGTCATATTTGAAGCCACTGTGTTTTGGACAGGGAAGGTCAAATGCAAAAGAGCAGGGTCAAGGTTGGGAGAGTACTGTTATGCAGTTTTAGACACTGCTGCTAATGCCATACCAAAAAGTGAGGAGGACATGGTGTTAAGCCAAAACCAGGTTTGGTTCCTCGGGGGTTTTGACAGAAAGAATTGGAAAATGCCAAGCCATCTATGGGTGTGGTGGTTGCAGCCAGTTCATTTCCATGACAGGAAGTGGTTCTTCAATTTTGCTGTCCTCTGTTGCTTTCGATTTGGCCAGGTTTTTTACTCTTTTGTGTTTTGGATAGCAAAATCAGAAAAATGCCAAGCCAAGATGAGATCTTTTGAGTGAGAATTCGGTTGTGTATGTGCAGCAACCAGGGTTACTAAATGACAGAAAACAAAAAAAGGGAGATTGAAATCTGCTTGGATAGTAGTGTTATCCAAAAGACAGAAAAATTCCTGCACCAGGCCCTCTCAGCAGTTGCTTTGTGGTTTTTAGTTTGAGTGAATTTTGGTTGGTCATGTGTTGCTACTCATGACAGAAAAAACAATGATGGTGGAACTGTTGGTTTGAGATGGCTTTGTGGTTTTGAGTTTTGACCCTTTTTTTTAGAACATGGCCAAAGCAGTTTTTAGTATGAATGAATGTGTTCAGTTCTGTTGCATTCTCCCCTTTTTGCTTGTGACTGCAATGAGCCTCTCTTGACAGAAAAGTGGTGCTGTCCAAACTGCTATTGGACAGTACAAGTTATGGCTATTGCATTTGGTTGTTGAAGCAATGTACTTTCCTCCTCAATCCAAGCAAGCAAGGATGGCTTTATGTACTGTTGGAGTATGGCCGCAAGATGAGGTTCTAATGACAGAAAAATTGCTGCATAATGCTCCCTTTTGAGGTACAAGGCAAGGCATGGTGGATGCAAGGACAAGTATGGTGAATTTGTACCTTTCTTACAATTCAAGCAACCAAGCAATGGCTTTATGTACTGCATATTTTGACTTTGCAAACACATTCTAAATGACATTTATGAGCTGTTCCAATTGGCCAAATGTTGAAAAAATGTTTAAATCAAAAAGTCAACTCTTGGTCAAACTTACATTTAAATGAGAAAAGTCAAAATATGCCATTTTGATTGGTGAAGTTTTGGCACATGAAATTTATATTTTTGGAAAGAGGGGATCAAATGTGACTTGTAGGAAAAAACCCCACCAAAATTGGTCAAACGGTTTGGGAGATATGGCCCTCTGAAGTTCAAGATTTTCTGAAATCGATTCGATCATAACTTGCCAACCACACATGGGAATTGAGAGTTCTTGGACTTTTTGGAAATGGGAGAACAAGATCTTCAACTTTCATGTTGGGCAAAAATTCATTTGAGGCTTGTATCATGATGTAATTTTGAGGATCAAGACTTTCCATTTTTGGTAAGTTTCAGTTACAGGTCCAGTTTCCATTTTGGGAAATTTTTGATCTGGCTTCAAATTCTTCCATGATGGTGTTTGACATGATATATGAGGACTATATGGACATGAATGAGACCTCTCAAACCAATTTCCATCATCAAATTACTGATTAAATGAACAGTTGACCAACAGTTGACTTTTAGGGTTTCTGACTGTCTGCTCATTGACTGATGACTTCCAAACCCTAATTCCTTGAGAACTTGACTTCAAATGATATCCCAAGACATATGAACTCTTGATTATTGATCATGGTGCCCAAATTCCACAAGAATGGCCACCATCCACTGCTTTGACTGACTGTTGACTGTCTAGGGTTTTTGACTGTTTGTGCATGAACTGATAACCTCTGAGCCTTCAACCCTTGACTTTAACACTTCAAATGGACCTCCAAGTCATGTGAACTTGTTGGACCAACCCCAAGGCCTTGGCTCAATGAAGATTGTGCTTGCTTGCTTGATTGACTGATCTCTTGACCAGTTTGACCTAATTTCTTGCTTGGCTTGCACTTGAGGCAAAAGAGGCAATGCAATGCTATGCAATGGACCATAATATGCTATGACCTAACATGAGAATGTATGTACAATGATGGGTGCAAATTTGAGGTGCTACACGTTCTCATCAACTCTGAATTCGCCACCTTGACCTTGATTCACTAGAGTCAACTTATCAACCAAAAGCACATCGGATTTCTGACCCTCTCTGATCTCATCCAGAATACCACTTGTTAACTTCAACATTCCCAATTTAACACTATTGTGAGTACTCTCACACACCAAACTCAAGTCTCTAAACTGCTCAATTAAATCCAATTCCTTAACCATTAGCATAGACATATGTAATGATTTCCGACTCAATGCATCAGCCACTACGTTTGCTTTACCCGGATGGTAATTCAAACCAAAGTCATAATCCTTCAGAAACTCTAACCATCTTCTCTGTCTCATATTCATCTCTTTCTGATCAAACAAATACTTTAAACTTTTATGGTCACTGAAAACCTCAAATCTTGACCCGTACAAGTAATGCCTCCATAACTTCAGAACAAACACCACAGCCGCCAACTCTAAATCGTGCGTCGGGTAGTTCCTCTCATGAACCCTCAGCTGTCTTGAAGCATAAGCTATAACCTGCTTATTCTGCATCAACACGCCACCCAAACCCAACAATGAAGCATCACAGTAAACTTCAAATGATTCCGACGAACTCGGTAATATCAGAATAGGAGCAGTAGTTAACCTTCTCTTTAACTCTTGGAAACCTTCTTCACATTTTGAGTCCCAAACAAACGCTTGCCCCTTCCTAGTCAACATCGTCAATGGTAACGCCAACTTAGAAAATCCCTCAATGAACTTCCTATAATACCCAGCCAAACCAAGGAAACTTCGAATCTCAGCAACAGACTTCGGAGCTTCCCACTTAGATACCGCTTCTATCTTAGAAGGATCAACAGCAACGCCACCTCTTGAAATCACATGACCCAGAAAACTTACCTCTCCTAACCAAAATTCACACTTGGACAATTTAGCAAATAACTTCTTTTCTCGTAGAACTCCCAAAACCACTCTCAAATGTTCAGCATGCTCTTCTTCAGATTTCGAATACACCAAAATACCATCAATAAACACCACAACAAACTTGTCTAGGTACGGATGGAAAATCCTATTCATATACTCCATAAATACTCCAGGCGCATTAGTCACACCAAAAGGCATTACAGAATACTCATAATGTCCATACCTTGTTCTGAAAGCAGTCTTCTGAATATCCTCGGTTTTCACACGAATCTGATGATACCCAGATCTCAAATCTATTTTGCTGAACACACTTGCACCAACCAACTGATCCATCAAATCATCAATCCTCGGCAAAGGATACCGATTCTTGATCGTCACTTTATTCAGTTGCCTGTAGTCCACACACAACCTCATAGTACCTTCTTTCTTCTTAACCAATAGCACTGGTGCACCCCACGGTGACACACTCGGACGAATAAATTTCTTATCCAACAGATCTTCCAACTGACTCTTCAATTCAGTTAACTCAACAGCAGACATACGGTACGGAGCCATCGATATCGGCCTAGTACCAGGTACCAAATCAATCGAGAACTCCACTTCGCGCTCTGGCGGTAATTCATTCACCTCTTCCGGAAACACATCAGGAAAATCACACACCACGGCTAGATCGCCAATCACCAGTTTATCTTTAGCCTCCAAAGTCGCTAACAGCATAAACAACTCTGCCCCATCAGCTACTTCCTCATTCACTTGCCTTGCTGATAGAAACAAACTCTTTCCCTCCTCAATCTCAGGAAAGACCACCGTCTTATCAAAACAGTTGATAGAAACTCGGTTAAACACCAACCAGTTCATACCCAGAATAACATCAATCTGCACTAGTGGAAGACACACTAGGTCCATCCCAAAGTCTCTACCAAAAATACTCAAAGGACAATTTAAACAAACCGAAGTAGTAGTCACTGAACCCTTCGCAGGAGTATCAATTACCATACTACCAAACATCTCAGATATCTCTAACTTAAGTTTCACAGCACAATCCAAAGATATAAAGGAATGAGTCGCACCTGTGTCAATAATAGCTACAAGAGGAAAGCCATTAATATAACACGTACCTCGGATAAGTCTGTCCTCACTGGAGGTTTGAGTTCCAGTCAATGCGAACACCTTCCCCGTCTGAGATTTCTTTGGCTTCTGACACTGACTTCCAATATGCCCTTCTTCGCCATAATTAAAACAAATCATTTCCTTGTGCTTGCAATCAGCTATTGCATGGCCAGTCTTACCACAACGAAAACACCTCTTTACTTCAGCAGTGCATACATTACTCTTATGACCAGCCTGACCACATTTGAAGCAAACTATACCAGCAGGAGCACCTCCCCTACTAGTCCTCTGAGCCGGAGCAGCTCCTTGTTTCCCTTTTCCCACTGGGGCATCATACGGCTTTCCACGGTTTTGATGTTGCTTGCCCCTGCGGTCACTGACAATCTTGTAATGAGCATTATTGTCTTCTTCAAATATCCTGCAGCTATCAACCAATTCAGTAAAAATGCGTATCTTCTGATACCCAACAACCTTCTTAATTTCAGAGCGCAGTCCATTTTCAAACTTGATGCACTTTGAAAATTCAGCACCAGCACCATTGTAATGAGGATAAAATTTGGACAGCTCCACAAATTTCGCAGCATAATCAGTGACAGACATGTTTCCTTGCTTCAGCTCAAGGAACTCAATTTCCTTCTTACCACGAACATCTTCCGGATAATACTTTCTCATGAATTCCCTACGGAATACATCCCAAGTAATGACTTCACCTGCCACGGTCAACCTCTCGTGAGTCTCTAGCCACCAGTCATCAGCTTCGACTGCTAGCATGTGAGTACCATACCGAACCTTCTGAGCTGGAGTGCAATCCATAACACGGAAGATTCTCTCGATCTCTTTCAACCATCCCAAGGCTGCATCTGGATCATGCTTCCCTTTAAACACCGGCGGATTCTCTCTCTGAAAAGTCGCCAAGCTACGTGATCCAGCATCTCCACCAGCATTTGGCAAGTTCTGCACAGCTTGTGCCATTGCTTGCATTGCGGCAGCCATTGCAGCATCATTCCTTCCAACCATTTCAACTTAACAATACAACACAACTTAAAAGTTAGATTAGTAACAATACACAATTGTTAGACAGTAACGACACGACAACTGGCCGGACAGACCGACCTGCTCTGATACCACTAATGTAACACCCTTCTAAAATACCCCGAGTATATAATTAAAATAACACATATCAATCAGAGTAAATATGCAATCAAGGGTGTCACACAACATTTCACACCATAATACTGTCATGCTCTTTCATTAACTCAAAACATAAAACATTTGCACAATACGCAGCGGATAGAGATCAAATCGATCATTCAAAACATGCAACATACTACATGTAAACTGGTTCAACAATCATCAACAACAATATTAAAAATGTTCCCTCCCGATGTTACATCTATCAGAGCATGACCCACTTTGGAGACTACACTAGACTCCAAGCATTAGCTTCCACTCAACTCATTTGTTCGTTACCTGAAAAATAGTTGTAAGGGTGAGTTCCTCAATCGATATAATAAGCATTATAAATCATCATGTAATGCTAAGTAAATTCACACATTTCATCACCCTAATCGTAACATACATCCAGTAACGGCACATCAACTCAAACGTCATACTTAATATCAACACAATTCCACTCCTCAATTAAATTAAATATCCATACAACCAGCCAACAAAATGCAACTCTAATGAGACTCGACTCGTCATGCATGTGGTACCATTCGGAGTAAAACTCCCAACTTAAAATCATTGCCATTTTATTGGGCATCAAGGCATAAGCCTTCAACTTTCAACTTAAAATTTGCCAATCCAGGCCAACGTGGTGTGAGCAAAGCTCCGACTTAATGCATATGAATGTACATGGCATACACGACTTTAACTGTCGACAACATAATAATAATAGCAATACAACAATGTTTTCAACAACATCAACTTATAATCAACTTTGGCTCACCAAGCCTACAACTCAGTATTTTCAACAACTTTCCATACACGGAACAACTCAGCAACATACTTGTATCAACACTTCATAACATAAATCCAACAAAATTACTCATCACAATTAACGATAATAGGCCAATCGCCAATTAGGTTCACAACATTAAAAATATCAATTTTTTCTAATTTCCAACAGTGTTAACCGGTTAACGCCCTGGGTTAACCGGTTAACGCAGGACAAAACACACTTTCTGGCAAAACGCAACAGTGTTAACCGGTTAACGCCCTGGGTTAACCGGTTAACGCAGGCAAAACAACACATTTTCACAAAATATAATAGTGTTAACCGGTTAACGCCCTGGGTTAACCGGTTAACGCAGACAAAACAGCAGTTCCTACGCTAACACAAGGCAGAATGCAGAGTTCTCCGCATTTTCCGCCGTTGGAGGACTTCCGGACCTCCGATTCAATTTCCGTAAAAAGCTATACGTTCGGGGGAACACGACTCACACAATTACGGACTCAATTACAGCTTAAACACAGTTTACTCATCACAATTTCTCAGCATTCTACAATCTCAATTAGGGTCAATTCAACGGTTTATCACTACCCATTACATGTTAATCTATAATACCCATTAAACGACGATAAATCCCCCTTACCTGAGATAATCCGGCAATCTCTAAGCTTCAAGCTTTTCCGTTCTTCAACCTTTGCTCTCTAGCTCTTCCTCTTTGCCCTTTCTCCACTTTCCACTTTTCAGCCGCTTCTCTGTTTCACGTGAAAACTCTTTACCAACAATGAAAACCCTTTTCTCTTATTCCAACTTATATATTTTCCACTAATTATTATTCCAAATAATAATAATAATAATAATCCAATAATTCAATTTATTTAATTAAATTAATAAATATATTATCAACTTAATTTAAATAATTCTCTTATTTTATTCGGGGTGTTACATCATTCATGGCGATGAACAACACTTAGTTGCTATGCTAGAGGATGACGAAGAGGAAGACTGCACCAATTTTGTGATGCATGGAAAGGCTTGCAACAATTGGACTGTTGTTGATGTTCCTGTTATTTTTCATCGATCTAAGTAATTACTTTTATATGTTTTTAAAATCCTTCTCCTATGCCTAAGGGTGAAGTGAACATTGTTTGGGCATTTTCAAATTGATCATTAATAAAATTAATTCTATTCATCCACATCTATGATGCCTTGTTTTTACTTTTTGTTTTATTCTGAAAATGGTAATCCCAAATAAAAAACATAAATATATAATATAATTATCCATCTGCATAATATTTGGTCACAAATTCACTTCTCTAAAATCAAAATATCAAATCATTATGCAGGTTGGTTCTTAACCCCATTGAATACAATGATCATTTTCCTTCTCCAAATTTTGAATTCCATGTGTTTGAGGTCGAGGAGGAAAGTGATGTAGAAGTGAGTGTTGAATTATCCCGTCTTCTTGAGCAAGATGAAAAGTCCATTCAGTCGTTCAAAGAATAGATTAAGCTTGTCAACTTGGGTTCCGAGGATGATGTGAAGGAAGTCAAGACCGGGTCTCGACTATGTCCAAATGTCAAGAAAGGGTTTATTGATCTTCTTCGAGAGTATTCATATGTGTTTGCTTGGTCCTATCAAGACATGCCTGGTTTAGATTCTGAGATTGTGGAGCATGGATTGCAGTTGAAGCCAGAATGCTCACTAGTCAAGCAGAAGTTGAGAAGAACGCATCCTGATATGGTTGTGAAGATCAAAGAGGTAGTGCAGAAGCAGATTGATGCCGTTTTCCTTGTAACCGCTGAGTATCCGCAATGGGTGGCCAATATTGTGCCTGTTCCGAAGAAAGATGGAAAAGTCCGCACGTGTTTCAATTACAAAGATTTGAATAAAGCCAGTCCGAAAGATGATTTCCTTCTGCCATACATTGATATGTTGGTAGACAATACTGCTAAATTCAAAGTCTTTTCGTTTATGGATGGATTTTCTGGATATAATCAGATCAAGATGGCACCCGAAGATATGGAGAAGACCATATTTATTAAACCTTAGGGAACATTCTGTTATAGAGTGATGCCTTTAGGTCTAAAGAATGTTGGTGCGACTTACCTGAGAGCAATATCTACTCTTTTTCATAATATGATGCATAAAGAGATTTAAGTTTATGTCGATAACATGATTGCTAAATCAATGAATGAAGAGGAACATGTTGAGCATTTGTTGAAGCTATTCCAGCATTTGAGGAAGTATAAACTCCGCTTGAATCCCAATAAGTGTACTTTTGGTGTTCGTTCTGGTAAGTTGTTGAGCTTTATTGTCAACGAGAAGGGTATTGAAGTTGATCCTGCCAATTTCAAAGCAATAAAAGAGATGCCTGCACCCAAAACTTAGAAGCAAGTCAGCGGTTTTCTCGGGCGCTTGAATTATATTTCCATATTCATTTCCCACATGACTGCCACATGTGCGCCTATATTCAAGCTCCTTTGGAAAGATCAGTCTTGTGATTGGACTGAAGACTTCCAGAAAGCTTTTGACAGTATCTACCTGTTGAAGGTAGTATGGGTTGTGGCCTTGGTCAGCAAGATAAGACTAGAAAGAAAGAATTTTAAATTTACTACCTCAGTAAGAAGTTCACCGACTGTGAGACTCGATATTCTATGCTTGAGAAGACTTATTACGCATAGGCTTGGGCTGCTAAGCATTTGCGTCAGTATATGTTAAATCATACCACTTGGTTGATATCCAAAATGGATCCGATCAAGTACATATTTGAGAAGCCTGCTTTAACTGGGAGGATTGCCCATTGGCAGATGTTGTTATGAGAGTATGATATCGAATACCGATCTCAGAAAGCGATCAAAGATAGTATCTTGGCTGACCATTTGGCTCACCAACCAATTGAAGATTACCAGTCAGTATAGTATGACTTTCTGGATGAAGAGATTTTGTACTTGAAAATGAAATATTGTGATGAACCATTGCTTGAAGAAGGGCCAGAACCTGGTTCTCGTTGGGGCATGGTATTTGATGGAGCTGTTAATCAATATGGAAATGGCATTGGGGTAGTGATCATTACTCCTCAAGGCACGCATCTAGCATTTACAGCTAGATTGACTTTCAAATGTATAAACAATATGGCAGCATATGAAGCTTGGATTATGGGGCTTGAAGAGGCCATGAATTTCAGAATCAAGTATTTAAATGTCTTCAGAGACTCAGCTTTTGTTGTAAATCAGATAAAATGTGAATTGGAGACAAATCAACCCGGTTTAATACCATATAGAGATTATGCGAGGAGGATTTCAACTTTCTTTACGATGGTTGAGTTTCATCATATCCCTCGAGATGAAAATGGAAGATTCTTTTGCAACATTGGCGTCAATTATTATGGTAAAGTATTGGAATGAAGTTCCCAATCTGTCTGTGATGCGTCTTGACAGACCAGCTCATGTGTTTGTTGTTGAAGAGATCAAAGATGAGAAGCCATGGTATTACGACATCAAATGTTTCCTCCAAAGTCATATTTACCCTGCTGGGGCATCTTTGAAAGATAAGAAGAGTTTGAGAAGATTAGCCAGCAATTTCTACTTGAATGGTGATATATTGTACAAGAGAAACTTCGATATGATTTTGCTCAGATGCGTGGAGAGACATGAAGCAGAGTTGTTGATGACTGAAGTGCATGAAGGTTTTTTTGGTACTCATTCCAATGGACATGCAATGACAAAGAAGATGTTAAGAGAAGGTTACTATTGGCTAACAATGGAATCTGATTGTTGCAAGTTTGTGAAGAAATGCCATAAGTGTCAAATTTACGCTGATAAGATTCATGTTCCTCCGACACTTTTGAATGTTATCTCTTCCCCATGGACTTTCTCCATGTGGGGAATTGATATGATTGGGATGATTGAGCCCAAAGCTTCGAATGGACATTGTTTCATTTAGGTGGAAATTGACAACTTCACAAAATGGGTTGAAGTGGCATCATACGCAAATGTGACCAAGCAAGTTGTTGTAAGATTTATCAAGAATCTTTTCAGATGTCGTTATGGTGTGCCAAATAAGATCATTACTGATAATGGATCGAACTTGAATAACAATATGGTGGAAGCTCTTTGTAAAGACTTCAAGATTGCACATCATAATTCTTCTCCCTACAGACCCAAGATGAATGGGGTTGTTGAAGTTGCGAACAAAAACATTAAGAAGATTATTCAGAAGATGGTTGTAACATACAAGGATTAGAATGAGATACTCCCATTTGCTTTGCATGGGTACCGTACATCCGTCCGCACTTCAACAGGGGTAACCCCTTTCTCACTTGTGTATGATATGGAAGCAGTGCTCCCCGTAGAGGTTGAGACCCCTTCATTGCGTGTGCTCATGAAAGCCAAGTTGACTGAGGGTGAATGGTGTCAGACCAAGTTTGATCAACTGAATTTGATTGAAGAGAAGAGATTGACTTCCATGTGTCATGGTCAGTTATATCAGTAGAGAATGAAGAAATCTTTCGAAAAGAAGGTCAGACCTGGTGTGTTTAGAGAAGGTGACCTTGTGCTCAAGAAGATCTTGTCGTTCAAACCAGATTCTAGGGGAAAATGGACTCCTAATTATGGAGGCCCATATGTTGTCAAGAGAGCCTTTTCAAGTGGTGCTTTGATTCTTACAACTATGGATGGTGAAGAGTTCACTCGTCCCGTGAACGCAGATGCAGTCAAGAAATACTTCGCCTAAAAAGAAAAGAACAACTCGTTAAGTTGACAACCCGAAAGGGCGGCTTAGACAAAAAAGAGCATCCCGGTGGATTGAAAACCAGAAAGGGCGATCCAGGCAAAAATTAGAGACATAAAAAAACAAAAAAAATCCTGATAAGTTGAGTACCCCATCTTAGGGAAACCTATGAAAGAATTAGGGATTATGGTAAGTAATTTCAGTCTGCTGATCGTCCAGTTTTGGGGAGATTTTGTTGAGCACAAGGGTTGATGTTGATTCATCATCCTAGCAGCGGACAAGAGCACAATGAATATCAAGAGTTGGTAGAAGGACTAAGGATCATTTGTATTCAATGTAGCCCTTTTCCATATAAATTACCAATTTCAACTTTGTTAAAATCTATGGGGACTTGTCATTTACGTACTACCATCCCATTAAATAAAGTTGAGCTTTTGTCCAATTGTTTCTACTTTATTTACTTCATCCAATAGTTTAAATTTTATTATGATCATTTTGAAAATTTGAATTTTTGAATCAAAATCTTTTTCTTAAAACATATAAAAACAAGAAATTTTCGAAGCAAATTAAAAAGGAAGTATCAACAACACTTCAAAGATCAACAAGTCCTTAAGTGCTAAGCATCAGAGGTTCCCCAAGTAGTTAACCCTTCGGGTATCCCTAGTTGTCTGTGTTGATCCGGTTCCCCTAAAAAGTGTTTGTTCCCTAGCAGAGTTCGGATTCTTTTTCCCAGCTAAGTTGGTTTATTCAGTACCCTGTGGCATCTTATTTCCTCGTTAGTGTTTTTGTAATTCCCCAACAGGGTTGATCTTTAGCAGAGTAGGATGTTTTCCCCAATAGATCACATTGGTTTCTCCACCAGTCGCCATCCGACTCGCTCTCAATCAGAGTTACCTCCAGGTTTCTGAGCAGCTGTTTTGTGTTTATCTTCTGTATGGTTGTCTCCCATTTAATATGGCGTACCTAAAACTCTTTGAAGACTCAATAATTTTGCCTCTCCTCAGCAGACTCCTCCATCGGCTAGATTTTAGCCTTTGGTTTATTGATTTCTCTGTTCTCCAGCAGTTGTCTCCCTCTTTTTGTGGATTGACCGAGGATTGTACCGATGATTCAATTTCTTTGTGACACCTTTGTATCCTTTGTGATCGTTTTATCAACATAATCATCATATATATACATATACATATACATTCATATAATTTCATAATTTGCATACTTGTATCGCCATACTTAATTAGAGATTCTCATTCTCTGTACGGCGGTACTTTATCCCCACACAAATTTCGGTGTCTATCCTCCCTCAATTGTAGAGTGTCAGCCCCTTAGGCAGAAAGACGTTAACCTTTCTCCTCTTCCCCGTTGAGTTTGTGTCCTCGTGGATGATTATTACTTCATTTTCCTTTCCAGTTGTTTATCTGGATGGAATCACTCCCCTTGAGTTATATCCTCATTGGGTTGAGTCTTGATTGACTGTTTCTGTCTAGCTTTTACCTAGATAGATGCTTCGAGTCTCCTAAGAATTTATTTCCCAGTAACTAGTAATATTCTTCTTAGTTTGCAGTTTGTTACTTCTTTCCCAATACCCGGAAAAAGTACCCTTATTTTTTCTCCTCAGTAGAGTCCCTGGTGGATCTATTCCCCAGAAAGTATATCCTTGATATGCTCACCCTAACTAGTGAGGGATATCTTTCTCTCCCCTGCCTGAGTTTATCCTTGATATGTTCATCCTAACCGATGACGGATACTCTCACCTTTGGTATTCTACCCAGTAAAAAGGTAGTTGTAATCCTTATTCTTGCTTCCCAGAGAGTTAATCCTTGATATGTTCATCCTAACCGATGACGGGTTTCCTTCTCTTTGCGGTTTTCTACCCAGTAACCGGTAGTTGTATATCCTACTTTTGTCCCCTTCGCAGAGTTAATCCTTGATATGTGTACCCTAATCGGTGACGGGTTATCTCTTTGATGGTATTCTGAGCAGCTTTTGTTGATTATTTCTTTGTGGGGTTGTCTCCCATTTTTATGGTGTTGACCTAAAATTCCCCACAGATTGGTCGTTCTACCCTCAGCAGATATCTTCCTTCCCTAGTTAGGTTTGAACCTTTGGGATGTTGATCTCTCTGTTCACCACTAGGTTGTCTCCTTATTGTGTGGATTGACCGAGGATTGTACCGGTGGTTCGAATTCTTTGCGACACCTTTGTATCCTTTGTGATCATTTTGTCAGCATAATCATATACATATATATATATATATATACATTCATATAATTTCATAATTTTCATATCCGACATCTTCATATTTGATTTGTTCGGGATGCTTATTCTCTGTTATGGCGGTATTTTATCCCCATACCAAATCTGGTGTTTGTCCTCCTTCAATTGTAGAGTGTCAGTCCCTTAAGCAAAAAGACTTTAACTTTTCTCCGTTTCCCCACTGAGTTTATTTCCTCATGGATAGTTGTTATTTCAGTTTCCTCTCTAGTGGATTTTCTGGATGGAATTACTCCCCTTGAGTTATGTCCTCATTGGGTTGAGTCTTGATTGGTCGTTTTCTTTCTAGCTCTTACCTAGATAGATGCTTTAGTCCCCTAAGAGTCTATTACCCAGTAACTGGTAATATTCTTCTTAGTTTGCAGTTTGTTACTTCTTGCCCAATACCCGACAAAAGTACCCTCATTTTTCTCCTCAGTAGAGTCCCCAGTGGATCTATTCCCCAGGAAGTATATCCTTGATATGTTCATCCTAACCGGTGATGGATATCTTTCTTTCCCATGCCTGAGTCTATCCTTGATATGTTCACTTTAACCGGTGACAAATATTCTCATTTTATGGTATTCTAACCAGTAAAAAGGTACTTGTAATCCCTATTTTGTTCCCCAGAGAGTTAATCCTTGATATGTTCATCTTAACCGATGACGGGTTTTCTTCTCCCTATGGTATTCTATCCATTAACTGATAAATATAATCCCTACTTTTGCTCCTCATCAGAGTCGATCCTTGATATGTTCATCCTAACCGATGACGGGTCTTCTCTTTGGTCGGTTTTCTACCCAGTAACCGGTAGTTGTAAACCCCATTTTATCCCCTTTTCAGAGTCTATCCTTGATATGTTCATCCTAACCGGTGACGGATTTTCTCTTTGATTGGTCTTCTACCCAGTAACTGGTAGTTGTAAATCCTACTTTGTCCCTTCGCAAATTCTATCCTTGATATGTTCATCTTAACCGGTGACGGATCTTCTCTCCGACGGTCTTCTATCCAGCTTTCCATAAATGCAATTCCTACCCCTTTTGTTAAGTTGGTATATCCTTGATATGTTCATGCTAACCAAAGATGGGTATCCTCCTTGGCATTTCCAGGCAAGTCTATCCTTGATATGTTCATCCTAACCGATGATGGATTTTCTTCCATGTCGAGTTTATCCTTGATATGTTCATCCTAACCGATGATGAATACTCTCTCCTGGTGATCCTCAGCGAGCCATCCTTGATATGCTCATCCTAACCGATGACGGATGTTCTCTCTATTAGATCTTTATTATCTCCTTACCCAATAACAGGTAGTAGATAATATATTTTTGCTCCTCATGTGTTGAAGTTTGATTCCCCAATTGAGTTGAGTGCGCAAATCCTTAGTGAAATCGTTTTTCCCCTGCACGAGTCAAGTACCTCAGTTTTATCCTGACTTACTCATGTTCCCTGCAGATGTTATTATTCCCTGACTGAGTCTTTCTATTTTATATGGAATTTCTCGAGTCCCCCAGTAGTTTTAAGTCGTAGTCTTGCCTACGGATAACTCTTTTCCCCCCCAAGAGTCTTTGTCTCCCCAGTGAGTTTTCCTTACGGAAGGCACTATGCTCCTGCGGAAGTTCGTTCCCTCTGATTTCTTTTCCTTTGTGGCAATATTTCCCCACAAAGAATTTACTTTTGCATTCATATCATATGCGTCATGAGGTCTCTTAGGAACCAAAATTTGTTTATATATGTTGTTATTTAATCCCATTCTACTGAGTCAACATGAAGATTTTAACCTTCGACTCCTCAGTTAGAATGTCCTTAAATAGGGGCAGTTGTAAGACCCCAATTTTTGACCCTACGATACCTCATGCAATTTCATCAAAAGCATTAGCATTGGGATCATACCTTAGCATCCACCTTATCCCTTTTCATTGGGTTTGTTTTGAGAGAGATCACCAAGCACTTTGTGAATATATCATACTTATATATTATCTTTTTACTAACCAAAATACAAAAATATGTCTTTGCATTTGCCTAACTCTTTTATAGGTGGGGCATGATCTTCATTGATCTATCAAGTTCACATCTAGGGTTTGAGACCCTCATGAACAAAGAGCGCAACCAAGAATTGATTCAAGAATGGTTATGAGCATCATATATGAGTCCCAATGATTTCTACATGATATATTGATCAAGTGTTCTTCAAGAGTTTGGAAGTGATTTGCCTTGGAAACCCTAGTTTGACTAGGTATCTTAAGTAACTTCTCCAACAAGCTATCTCACCAATTTATCAAATTGATCAAGGGACACTTCAAAATTCATCATATTATGCATATATGACCTACCATGAGCCAAGAAAGTCAAGAGAATTGGAAGTTAGCAAGTTGGTTGGTGGTGGTTGGCCAGATTGATTCATCTAATCAAAACTGAGTCTCCCTAGACCCTATCACCTACAATTTTCACCATATGAAAATGATTCCAAGAGAAAACTTACTCAAAATGACATTCCAAACAACTTTCTTGTTGAGACCTTGAGCTAGTTTTGCTTGGAAAATCATTTTCTATGTTGAAACATTATAGGTCATTTTGTCTAAACCCTAATTTGAAAGTCAACTTCCCAAGGCTATAACTTACTCAATTTTTATTAGATGAAAGATTTACAAGTTTAATAATCAAATAAAGTGAGTCTACTTCAACTTTGATGTTTGTAGTGGGAGCTAATTCAACTTTTTTGAGCATGTGATATGAGGTTACATTATAGGTCACTTTTGACCTATACCATTGATCAAGTGATTTTTCCAAACTTCAAAAATGCATAACTATATCATTTTAAATACAAATGACATGAAATTGGTAACCATTTTAAGGGTATTTGAAATAGCTACAACTTTGATGGATACACGTTTCTCATTTGAAGCTCATATAAAAAGTTAAGCAAGGTGGAACATTGAGACATATGGCTTGACACTAAGAAAAAATTTGATATGTCAAAAATTTCCAAATTTCCACCTCAAATTTCTCTAAGTTCCAAGCTCCAAATGACAACGTGTTGAACATGAAAGTTGTTCCTCTTGGTCTCACCTTTCCAAAGAGCTCAAATTCGTACATTTTCGACAAGGAATGCATAGGATGCGCATGGCATGAACATACATGGCAAGGATCAAACATCAAACATCAATGCACACTTGCCTTGCAATCCAAGCTTATTTCAGACCATCCAACATTCATTTGTGGACCTCAAGCCATGATTTCATGGGCCTGTGCATGCCCGTACACCCTTGCATCACCATTTGCCAAAATCGGAAAGTGATTTGAAGTGTGCAATTATCAACTATTTTGGCTATAAATAGAGCTTCAATTGCTCAGAAAAGAACACACATTCGTGTCAGCTTTGATCCCCCATCTTAAACCCTCACTTGTCAAAGGATAAGCCTGAGAATTTCTCTTGAATTTGAGGTTAAATTTCCACTCTTTTGAAATTCAAATATCTAGGAATCCATACCCTTTCAAGCATCTAATCCTTCTTCTGCAAGCAAGTGGAGTGATATCAAGCACAAGCAAGATCAAGATCAGTTGAATCTAGACCTCCATTGAAGGTATTTTCTAGAAATTTTGAACTCTTCGATTCTCTTAAATTCTTGCTTAATTCTATTGATTCTTTGGTTGTCTGAAGTCCTACCAATGTAGGGAAGAAGACTGAGTTGCTTTGAGGCCAAATCGAACCAACTCAGTTCATGTACCTCAAATTTCAACTCCATGTATCTCTCAATATACTTGGAGTTAGAGTGAATTGAAGCCAGATTCGAGCTGAGTGCCATTTTTACTTTCAAATCATGTCCCTGTTTTTAATTTTGGTGATGATTGATGGTGGACCAGTCCAGTGAGGTCCACCGGAGAAGATGACGGAAGCTCTGGCTCCGGCGATGCGTTTGCAAGTCTCTAAACCACATGATCCATTCATTATGTTTTAATCTTGAGCGTTCTTTTTAATAACCACATGTGCAACGCAGTTGACTAATGACCACATGGAATGCGCGCTAGGGACCATCTGATCTGCCACCTCAATTAATAAGGAAGATCAGATGGTCCGCGGATTTTTGATTTTTCTGAATTTTCATTTTAAATGCATTATTTTCAATAATTCATATTAAATTCAATATTGATCCAAAAAATATGGGACTTTCACCAAATATTTTCAAATATTTTCCTCTTTCATATTCTGAATTAAAATTATTTTTTGTATCATTATTAATATTTTTCATGAATTAACTGATTTTGCATTTGTTTTTAATTGTTTAAAAAATATTTTTAAATGTCCAAAAATTATGAATTTTTTTCTCCAAGGTCCTTTGACCTTGTTTGACCTATGATAAATCTCATGGCTATTTCTTTGTTGTTTTGATGAGATTTTAGGAATTGGACAAACCATATTTAATTTAAATCCACTATTTTAGTATTTTAATTTGAATAAGTGTCAAATAAATTTGTTGACCAATTGTGATGACTTTGTTTAAGTTTGACTCTTGTTGTTGGGTCTTGGTCAAGGTTGATTTGACTTTGTCAAATTAATATCATTGGATTTAGGGGATTGATGAAATGTACATTCCATCTCCCAAAATGAATGAATGATATTAATTTGGTAAAAGTTCTCCTTTGACCAATTTGTGATTTTATTCATCCCCCTCCCACTTCATATTATTCCTCTTCTTCATTCATTCATTGCACTTGGCCTATGACATCTCAAAGTCCTAATACTAGTTGATTGAAAAATTGACATGACTATGGATGAGATTAGGCCACACCTTTTGCATATTCTTTGTGTGTGTGGTATGTTTCATGAGCATAGTCCATTATACTATGTCTCTAACATGCATTAACACCCAAATTCTATTGCCCGGCCTCAAATAGTTGTGACTTCTACATAAGTCCAATTACGATTGCTTAACATAGCGCTAAATTTGTGACATAAAAGGCATAAGCATTCTAGTTAGTGAGATTGTAAGTCTCCCCTCTTTCATGGTATTGTGTGGAAACTTGGCCTTATTTCCTTCCTTTGGAAGATGTTTTAGTTCAAGGATCCATGCTTGTGATAAGTGGGTTGAGTGTTCTCCAAAGAATGTCTTAAAACGAAAAGCAAAACACAAAATAATACTAACTTCTAACCAATTAACTACTAACTTTTAAATTCAAGCTCTTACTTTAATGCAATTTACTTTTAGCATTTTATTTCATTTGCCATTATTCATATCATTCTAATTGTTTATGTTAATGCAATTTTCACTTCGTCCATTTGGACCATATTATGTGATATATTTTGTTTGTGTACTTTGCTTGTTTGTGTGGTCTTTGACCATTAATGTACATAATAATAACAAAAACCCTAAAAAACGTTTGAGTGGACTATTGGCTTGATCTTGGACAAATGGACTTAGCATCTAGGCAACCTTCCTAAGCTAAGGGACTTGGCCAATGCCAACTTGTTGAAGAACCAAGTGCTTGCAATTTGAACTTCATCTTATACATCTTTGAAGACCTCTCTAAGATTCATTTGCAACACGATCATTGTGAAGTTGTTATTTTGAACCTGTGACTTGTGGAATTCATCTGTTACATGGGTTATTTTGGAGAAGATCATGGAATGGATACGCTTGGATGAGGACATTTTTATTTGATACCGTGCTCTTCAAGATAATATAATTGTGCATTTGTGTGTTGCTTGAATCTAAAAAGTCCAAGGGAATTTTGGGTTTCTATTGACATTCTTGTCTATTGGATTGCTACCCATTTGGTCAGATCTTTTTCAACTCTAAACTTTTAATTTTGTGCATAGGATAGTCTCTTCATCTTCTCCCCATTTCTTTAATTTCAAAATCTCTCCCTCCATTTTTCAAAATCTTCTTTGTGTGAACTACTTTTGTTCTAAACTTTGACCACTTTTGCAAAAAAGATAGAAACTTTGGCCTGATGCCATTGCATTTTCAAACTTATTTTCTTAAATCAAACTTGTAAATAGACTTAACTATACTTGACTTAAAATTTCAAAAAAGCCAAAAAGAACTAACTCATTCAAACCATTCTTAGGCCTTTGTGCCTTTTAAACTTAATTTTTGTTAAAAGCAATGCATCCATTTTGAAATTTGTATCACAAACTACGAGGTTTTGATCCCTCATTTTTATGTTGGTACGTAGGCATAAGACCAAAGGTTTTGTCAAACACAAAAATATAATTAATATATTCTTTTCTCATCCCCCCATTCTATTTGTTTGTAAACATCACTTTGTACAAAATACATATGCACACAAAAAGGGCTCCCTAGGAGTACCTAGGACACATTGGGTGCTAACACCTTCCCTCTATGTAACCAACCCCCTTACTTGTGATCTCTGACTTTTATTAGTTTTTATTTGAAAACTTCTTACTTTTTGGATTGTGTTCGTACTTTTTCCCTTTTCCCTTTAAAAGCGCGGTGGAGACTCTTGTTACTTGATCTCTAGCTTGTCAATAGCTTGATGATGATGAATATCCCGCTACAGAAATTAAGTGGTGACTCTGCTGGGGAGTAGTCTCCAATGTGTTTAGCCTACTTTTTGTGTGAATATATTTGTATATATGTGATGTTTGTATATATGTATGTGTGATATAATCTGCTTGTTGTGTTTGGTGATCTCTGAGTGGTGAGATAAGTTCTAACCCGAACTTGAGTGCAATTAAGATAGGAGGATGGTAAAGTCATGTTCGACTTGCGTGGAGTAGTCCTTAACAAGTTGGCTTGAGATCCATCTGCTCAGTGGAGACTCATTTGGATTTGGAAATGTCACACAAGTATTTGTGGTTTGGCATTACTATCTCTAATTGGGTCTGAGAAGCTGAGGGCCTTAGAACATTTAACCTATCTTTGTCTATTTAGGACGTAGTGCGGAAACTGTTTGAGTGTAGACTTGATAACAGTTGTTACGCGATAATGCACTCAAACGAGTTTCTCTTGAGAATATTATGGGTACATGAGTCAGTCATCTTAACCTGTAATATCCGATAGATGGAATTAAGACTCTAGGAACTTTTTAGAACATGATCTATAGGTTTTTATCCTTAGTTCACTCCTTTGGGATGGTTCTTACCCAGACTCCATGCTCGTGACTTGCAACAAACCCTTGATTCTTGGTTGATCCAATCAAGTCTTGTCAATATCAATGAAACTTGGGTGTTGATAAGGTGTAAACCATAATCCACCAAAATGGATGATTGATCTTGACAATGACTTGATTCATCCCTTGACCTTGTTTTCCTTGTGTGTGATCCCTTATTTGTGATTGTTGCATTCATGTATTCATGTGCATCATAACATTCATCACACGAAAATTTCAAGGAACTAAGGTATCATTTGCAAATATTTTCAGACCATGGATTATGGACGAAGGAACACTAAGAAGTACAGTTTCAGATGTCCCGACTTGAAAGAGTTAAGGAAGCTAGCATCTTTTGTATTAGATCCCTTGGACTTCAAACAACGTCATAGGAAGCTTTTGTCCATCTTGTCTGCTGATGTGGTTGAAGGACTCTTGAGTGTGCTAGTGCAGTTCTATGATCCTCTCTACCATTGTTTCACTTTCCCAGATTTTCAGCTTGTGCCTACCATGGAGGAGTATTCTCATATTTTGGGGATACCTGTTTCTAGTAGAGTTCCTTTAAGTGGATTAGAGGAGATTCCCCGATCTAGTATTATTGTTGAAGCTCTTCACTTGAAAAAGTCTGAGATAGAGGCTCATTAGGTGAAGAAAGGAGGGTTATTTGGGTTGCCATCTGTTTTCCTCGTCAAGGAAGCTACTACTTTTGCTCAAGCTGGTAGTGTGGATGCTTTTGAAGCTATCTTTGTGTTGCTCATCTATGGATTAGCTTTGTTCCCCAACATTGACGGTTTTGTTGATGTTAACGCCATTAGGCTTTTCTTGATTGGAAATCCTGTGCCTACTTTGTTGGGTGATATGTATTTCTCTTTGCATCTAAGGAATTCTAAGGGTGGTGGAACGATTGTTTATTGTATTCCTCTTCTGTACAAGTGGTTTATTTCGAAATTGCCTCAGATGCCTGCTTTTGTGGAGAACAAACAATGTCTAAGGTGGTATCAGAGACTTATGTCTCTCACTAATGATGATATAGTTTGGTATGACCCGTCCTTAAGCAGTTTGGAGATTATTGATAGTTGTGGTGAAATCTCTAATGTGCCTCTCATCGGTACACAAGGAGGAATTAACCACAACCCTGCTTTGCCTCATCGCCAACTTGCGTTCCCCTTGAGAGACAAACCTAATAACATGTTGTTAGAAGGTCTTTTCTATCAAGAGGGTAAAGATCCCCAACATTTAATGTAGAAGATTGTGCATGCTTGGCATAATGTGCATAGGAAAGGAAGATCCGAGCTTGGTCCGCGCAATTGTGTAGCTTTGGAAGCTTACACTCTTTGGGTGAAGAAGAGAGCTATGGAGTTGAAGATGCCTTGTCCTTGCGAAAGACCTCTGTCTATGGCTGTGGTTGAGCCATTAACTCTCCCTAACCAAGATGTAGAGCAGTTGGAAGACGTGCTCGCCAAGATGAAGCAAGAGAAGGATATGTGGGAAGAGCGTTTCCGTGCTTTGAGCAAGAAGCATGAAGAGTTGTAGTTGGAGTCTAAGGACAAAGATGCACTGATTGAGCTACTTGAAGACCGAGTAATGAAGAGATAGAGAGAGCCAGAGGTTTCATCTTCTAGCATGCCTCAGCCTTCCGTTGCCTGGAAAAAGATTGTTGATCAGCTTATCCTCGAGAAGACTCAGATAAGGCTTCTTTTGAGACAAAGATCCGTCACATTCGAAGGAAGTACATGCCTCGGCCAGATCTTCTGACATTGTTGTTAGGGATCCTTAGGATGACTAGTCTCCTTTTCTCTTGTATATTTTTCATTTGGTTTCTAAAATTGTACTCAGTGTAATCCTTCCAATTTATATAAATAAAAAGAGATTTTTGGTCATATCAAATTATTGCAATTGCTATTTAAATATATATATTTGCAAATGATATAGTAAGTTCCTTAAAAACAAAAATAAAAATAATCAAGCATTGCATTTCATACATCATTTGCATAAGCAGGTTTTCGTCAGATGTCTGATTGGTGTTTCTTCTGTGCTTTAGCCAAGCTGACTCACCGGTACAATACCCGAGCCAATCATCAGAAAATCATGGAACATTTGGAGCAAGAGAATAGAGAGCCGAAGGACGAGATCTCCCGCCTGACTGCCATGATGGAGTCAATTCTTGCTACTCAAAGTCAATCTTCTCCAACACCTACAACTCCTCGCGCGAGGACTGTTTCTTCAAAGGTGACTAGCTCTACCATGCCTGCTGCTACCTCCCACTTCGCGCCGAATATGCCTGCCGGATTCCCGTGGGGAATGCCGTCCAACTTTTTGCCAGAAGGCTTTGCGCCTACATTTGCTTCCATACCGACATCTAGCCCGATCATGTCCGTGCCACCTCCCGTTGTGCACATTTTGCCTCGTGTAAAGGATACCATCTATCATTCGGAGTTGTCTGAGGGTCAGGATGTGTATGAGAAGATGGACAAAATGAAAGATCAGTTTCTTGAGTTGCGCAAGGAATTGAAGACACTGAGAGGTAAAGATCTATTGGAAGAGTGCTGCCGAGTTATGTTTGGTGCCCAATGTCAAAATCCCGGTGAAGTTCAAAGTGCCTGACTTTGAAAAATATAAGGGGAACTCTCGTCCGCTCAGTCATCTTGTGATGTATGCCTGCAAGATTTCAACTCAGATAGAGAATGATCAATCGCTCATTCACTACTTCCAAGATAGCCTGACTGGTGCTGCACTCCGTTGGTACATGGGGTTGGATAGTGCAAGCATTCGCACTTTCAATAACTTGAGAGAGGCTTTGGTGAAGCAATACAAGTATATTATGGACATGGCGCCGGATAGAGACCAGTTGAGGTCTATGTCTCAGAAGGACAGAGAGACGTTTAAAGAGTACGAGCAAAGATGGAGGGAGTTGGCTGCTCAGATCACTCCTCCTTCAGAGGAAAAAGAGATGACAAAAATCTTCTTGAAAAATCTGAGTTCATTTTATTATGAACGCATGATCGCTAGTGCCCTTAATGATTTTACCGAAATGGTAAACATGGGGATAAGGCTTGAGGAAGGAGTCCGTGAGGGACGATTGTCAAGAGATGAGGTGTCAATGAGCAAGAGGTATGGTAGTAGTTTCAGCAAGAAGAAGGATAGTGAAACCAATGCAGTAATCAGTGGGAGGTAGAGGAGGCCTCAGATCAAAAAAAATCCACCACCCCGTCAACATCATCATCATCAAGTGTCATCAGTAATTCTGGTATTTTCTAATCAACAAGCAACACCAATTCTACAACAACAACAACATCAACGTCTGCAACAACAACCACAACAAAGAACAAACACCTACAACAACAACAATACCAACCACAATCATCATGAGCAGAAGGTCTCTTTTGATCTGATTCCTATGTCGTATACAAAGTTGTATCCCTCGCTAGTTCTCAAGAACTTAATTCAACCTAGGAACCCACCGCAGATCCCAGAACCATTCGCCTAGTGGTATAAACCTGAGCTCCGATGTGATTTTCACTAAGGTGCACCCGAACATGATATTAAAAACTGTCATCCATTGAAGTATGAGGTTCAAAAGCTTATGAAGAGTGGAATGGTGTCCTTTGAGGACCGCGCGCCAAATGTGAAAGCAAACCCTTTGCCCGCTTATGGGAACTCTTCAGTGAATATGGTGGATGGTTATCCCGGCAAGTACAAAGTTTTTTATGTGCATTTTATCCGTGGAGCCTTGGTGCAGATACACAAGGACATATGTATGGTAAGTGAATATGATCATGACCACGATGCTTGTGCTATTGGTAGTGTGAACCCAAGAGGGTGTGATGTAGTGAAAAGGGACATCCAACGTATGATGGATGAAGGCATGATTCAAATTGTTCAATCTCGTCATGTAGATGATGACGTCAATGTCATAGTGCCTATTTTCAAGCAACAAAAGTGATTGGTAATTCAATATGATAGCAGCAACAATAAGAATGTCAGTCAAAGATCAGTACCACCGTTGGTAATACGGTTAGCGGGCCCAGTCTCGTATTTATCTGATAAGGCTGTATTGTACCAGCACAATGCTACAATGATAAACAATGGTCAAGAGGTCCTGTTACCTACGACTAATTCAATAGTGAGCATTGTTGATGTTACGAAGGTGACCCGCAGTGGTCGAGTGTTTGGGCCAGTGTTCCCAGAAAATAAAGAGGAAATGATTGTTGGTAATAAGGTGGAGGTGCCTAATGTAGATCCAGTTGGTTGTTCAAAAGATAAGTCTAGTGAATCCAGCAACTTGAAAGCCAATGATGATGATGAGGTACTCCGATTAATCAAGAGGAGCGAATTTAATGTGGTTGAGCAGCTACTCCAGACTCCCTCAAAAATCTCACTGTTGTCTCTGCTATTGAATTCCGAAGCACACAGAGAAGCACTACAAAGAGTTCTTGAACAAGCATACGTAGAGCATGAAGGTGCCTTCTAGTCAAAATAGGTCCGAGTGATTTTCAGATTACTTTTCAAGTAATGGATATCCACCCAGCCTACGGCTGTCTACTGGGAAGGCCATAGATTCATGAGGTAGGGGTTGTTACCTCCATTTTGCATCAGAAATTGAAATTTGTCAAGAATGGTAAGCTTGTGATTGTTGGAGGAGAGAATGCGTTGTTGGTTAGCCATTTGTCATCTTTCTCGTATGTAGAAACTGAGGATGAGGTTGGAAAACCGTTCCAAGCTTTATCTATTGTTGCTGAGAAGAGAGTTGGGGCACCTATGTCCTCATTAAAAGATGCTCAGAAGATTGTTGAAGAAGGTGTTGTTGATCAGTGGGGGCGCATGGTAGAGGTCTCCGACAACAAAGGCAGAACTGGTTTGGGGTTCCAGAAAGGCTCATCAACTGTTAGATCTAAAGATATGCAACTCAGCTTCCGTAGCGGAGGGTTCATTCATGGCAATGAACAACACTTAGCTGATGTGCTAGAGGATAACAAAGAGGAAGACTGCACCAACTTTGTAATGCATGGAAAGATATGCAACAATTAATTTACTATTGATATTCCTGTTATTTTGCATCGATCTAAGTAATTGCTTTTATATTTTAAAATCCTTCTCATATGCCAAAGGGAGAAGTGAACATTGTTTGGGCATTTTAAATTGATCATTAATAAAATTAATTCTATTCATCCACATCTTTGATGTTTATTTTTTACTTTTTTGCTTTATTCTGAAAATGGTAATCACAAAAAACATAAATAAACAATATAAATGTCCATCTGCATAATATTTGGTCACAAATCCACTTCTCTAAAATCAAAATATCAAATCATTATGCAGGTTGGTTCCTAACCCCATTGAATACAATGATCCTTCTCCTTCTCCAAATTTTGAATTCCTTGTGTTTGAGGCCGATGAGGAAAGTGATGTAGAAGTGAGTGACAAATTGTCTCATCTTATTGAGCAAGATGAAAAGATTATTCAGTCGTTTCAAGATCAGATTGAGCTAGTCAACTTCGGTTCCGATGATGATGTAAAGGAAGTCAAGATTGGGTCTCGACTGTGTCCAGATGCTAAGAAGGGTTTGATTGACCTTCTTCGAGAGTATTCAGATGTATTTGCTTGGTCCTATCAAGACATGCCTATGTTGGATTCTGAGATTGTGGAGCATAGATTGCGGTTGAAGCCAGAATGCCCGCCAGTCAAGCAGAAGTTGAGAAGAAAGCATCCTTATATGGCTGTGAAAAACAAAGAGGAAATGCAGAAGCAGATTGATGTTGGTTTCCTCGCAACAGCAGAGTATCCGCAATGGGTGGCCAATATTATGCCTGTGCCGAAGAAAGATGGAAAAGTCCGCATGTGTGTTGATTATAGAGATTTGAATAAAGCCAGTCCGAAAGATGATTTCCCTCCGCCACACATTGATATGTTGGTAGACAATACTGCTAAATTCAAAGTCTTTTCGTTTATGGATGGATTTTCTGGATATAATCAAATCAAGATGACACCCGAATATATGGAGAAGACCACATTCATTACACCCTGGGGAACATTTTGTTATAGAGTGATGCCTTTCGGTCTAAAGAATGCTGGTGCAACTTACAAAAGAGCAATGACTACTCTTTATCATGATATGATGCATAAAGAGATTGAAGTTTATGTCGATGACATGATTGCTAAATCAATTGATGAAGAGGAACATTTAGAACATTTGTTGAAGCTATTCCAACGTTTGAGGAAGTATAAAATTGGCTTGAATCCTAATAAGTGTACTTTTGGGGTTCGTTCTGGTAAGTTGTTGGGCTTTATTCTCAGCGAGAAGGGTATTGAAGTTTGTCCTGCCAAGGTCAAAGCAATACAAGAGATGCATGCGCCCAAAACTGAGAAGCAAGTCAGAGGGTTTCTCGGCCGCTTGAATTATATTTCCAGATTTATTTCCCACATGACTGCCACGTGTGCACCTATATTCAAGCTTCTTCAGAAAGATCAGTCTTGTGATTGGACCGAAGACTGCATAAATCTTTTGACAGTATTAAGGAATATTTGCTTGAACCTCTGATTTTGTCTCCACCTGTTGAATGAAGACCGTTGATCATGTATTTGACTGTGCTAGAAGATAATATGGGTTGTGTTTGGTCAGCAAGATGAGACTGGAAAGAAGAATTTGCAATTTACTACCTCAGTAAGAAGTTCACCGACTGTGGACTCGATATTCTATGCTTGAGAATACTTGTTGCGCATTGGCTTGGGCTGCTAAGCGTTTGCGTCAATATATGTTAAATCATACCACTTAGTTGATATCCAAAATGGATCCAATCAAGTATATATATGAGAAACCTGTTTTAACTGGGAGAATTGTCCGTTGGCATATGTTGTTATCAGAGTATGATATAGAATACCGATCTCAGAAAGCGATCAAAGGTAGTATCTTGGCTGACCATTGGACTCACCAACCAATTGAAGATTACCAGTCAGTACAGTATGACTTTCCTAATGAAGAGATTTTGTACTTGAAAATGAAGAATTGTGATGAACCATTGCATGAAGAAGGGCCAGAAACTGGTTCCCGTTGGGGCATGGTATTTGATGGAGCTGTCAATCAATATGGAAATGGCATTGGGGCAGTGATTATTACTCCTCAAGGCACGCATCTACCATTTATAGCCAGATTAACTTTCAAGTGTACAGACAACATGGCAGAATATGAAGCTTGCATTATGGGGCTTGAAGAGGCCATGAATCTCATAATCAAGTATTTGGATGTCTTCGGTGACTCGGCTTTGGTTGTAAATCAAATCAAAGGAGAATGGGAGACAAATCAACCCGGTTTAATACCATATAGAGATTATGCGAGGAGGATTTCAACTTTCTTTACAAAGGTTGAGTTTCATCATATCCCTCGAGATGAAAACCGGATGGCAGATGCACTTGCAACGTTGGCGTCAATGATTGTAGTGAAGTATTGGAATGAAGTTCCCAATTTATCTGTGATGGTGTACATATATATATATATATATATATATATATATATATATATATATATATATATATATATATATATATATATATATATATATATATATATATATAGAGAGAGAGAGAGAGAGAGAGAGAGAGAGAGAGAGAGAGAGAGAGAGAGAGAGACATATATATATATATATATATATTCTTGATAGGCCAGCTCATGTGTTTGTTGTGGAAGAAATCAAAGACGAGAAACCATGGTATTACGACATCAAATGCTTCTTCCAAAGTAAGATTTACCCCCCTAGGCCATCTTTGAAAGATACGAAGACTTTGAGAAGATTAGCCGACAATTTCTACTTGAATGGTGATATACTGTACAAGAGAAACTTCGACATGATTTTGCTCAAATGCGTGGATAGACACGAAGCAAACTTGTTGATGACCGAAGTGCACAAAGGTTCCTTTGGTACTCATTCCAATGCACATGCAATGGTGACAAAGATGTTGCGAGCAGGTTACTATTGGCTGACAATGGAATCTGACTGTTGCAAATTTGTGAAGAAATGCCACAAGTGTCAAATTTATGCTGATAAGATACATGTTCCTCCGACACTATTGAATGTCATCTCTTCCCTGTCGCTCCCCGGATTTCCCGAATCCAAGTACAAATGCGAAAAGAGTGGCGCGGAAAAAGAGTAGAGTCGCCAGCTATGTACTTTTATCCCAAGAGGAGGGAAAGGTAGTACTGCATAACCAAGAGGGAACAGATAAAACAAAGTCTCGAACCAAAGAAAACCGAGTAAGGGGGCTGGTTACGTGAAGGGAAGGTTATCACACCCCTTCACGTCTGTGGTACTCCACAGGATCCACGCTTGCTATTTATGTCTAAAGTGTGTGTATAAAAAGTCTTATATGAGATGCGAAAGAGAGAAAATCAAAGTAGGGAAAGGAAAGAGTTATTGCTTGCACAAGCCCTACCCTGCTGCATACGTATCTCAAGAAGGATTGAGAATCAGAGCACCGTAGCTCGGCTAACCTATTTTTGTTTGTTTTGTGTTTTTTAGATGAACGACGTTACTACACAATCTACCGGATGCTCGACCTTTGGAGACTTACTCACTTGTAGTAGAAGGAGTTAACGTGTTCTTAAGAAAAGAAAATCAAAGAGTTTGTTTGTGTTTTAGGAATGCTCATGCAAAAAGGAAGCCCTACACGAAGGAACCGTGCTACCTAAATTGACATGCAAACGAGAGACTATACGAAGCCTAGCAGTCCTATGGGGACACAATCACACCATACAAAAACATATAGCATAAAGTAAACGCACCAACAAGGGGGCTCAAACATACATGGGTAGGGCTTTAGTCAAGAGGGGTCATATCAACCTTGACAAACAAGCCATGGAAAGGTAATCAAATGGGCTCTTAAGCACTGACATTGAACGTCAGGGTGAGCATATCAAAAAGGTAATGAGGGTAAGACCTCATAGCTCTTAACCCTGGACAGGGTGAGCTCATGACAAAGCGTGGGGGTTCAGAAAGATGGAACCCTCTCCACTGACTGACCGGACACAAGATCTTGGGCTTTTGTTCTGAAGCATCGACATGTAGTGCGAGCATAAAGAACGACACACTGAATAACGGGGGATTAACTACTAATCCCTTTTATCCGTCAATTGCCTCTTCATGGAGGTCTTTAGCACTGGTGCCTCCTCTTGGAGGTCTTTGGGCACAAAAGTAAACACACAAAAACATTGCGTCCTATCGAGGTCTTCCAACTAAGAAAGCGGTAAAATGCTGGAAAGATGTAAAAGAGATCAAGAGATCTACCACACGGATAAAGATCCAAAGTAACAACAGCTAAAGAAATAAGAAACGCAGAGATCTCTCAAGCTAGCACCATCAAAGAAAGCAAGTCAGCAAAGCAATTAGAATAAATATCCAAATGGTATCCCACAAATAAAGTGGAATACCAAGCAAGCTATCTCTTCAAGAGTCATGTGAGCCCTCACAAAAACTCAACAAACAAGTTAGAATAACAAGATGGGGTGCAATCAAGAGTTGCACCAAACAAAAGAATCATAGCAACAACAGTGTCAGGTAAACAGTGCACGGATGCAATAGAAAGCATGTCACAACAAAGCATGAATGATGAAAGGAGGATACAATAGCACCAAGTCAGAAGTGACATCAATTTAATAAGTGTCTCAAGAACTCAACTCAACAAGATCAAAGCAAAAGCATTAAACATCCAAAGATGCATCAAAGTCAAACAAGTCAACATACAAGTTCAAAGTGCTTCAACTTCAACAATGAGTCATAAAAGGTAAAGGCATGAGGCAAGGGTAAAGGATTAGACAATCAAGCATACAAACAGAACCAAATGACTCCTAAAATATCAATCAAAAGTCATTTAAATCCAACTTAGAAAAGTGAAAGTCAATCATGTCCAAAGCACCTCAAAATGCAACAAAAGCATTATAGACAAGATCATGCAATTATGTGTCAAGATGAAATGAACATGGCAGCAAGGTATGCACATCATAAGCATGTCAAATGAGCTATGTAATCAATATGCAAACCTCCAAGTTCATATCATAAGCATAGAATCACTTTTGGACCAAAATCAAACAAAGTGTATCATGAAACCCTAATGCGTCTTTCATGCTCAAATGAATGCAAAAAGGAGCTCATTATGAATAAATGCACAAAGACTTGATAGAAACATCATAGAACAGGAGAGAACACATGTGCAAAGGCACCAAACCAGAATCAAAGTGTAACCACATGAATCATGCTATTAAAGTTCACAAAAGTTCACAAAAACAACCAAGGATAGGAGGCCTAAACCTCTTGTCAAACAAATGCATCAAAAGGGTATCAAAACTCAAAGTCAGGGGGCAAGGCTCCATACATCAAAACATGACATACATATTAAAACATGTGCAAAAGGATTGGTTTGAAAACTCAAAGGAAGTGGCACAAGTGCCTCATGCTAAGAAAGCATCAAAATAGGGACTAAAATGCAAACATCAACTTCAAAAATCCAAATCAAATTGAAAATGCATCCTAAATTCATGGGAATTTAACACAAGGTTCCACTAAGCATATATAAACATCATGCAAAAAATAAGGAGCATCCAGATTCATTTGATATGAAAACAAAAATTGAGAAATTGATAATGCAAAAACATGTCCTAAAATGCAACATTTAGATTCATGTGTCAAACCCTAGCAAAATGACATAGAAAATAACCAAACCAGTTACCACATCTTAGTATCATGTATGAGGATGGTGTGTCCAAAGGCTTGGGTCAGAATGATTAAAATATGGGATTTCATGAAGGTTTGAATGCAAATGGTCAAAAATGCACATAAATGAATCAGAAATTCATATTAAATTCCACGTGTCATGAAATAATTGGGCAATGGTACCAAAAAATCAAGGACTCATCAGAGATCACTCACAAATAATTTCAGATTGTTTTAAGTATTTTTGCTATTTTTAAAAAATAAAATAAAATAGGGTAAACTATGTACATGACATGTGACACATATGTAACAATATCAATTGGTCACACAAGTCACTTAAATGACTAATAAAAATAAATAAAAATGAAAATCAGAAAATATATGGGCTTTTGGATCAAAAAAAAGTCAAGCAAGAAAACACATGGATCAATCTTGAGCATCCATTTCAAATAAAGTCAAAGCGATCCAACGGCCACGGGATTGTCTTCTTCCTCAAGACAATCCGGCCATGAATAGTGACGCCAGTAGGGTTCCGGCCACCCACAGCGGCGGCCACCTCCCACGCGCGGCCAAAACTCCACAAAAATGGGGCTACCCCCCCTAAACAACATGCTAGGAACTCAAAAATCATATTAGTTTTTCATGAATCTTCACCAATCTCTCAAATCACAAACAACAAGTTTGAATATCAAAACTTTAAATCAAGATTTCTCACTCAATATTGCATCATTTTAAAAAGTAAACACATCTACATCATCACCATAGCATGTAGTTTCATTTAGGCCTAAAAAATGAGCAAAATAAGAGAGTCGAAATTTGAGTTACCAAAAATGGCACCTTCTGAAACTTCAATATGGTGATGAGATAAGCTCCAGAATACCTCCCTTTAACTTCTATGAATGTTTGCTACCTTTGGTTGTCATTGAAACGGTCCAGATCTTGAGATTCAAGAAGCAACCTCCATTAAAGCTCTGCTTAGAAACTGCTTGGAATGGCTCAAATCGTGGGTGGTTTATGATCCTTAGAGTGTGTAGATCAAGAATATGCTATTGGTTTTCATTTTCCATGGATGTATGGAGAGATTTGATGAGAATAAAGTATAATACTATTTTTGGAAAGTGAGATTTTCAGTGTGTATGGAGGTTGCACGAATTAGGGTTTTGCTCAATGATATTTTTAGAGTTTATACTCTGATTTTTGTGGCTTGGTGGGCTCAAATGAAGGAGTTTCAAGTCGAAGATTATTTTGGTTATTTTTGGAAATGCCCCCCTTATTTGCACATGAACAACCCTGTTTAATGCATTAATCCTCTCTTGAGACTTGATTAATCATGATTATATGAAAGAAATAACACAAAATGATGTTTAATGACAATTTTACAAAGGTGTAATTTTTGTGCATGTATGACTTTTCCACACATGTGGGAATGCATGGGCTCAAATTCCAAGGTGGATTTGGCCCAAAAAACAATGCTGAATAAATTCCCAATGATTGGCACGTGAGAATATTCCATGATGTCATCCTGTGTCCTTTTGACTTTTCATGAAAGAAAACTTGAAAAATGACTTACACCATTGATGAAGCATGCAAAAATTATAGGTCATTTTGCATGCCATTTTGAATTACTTCTCAAAACAAAACCATAGAAAAAAGAGCCACACCAATTGGACTTGTCAACCTCAAGTTGTACCTTTTTAAAGCCTTCATGCACACTTTGTCATTCAAGAACCATAACTCTTCAACCATTCATCATATGGCCTTGAAATAGGACTTTTTGGAAAGGGGAGACAAAGATCTACAACTTTTATGTCTGAGAAAGAATTCATTTGGAGCTTCCTTGGTGATGAAAAATCAAGTTGAAGCTAGGTCAAAATCCTTCCAAATTTGGAAACTTCACAATACAGGTCATCTTTCCAAATTTGGTAACCTGTGCACTGGACCTTTGTTCCTTCAAGATTAATGTTCTGAATCATGAATAGACCCCATTTGAACATGTTGGAAGTATCTCAAGTCATTCCCTAGCCATTTGACCCTCAGTTGACCAACAGTTGACTTTTGACTTCATAGTTGAATTTTGAACTATACTGAGCCCATTAAGCTTGATCCTTTGAAGAAAACCTCTGAAAATGAAACCCTAGCTCCCAAGAGCTCTACACAACATCCATAAGACCTTCAAACCAAGATTGCATCTCAATCCTTGAGGAACCCTACTTTGACTGCTTCAGTAGACCAAAGTTGACTAGAGGTCAAACCCTAATTCAGATGAACTTTGCTGATAAGAAATGAAAATTTGAGGAAAGAAAGATCGTGAAGATGGTGATGCACCCTTGATACCCAGATGAATACAAACTTCCTTGAGTGTTGATAAAAACCCTAGTTGATGCACAATTTCCTTAGTGTTGACTGATCATTTAGATAGAACCCACAAAGTGACTTGGATGATATCCAAACTTCTTGGAAGACAAACTCTTGGAGCTAATTCTAATTGACATGATTAAATGCAATATGAAATGTTAAATGACCTAAAATGAATGCATGAATGAGGAGGGAAAATTTGAGGTGCTACAACTGCCCCTATTCAATCAACTATGAACCTGAACGGATGAAAGCAGCGGCTATCAGACTTTCAAGGTAAATAGGGATTGAATACCAAAAGAACCGGAGAATTTGCACTCTGTAGGTGACGAATCAAGGAAAGCGATGCCATTTACCGATGGCGGCTTCAAAACAAAATTGATATTTAACGATATCAAAGAAAGCGATGCCATTTACCGATGGCGGCTTCAAAACAAATTTGATATTTAACGATATCAAAGAAAGCGAGGCCATTTACCGATGGCGGCGTCAAAACAGATTTGATATTTACCGATATCAAGGAAAGCGAGGCCATTTACCGATGGCGGCGTCAAAACAGATTTGATATTTACCGATATCAAGGAAAGCGCTACAAGACCAGACATTTACCGATGACTGGGAAGGAACTCGATGTTTACCGACATCGAACAATGATGTTTATAAGTGAAACAAAACTAGACATTTACCGATGAATGGGAAGGAACTCGATGTTTACCGACATCGAACAAAGATGTTTACAGACACCAAGGAAAGAATACATTTATGAAACGAAACCATTTACTGATGGTAAAAATGAAATACTCGATATTTACGGATAGCGAAAACACACAGTTATTTAAACGACAAAACCATTTACCGATGGTTAACAAGCGGCTGATGTTTACCGACATCGAACAATGATGTTTACCGACACCAAAAAAAGGAAAGGACACACACGGGTGTTGACAAAACGATTTTTTTGTAGACATTATGAGAGACATGCCATTTGCTGATGGCCAACGATTGGAATTCGACCTTTATCGACATCGAAAGATGATGTTCGCCGACATCAAAGAAAAGCACAGACATTTACGGGGATCAACACGACACTTACCGGTATCGCAAGGATGATATTTACATATGTCAAAATAAGGCAGACACTTACTGGTGACTAAATCGGAAGAGAATCAAGCTTTCCTTTCACGGACTGGTGAGAAAATAAATCTCACTGGGATTATCGATTCTGAATGTTGCCAAGAGCAACTGCTGCAAATGTGTTACACTGATGTTGAAAAATGATCTGTCTCTTCTAGAGAAATGATCCAATCTGGTTTAATACATGTATGCATATGTTTGAGTTTTCCATGGCACAATGCTCCATACTGAGTGGAAATGCTATGCGATTTGAGAATGCGAATGCAAATGATGATTACCACATGCAAGATGCAAAGGGAGGAAAACTCCTGCTGGGAAAGCAAATGATCACTTTACTGAGCACACAACTTCTGATTCGATCTTCTAACTCTGTGGGGACATACAACAATTCTGCTGAGGATACTTACTGGTCTGACATTCTCGGAACGGTGGAGAAACCAACTCAACTGGGGAGTCACTTGTTGGGAAAACACCAACCTCTTGACCAAGCTGGGGAAACAAATTCTGAACTCGACTTAGACGATCCAACTTCTTACACGACTGGACAGTGTTGAAACAACAAGGTCTTCCTTCGAACAAACTTTAGCTCATCTGCTTTAGCCATCAATCAAAGATAGTAACCTGCAAAACGACAAGACATACATGCCCCAGGGGATCGTATGGACAAAATATACTCAAGTATACTCAACATTCAAAATGATTTTCAGATGTTTTATCTTTCCGCACGTCATTCTCTAGCCTTCATGTTTTTAGATGCAATGTTTATCAAAAATTCTGACGTTTTTTGCAAACAAAACCGTAGAAATAAAAAAAAACCAAGAGAGCAATTTGACTGAATAACGACTTTTATTGATTGAAAATGGCCTATAAAGGCAAATACATCAGGAAGCAATTCCTTGGAAGAGGTAATTGCGCCAAAAGAGAAAATAAACTATCCTATTGGCAATGTGAACACGGTATTCCACTATTTTCCAATTCTGTTATGACTCATAGATCTTCAATTTCCCCAAATTCTTTGCTTTTTGAGAAGAGTGTTTGGACCGATCATATCCTTCAAGATGGTAGACACTGAAACGTGATGAAGTACAGATAACTCAGACTGTAGCCTTCGCTTTAATCCCTCTTTTGCCTGGACCGCCTTTTCAGGTTTTCAATCCACCGGGATACCCATTTTTGCCTAAGCCGCCTTTGCAGGTTTTCGACTTACCGGGTGTACATATTATTTTTTATTCTTTATCCCTAACTTTTGCCTGAACCCTTTTCTTTTCTTTTTCTCTTGGTTCGCCGGGATGCCCTTTTTTTGCCTGGACTTTCTTTCTTTGTCCAGCGGGTCAGTTTATGCGAAGTATTTTTTTACTACATCTAAATTCACAGGAGACGGAAAATCTTCACCATCCATAGTTGTAAGCATCAAGGCTCCACCAGAAAACACATTTTTAACAACATATGGACCTTCATAATTCGGAGTCCACTTGCCCATGTTATCTGTACCGGGAGGAAGGATCCTCTTCAAAACTAAGTCACCTATCTGATAGCTTCAAGGATGCACTTTCTGATCAAACGCCTTCTTCATCCTTCTCTGATACGGTTGTCCATGGCACACAGCTGCTAATTGCTTTTCCTCAATTAAATTTAACTCATCAAACCTAGCTTGAACCCACTGAACCTCGTCAAGTTTTACATCCATCATCACCCTCAAAGAAGGGATTTCAACTTCTACTGGCAAGACTGCCTCCATGCCATACACAAGTGAAAACGGAGTTGCCCCGGTTGACGTATGCACTGAGGTACGATACCCATGCAAAGCGAAAGGCAACATCTCATGCCAATCCTTGTACGTCACAACCATCTTTTGCACAATCTTCTTAATGTTCTTGTTTGCCGCCTCTACAACACCATTCATCTTTGGTATGTAAGGAGAAGAATTATGGTGTTCGATCTTAAAGTCTTTGCAAAGCTCTTTCATCATCTTGCTATTGAGTTTCGAACCATTATCAGTGATGATTCTCTCAGGAACCCCATAACGACAGATAATTTCTTTCTTAATGAATCGAGCAACCACTTGTCTGGTAACATTGGCATAGGAAGCTGCTTCCACCCACTTGGTAAAGTAATCAATCGCGACTAGGATGAAGCGATGTCCATTAGAAGCAGTAGGTTCAATCTTTCCAATCATATTGATGCCCCACATCACGAATGGCCAAGGAGAATTCATAATATTCAGAGGGTTTGGTGGTACATGCACTTTATCTTTATAGATCTGATATTTGTGGCACTTCCGAGCGTATTTGAAACAATCATATTCCATGGTTATCCAGTAATAACCGGAAATTAACAACTTCTTGGCCATTGCATGACCACCAGCATGGGTACCGAAAGATCCCTCGTGTACTTCCTACATTAACATGTCTGCTTTGTGTCTAACCACGCATCTGAGCAGAACCATGTCAAAGTTCCTCTTGTACAACACATCATCCTTGTTCAAGTAAAAGCTTCCAGCTAGCCTTCTCAGTGTCTTCTTGTCATTCTTTGACGCTCCTTCAGGATACTCTTTGCTTTTGAGGAAATTCTTAATATCATAAAACCACGGCTTCTCATCAATAGCAGACTCGGCTGCAAACACATACGCAGGCCTCTCGAGTCGATTCACAGCAACGTGTGGCACACGATTCTGCCAATGAACTTTAGTCATGGAAGACAATGTGGCTAAGGCATCAGCCATTTGATTTTCATCTCGGGGTACATGATACAACTTTACTGTCTTGAAGAAAGTCAGGATCCTTCTAGTGTAATCTCTATAAGGAATCAAATGTGGCCGATGAGTATTCCAGTCTCCATTGACTTGGTTAATCACTAGAGCAGAATCTCCATAAATGTCCATAGTTTTGATCCTTAGATCGATGGCTTCCTCAATCCCCATGATACAGGCCTCGTACTCAGCTTCGTTGTTGGTTACTTCAAAAGTCAATCTGGCGGAAAAAGGTATGTGTGCACCTTTAGGATTAATGACTACTGCCCCAACACCATTTCCATTCACATTTACCGCCCCATCAAACATCAGCGTCCACTTGTCATCGGGATCCGGTCCTTCCTCGATAAGAGGCTCTTCACAATCTTTCATCTTTAAGTACATGATACCTTCATCGGGGAATTTAAACATCATCGGCTGATAGTCATCAATTGGTTGCTCGGCAAGGTAATCATATAGAATACTACCCTTGATGGCCTTTTGCGACGTGTACTGGATATCATACTCTGTCAAAACCATCTGCCTATGAGCCACTCGTCCGGTAAGAGCCAGCTTTTCAAAGATATACTTTACTGGGTCCATCTTAGAAATCAACAAGGTAGTATGGTTCAACATATACTGTCTTAGTCGGCGAACAACCCATGCCAAAGTGCAGCAAGTTTTCTCGAGCAGCGAATATCTTGTTTCACAGTCGGTAAACTTTTTGCTAAGGTAGTATATTGCATGCTCTTTTCGACCAGACTCGTCATGCTGTCCCAATACACACCCTATCGAATTCTCTGTTACTGAAAGGTACATTATCAGAGGCCTCCCAGGAACTGGAGGTATAAGAATTGGAGGTTTCTGCAAATATTCTTTTATCTTATCAAAAGCTTTTTGACAATCATTATTCCACCTGATTGCTTGATCTTTTCTTAGCAATTTAAATATCGGTTCGCACGTAGTTGTTAGGTGAGATATGAACCGTGCAATGTAGTTCAGCCTCCCTAAAATCCGACGAACCTGCTTTTCCGTTCTTGGTTCAGGCATTTCTTGAATAGCTTTTACTTTCGCTGGAACAACCTCAATCCCTTTCTCACTGACAATGAAACCTAACAGCTTTCCAGATCTCACTCCAAATGTACACTTGTTTAATTTCAGCCTCAGTTTAAACTTTCTCAATCTTTCAAACAACTTTTGCAAGTTTACCAAGTGCTCCTCTTCGGCCTGAGACTTCGCAATCATATCATCCACGTACACTTCAATTTCTTTGTGCATCATGTCATGAAAGAGAGTCGTCATAGCTCTTTGGTAGGTAGCACCGGCGTTCTTCAACCCAAATGGAATTACCTTATAACAGAATGTGCCCCAAGGTGTAATGAATGTCGTCTTCTCCATGTCTTGTGGCGCCATCTTGATCTGATTATAGCTAGAAAATCCATCCATGAAAGAGAAAACCGAGAACTGAGCAGTGTTATCGACCAATACATCAATGTGAGGTAATGGGAAGTCATCTTTCGGACTGGCTCTGTTTAAATCTCGGTAATCGACACACATCCAGATTTACCATCCTTCTTCGGCACGGGTACGATGGTGGCCACCCAAGGGGGATAATTGGTAACTGCTAGAAAACCTGCATCAAACTGTTTTTAAACCTTCTCTTTGATCTTGACAGCCATATCAGGGCTAGTTCTGCGAAGCTTCTGCTTTACCGAAGGACAATCTTCTCTGAGAGTTAGCCTGTGCACCACAATATTTGTATCCAAACCAGGCATATCTTGATACGACCATGCGAATACGTCCACATATTCTTGCAGCATTTCAATCAGCCCTCTCTTGACCTTTTCCTCTAAAGCAGACCCTATCTTGATCTCTTTCTTTGCGTCCTCAGTACCAAGGTTAATGACTTCCAACTCTTCCTAATGAGGATGAATGACCCTTTCCTCCTGTTTCAATAGTTTGGCCAATTCTTTGGGGAGTTCACAATCTTCTTCACTCTCCTCTTCGGCTTGGTAAATGGGATTATCGAAGTCATATTGAGCCATAACAGAACTGTTTTCAATGGAATCCGCAAGATCAATTCTGCACGAACGATGTTTCATGTTTTATTTTAGAAAAGAGTGAACAGAACTGTTTTCAATGGGAAAGTCACAAAAAAAAACATTGCCATTTTTATTCTTTTGAAAATGAAAGTAATAAAAACAGAAAGACAGTGAATGCAAATTTGATTGCAAAACGTCTTTTATTGATGATAATCATTGAAAATTTAAAACATGATGTGGCCCTACAATGAACCACTACGCCTTGGGCGGAGCGTAGGGCTTTCATGCAAAATGAAAAACAGAAGAAAATTACTCTGTCTTCTTCAGTAGTCCAGTTAGTGATCTTCTCCCCTAGAGCACATGGGCACACCCAATTATCCATATCACAATCACTGTCAGCATCTTCATTGTCTGTCGCAAAGACATACCCGTGATTCATCAATCCAACACTAGTGAAAGAACACGGCCCTTTCTGATTCTGGACACCCTGCTCTGATGATTGAAAAGGCTGATAACCAATGCCAAACATGTCTTCTTTTATGGGCACATCAATCACCTTGCCCCAGCCTTCCGCGTTACCTGAATGAATGACCTCCTGAGCTTGTTTATAGGACGCAATCGAGGCACTTGGTTTCTTCTGTTCAAAAAAAGCCACCTTCTCAATACTGAAAGTCTCAAAAGCTTGACATAGAGTTTCATGAATTTCGCCATCCATCTCCACATATTTGAAGGAGGATAAATGGCTCACAGAGATGTCCTCTTCATCACACACGGTCAAAACTTGACCATCCCACACATATTTTAGCTTTTGGTGGAGAGTCGAAGAAACTGCTCCGGCTCCATGTATCCAGGGACGCCCCAACAAACAACTATATGTTGGTTGAATATCCATCACATAGAAGACAATATTAAACACTTTCGGGCCGATCTTCACAGGCAACGTGACTTCACCAAAAACTAATCGCTTGGATCCATCAAAAGCACGGACAACAAGATCACTTGGTGTGAGAACAACCCCTTCAACATCAAGCTTACTCAGAGCCTTTTTGAGCAACACATTCAAAGAAGAACCGGTATCAACCAAAACATGCGACAAAACCACGCCTTTGCATTCCATCGTGATATGCAGAGCTCTATTATGATTGCGTCCCTCAAGTGTCAAGTCTAGATCCGTGAATCCCAAACCATGTCTCATGTTAACATTTGCAATAACACCTTCAAGCTATTTTAACAGAAATCTCTTGAGGCACATAAGCCATATTCAACATTTTCAACAGGGCATTACGATGTGCCTCGGAACACATCAATAGAGAGAGAATAGAGATTTTTGACGGTGTCTGGTTCAATTGATCCACGATCTTGTAATCACTCTTCTTGATAATTCTCATAAATTCCTCCACGTCCTTCTCAAAAGAACTCTCGGGCACTTCCTTTCGCACTGGTTCTTCTTCAACGACAACTTGTTTTCCTATTGTTCTAGCAAGAGCCTCAGCATTGTTATCCTTCGGAACCTGTGGTGCAAACAAATGACCACTTCTCGTAAACCCTTCGGGTCCTCCCACATTACCCACAGCTGAACCAACTAATACTGGAGTCTTATTTGACGAACCAATCGTCACTGGAGTATGATTTATTATTCTGGTCTGATTCTCTGGTCTTCTATTTCTACAAAAAGCATTATCATATTGCCACAGAATTGCTCTACTATTCTCAAAAAGTCTTCCACTAGAAGCAGCAATGGTGGTAGGAGTACTGATAGTTACTGGAGCATTAATAATCACGGAAACACCAACAGTCACCGAAGCAGATATGGTCACGGGCGCAGCTACGGTCACAAGAGTACCAATAGTCACAGGCGCACTAATAGTTCTTGGAGCACGTACAGGACCTTTTGACGGTGTGAGTAAATGGTAACAGTCAATACCTCTTCACGGTCTTTCACTACTCGATCAAACTGTAAACAACCTTCATTCATCAATTCCTGGATACCTTCTTTCAATTTCACACAGCCGTTTTCATGATTACCACAATCTGAACAATTCTTGTCACATCCCGGGAATACTCCCCCTCTAAGCAGACATTCCTTCTCTACAAACAACGAAGTCTGAACATCATTAATATTGACTACCAAGTTCAAATTTTCCCCATCTTCCACACCATTTACTCTGGGCCCTCCATGCTGAGGCATAGGATTATTCACCACATTCGGAGTAGGAGCAAAGTTAATCGTCTTGGCATCAATCAAATCTTGAGCTTTATGGTGAAAAGCTCGACAATTCTCGATGTGGTGCCCTGGCGCACCAGAATGAAAATCACAACAGACATTAGCATCATAACCAGCGGGAATCCTTGTTAATGGAGCCATAGTGCGAAGTTCAACAAACTTTAACCTGAGTAGTTCAGGGAGTAATTCAGCATAAGTCATTGGCAACGGATCAAAATGACGATCTGGCATTCTTTGTCTTGGTTGGAATTGGCGTTGCTGTTGTTGTTGTGGTTGTCCTCTTTGTTGTTGTTGAGGTTGGGTTGCTGGAATAGTAACAGCAGCAACTTGACGGTATTGTTGTCCTCTGTTTCCATTTCTCTGATTATATATAGCATTTGTCTCACCCTCTCTCCTTCTGGGTGCCCCTGAAAATGGTTTCTTAGCACTTGAAGAACTTGAAGAACCAGGGTCTTAGATTTTTCCCGCTTTGATAAGACTTTCAGTTCTTTCTCCGCAAATCACAACATTCGAAAAACTACACAAATGGGCAACTTCCCATACGATCCATGAATACACCTTGCAGGGTTCCAATGAACATATCAGTCAATTCTCTCTCCAACATCGGAGGTTGTACTCTCGCAGGTAGTTCACGCCACCTCTGGGCGTATTCCTTGAAACTCTCACCGGTCTTTTCAAACAAACTCTGCAACTGGGTTCTGCTCGGAGCCATGTCCATGTTATGCTTGTACTGCCTCAGAAAAGCTTCACCTAACTCTCTCCAGCTTCTGACAGATTCTTTTTTCAAGTCCATGTACCAATCCAAAGAGGCTCCAGACAAGCTGTCTTGGAAAAAGTACATCCACATTTTTTCATCAACAGTATAAGCGGATATCTTCCGGTAGTAAGCTTGCACATGAGTTCGGGGACAAGAAGTGCCATTGTACTTGTCGAAAGATGGCGCTTTGAACTTGTACGGGATCCTCAACCCATCAACTAAACCCATGTTAGTAATATCAAAGCCCAAAGAATTCTGGCACTCCATGGCGCGAATCTTTTCAGCAAGGGCATCAACCTTTCTATCTCTCTCTTCCGCCTTTCCAAATTCATCATCATCACTGAGAATAGTGAACATATTTTCTTGCTTGTCAACCAAATGAGAAGGATGGTGAACTGGAGCATGTGCCGCTCGAGCATTAGCAGCCTCTGTAATGATGGGTTGTCCATTGATTCTAATACCACGCAATTCGTCACCAGTAGCATAGTTGTTGACAGGGCCGGTAGCAGCAGCGGTGTCATTGACAGGGGTTCCTTCTGGCGGATTCTGACCGACAGGGGGAATCACAGTTTCTTGTCTCTAGGCCAAGGCTCGGAGTTCCTCTTTCCCTTGCACTACCCCTTGCATCATACTCATGAACTGGGCCATGTTGATCCTCATCTCTGCTAGATCTGCTTGAACTTGATCCATGATCTTCTGTTGATTCTGCCTTGTTGTGTAACGGTGCGGACGATACTCAGCAATCCTGCCTGAAACGGGAACAAGAATGAGAAATCCTCTTCAAGAACACCTGTAATGATGCAAGAATGATATGTGTATGATGTGTATGCTATGTTTTATCATTTCTCAGGTATTCAAGAGTCCCGTCCACCTTTGAAAAATGGCAACCTGCACCCGTAAGCGGAACATAAACAACAAAGAAGCAACATACACTGGACGGCAAGCAAAAGTGAAACATCAATAATCTCATCCATAAACATAAGAAATCAGGTTCATACAAACATAGTTCAAGCAAAGATTTAGTTCATCAGTGTAGAATAAGGAATCCCATCCAACAATCCTGGAGGTGATTCTCAAAATAAACAACAAGACAAACTAGAGAAGTCGTCCTTCAGGAATGAGAGTCTTCAAATACTGGCACTGATCCATCAATCGGTCACACTCTGAACACTCAGGTAGAGGGGTGAGCTTCTCTTTCAGTTGCACCCTGAGTTCAATAACTTCCTCTCGGAAATGAGATGCACGGATGTCACTTCCTCTGAGCTGGCTCTCTGCTGCATGCCTCAGATATACCTCTTTCTTCAACTGAGTAACTTTGTCCTTAAGCTGTCTTTCCAAGTCTCGTATCTTCTTTTTGTAATTGGCTTCCGCTTTTTGTAATCTCAAGCGTTCATGGTGTTCTTCATCCAACATTGTTTCTATCTCATCATAGGACCTCATTTTTGTTTCTTGATCTACTAGAACTTTCACCTTGCACTCCTTTGAGTCTATAAGCCAAATTCAGCCTATCAGCTCTTGCTTTGTAAAACTCTATTTGGATCTCTTGTTCATTTTCTTTCAACTAGCGATTCTCCATTAAGGCTTGTTTGTAATACTCAGCAGGCACACTCTCAGAAAGGATCAAATGCGGTTGCTCCTGTAATGGTTCCACCCGGTCATATGGTAGCAACAAAGTCCCAACTCTTTCCTTGACCCACTCAGTGTAAGCAGGCATAGCAATTGCAAACTTCCTCCCTAAAACAGATCCATCTTTTATACCAATATTCTCCCAAGCTTTTCCCACTTGTTCCAATCTTGCTGGATCGCTCCGTTTCTCAAAGTACACATTTTCAGCTATCTCGACATCTTGCGGCCTTTCATTCATGAAAAAACCCAACTGACGGAGAGAAAGAACCGGGTTGTAGTTGATGCAACCCCTAGTTCCTATGAGTGGAACATTGCGAAACTCTCCACAACTCATAATGACGTTGCGCACATTAATCCTATAAGCTCGCCACTTGATATCATAAGATGTGAGCGACATGATCCTCTGAGTCCATTTGTGAGTATTCTGAGTATCTACAAACGGTCCATTGGTTGGTAGAAAAGACAAGAACCACTTGAGTAGCAATGGGAGACAACACCTGATAGCTCCACACTTACCATGCCTGCTGTGTATCGCATAATAGGTGTCAGCTAACAAGGTAGGCATCGGGTTTCCTCCAATGAAAATAGTGATTGTTGCCAGGTCCACGAAACTAGGCATACTAGGGAACAGAATAACTCCATAAATCATGACAGCCAACTGAGCGTTGAAAGCTACCCAATTTCCTTTCTTTGCTTCTTCCTTAGCCATCCTTACCAAGAACTTCAAGGATAAGCCCACAACATCACCGCTTGGTTTCCAATTATCGCTCACTTCCTTGATGCTCAAGTAAAGAGCCTTAGCGACAACTTTGAAATCCACCTCCTTTGGCACATCCAAGAAAGGTACTCGATTTTTGATTCGGACATTCATAAGGATGGAATACTCTTCAAGAGTGGGAGCTAGCCCGTAGTCCTGAAAAGTAAAGCAACGAAGCTCCGGATCATAGAACTGTAAGAGAGTCTGCAGAGGTACCGGATCAACCACCATCTTCAACAATGCCAAGATATCCCCATACTGATCATCAAAAACTTTCTGATTACGGTCGGTCACGAGATTACCCAATTCTTCCAAAGATGTCAACGGCTCACGGTAAAAGCTGTAGGTGCAAGTCTTCCTCTTCAACTCTGGAATGGCAGCCATCTCTCGGTGTGAACAGACTCCTGAATAAACCTGAAAAATGATATGCATATGCGGGTTAAATTTTTTTCTTTTTTATGCATTATTTTTTTTGAAAATAAACATGCTATGATGCAAAATGATGAAACAATGGTTGGTTGGCTGTGTATCACAAGGCACAGGATCAGAACTTCAGCATGAATTCAGAACCGGGAACCATAGAACATAATCATCAACTTAGAACCCATACTTCAGAATCAACGGTCACCAATAAGAACCAAACAAAAGTTACCAACAGGACACGGTCACCAACAGAACAAGTCACCATCAGAACAAGTCACCATCAGTACCTGTAAATGATTCATTCCCGCCTCACTCACGGGTGTAATCTAGGCCAGGGTAAGTCAAGAGAAACGCGGAATAAACAATCCTTTCAAGAATATCATCATATGCACACTAGGTGTATGCAACGATAATACCCCATCAGAATCTGAACTGCTCGTGATACCATGTTCCGCTAAGTGGCTCCATACCACCCGCTTCCCATGAATCACTTTATTCCTAGGTGTCCTAAAGTTCACTCATAGCCTGTGTATTGGGCCTTTTACCTCTTGTGACTCCCACCCAACAGCGAAACAGATACACAACCAACACAGTATGCATGAAACAGTAAAGCGCACATAGGATGCAATGCAAGCAGATAAGTATGCAAGGCAATAAATAAATAACACACAATAGACAATAAACAAACAAACGCTAGGAAAGGCCCACTAGGGAAAATAAATCCCCAGCAGAGTCGCCAGCTGTCGCTCCCCGGATTTCCCGAATCCAAGTACAAATGCGAAAAGAGTGGCGCGGAAAAAGAGTAGAGTCGCCAGCTATGTACTTTTATCCCAAGAGGAGGGAAAGGTAGTACTGCATAACCAAGAGGGAACGGATAAAACAAAGTCTCGAACCAAAGAAAACCGAGTAAGGGGGCCGGTTACGTGAAGGGAAGGTTATCGCACCCCTTCACGTCTGTGGTACTCCACAGGATCCACGCTTGCTATTTATGTCTAAAGTGTGTGTATAAAAACTCCTATATGTGATGCGAAAGAGAGAAAATCAAAGTAGGGAAAGGAAAGAGTTATTGCTCGCACAGGCCCTACCCTGCTGCATACGTATCTCAAGAAGGATTGAGAATCAGAGCACCGTAGCTCGACTAACCTATTTTTGTTTATTTTGTGTTTTTTAGATGAACGACGTTACTACGCAATCTACCGGATGCTCGACCTTTGGAGACTTACTCACCTGTAGTAGAAGGAGTTAACGTGTTCTTAAGAAAAGAAAATCAAAGAGTTTGTTTGTGTTTTAGGAATGCTCATGCAAAAAGGAAGCCCTAGACGAAGGAACCGTGCTACCTAAATTGACATGCAAACGAGAGACTATACGAAGCCTAGAAGTCCTATGGGGAGACGATCACACCACACAAAAACATATAGCATAAAGTAAACGCACCAACAAGGGGGCTCAAACATACATGGGTACGGCTTTAGTCAAGAGGGGTCATATCAACCTCGACAAACAAGCCATGGAACGGTAATCAAATGGGCTCTTAACCACTGACATTGAACGTCAGGGTGAGAAGATCAAAAGGGTAATGAGGGTAAGACCTCATAGCTCTTAACCCTGGACAGGGTGAGCTCATGACAAAGCGTGGGGGTTCAGAAAGATGGAACCCTCTCCACTGACTAACCGGACAAAAGATCTCGGGCTTTTGTTCTGAAGCATCGACACGTAGTGCGGGCATAAAGAACGACACACTGAATAACGGAGGATTGACTACTAATCCCTTTTATCCGTCAATTGCCTCTTCATGGAGGTCTTTAGCACTGGTGCCTCCTCTTGGAGGTCTTTGGGCACAAAATTAAACACACAAAAACATTGCCTCCTATCGAGGTCTTCTAGCTAAGAAAGCGGTAAAATGCTGGAAAGATGTAGAAGGGATCAAGAGATCTACCACACGGATAAAGATCCAAAGTAACAACATCTACAGAAACAAGAAACGCAGAGATCTCTCAAGCTAGCACCATCAAAGAAAGCAAGTCAGCAAAGCAATCAGAATAAATATCCAAATGGTATCCCACAAATAAAGTGGAATACCAAGCAAGCTATCTCCTCAAGAGTCATGTGAGCCCTCACAATAACTCAACAAACAAGTTAGAATAACAAGATGGGGTGCAATCAAGAGTTGCACCAAACAAAAGAATCATAGCAACAACAGTGTCAGGTAAATAGTTCACGGATGCAATAGAAAGCATGTCACAACAAAGCATGAATGATGAAAGGAGGATACAATAGCACCAAGTCAGAAGTGACATCAATTCAATAAGTGTCTTAAGAACTCAATTCAACAAGATCAAAGCAAAAGCACTAAACATCCAAAGATGCATCAAAGTCAAACAAGTCAACATACAAGTTCAAAGTGCTTCAACTTCAACAATGAGTCATAAAAGGTAAAGGCATGAGGCAAGGGTCAAGGATTAGACAGTCAAGCACACAAACAAAACCAAATGACTCCTAAAATATCAATCAAAAGTCATTTAAATCCAACTTAGCAAAGTGAAAGTCAATCATGTCCAAAGCACCTCAAAATGCAACAAAAGCATTATACACAAGTTCATGCAATTATGTGTCAGGATGAAATGAACATGGCAGCAAGGTATGCACATCATAAGCATGTCAAATGAGCTATGTAATCAATATGCAAACCTCCAAGTTCATATCATAAGCATAGAATCAGTTTTGGACCAAAGTTCACAAAAGTTCACAAAAACAACCAAGGATAGGAGGCCTAAACTTCTTGTCAAACAAATGCATCAAAAGGGTATCAAAACTCAAAGTCAGGGGGCAAGGCTCCACACATCAAGACATGGCATACATATTAAAACATGTGCAAAAGGATTGGTTTCAACATTCAAAGGAAGTGGCACAAGTGCCTTATGCTAAGCAAGCATCAAAATAGGGACTAAAATGCAAACATCAACTTAAAAAATCAAAATCCAATTGAAAATGCATCCTAAATTCATGGGAATTTAACACAAGGTTCCACTAAGCATATATAAACATCATGGTAAAAATCAAGAGCATCCAGATTCATTTGAGATGAAAAAAAATTGAGAAATTGAGAATGCAAAAACATGTCCTAAAATGCAACATTTAAATTCATGTGTCAAACCCTAGCAAAATGACATAGAAAATAACCAAACCAGTTACCAAATCTTAGTATCATGTATAAGGATGGTGTGTCCAAAGGCTTGGGTCAGAATGATTAAAATATGGGATTTCATGAAGGTTTGAATGCAAATGGTCAAAAATACACATAAATGAATCAAAAATTCATATTAAATTCCATGTGTCATGAAATAATTGGGCAATGGTACCAAAAAAACAAGGACTCAACAGAGATCACTTACAAAAAAATTTAGATTTTTTTAAGGATTTTTGCTATTTTTAAAAAGTAAAATAAAACAGGGCAAAATATGTACATGACATGTGACACATATGTAACAATATCAATTGGTCACACAAGTCACTTAAATGACTAATAAAAATAAATAAAAACGAAAATCAGAAAATATATGGGCTTTTGGATAAAAAAAAAGTGAACAAGTCAAACATGTAATGGATGGATGAGATTGGTCCAAGCAAGAAAACACATGGATGAATCTTGAGCATCCATTTCAAATAAAGTCAAAGCGATCCAACGGCCATGGGATTGTCTTCTTCCTCAAAACAATCCGGCCATGAATAGTGACGCCGGTAGGGTTCCGGCCACCCACGGCGGTGGCCACCTCCCACGCGCGGCCAAAACTCCACAAAAATGGGGCTACCCCCCCTAAACCACATGCTAGGAACTCAAAAATCATATTAGTTTTTCATGAATCTTCACCAATCTCTCAAATCACAAACAACAAGTTTGAATATCAAAACTTTAAATCAAGATTTCTCACTCAATATTGCATCATTTTAAAAAGTAAACACATCTACATCATCACCATAGCATGTAGCTTCATTTAGGCATAAAAAATGAGCAAAATAAGAGAGTCGAAATTTGAGTTACCAAAAACGGCACCTTCTAAAACTTCAGTATGGTGATGAGATAAGCTCCAGAATACCTCCCTTGAACTTCTATGAATGTTTGCTACCTTTGGTTGTGCTTGAAACGGTCCAGATCGTGAGATTCAAAAAGCAACCTCCATTAAAGCTCTGTTTAGAAACTGCTCGGAATGGCTCAAATCGTGGGTGGTTTATGATCCTTAGAGTGTGTAGATCAAGAATATACTATTGGTTTTCATTTTCCATGTATGTATGGAGAGATTTGATGAGAATAAAGTATGATATTATTTTTGGAAAGTGAGATTTTCAGTGTGTATGGAGGTTGCACGAATTAGGGTTTTGCTCAATGATATTTTTAGAGTTTATACTCTGATTTTTGTGGCTTGGTGGGCTCAAATGAAGGAGTTTCAAGTCCATGATTATTTTGGTTATTTTTGGAAATGCCCCCCTTATTTGCACATGAACAACATTGTTTAATGCATTAATCCTCTCTTGAGACTTGATTAATCATGATTATATGAAAGAAATAACACAAAATGATGTTTAATGACAATTTTACAAAGGTGTAATTTTTTTGCATGTATGACATTTCCACACATGTGGGAATGCATGGGCTCAAATTCCAAGGTGGATTTGGCCCAAAAAACAATGCTGAATAAATTCCCAATGATTGGCACGTGAGAATATTCCATGATGTCATCCTGTGTCCTTTTGACTTTTCATGAAAGAAAACTTGAAAAATGACTTGCACCATTGATGAATCATGTAAAAATTATAGGTCAGTTTTCATGCCATTTTGAAGTACTTCTCAAAACAAAACCATAGCAAAAAGAGCCACACCAATTGGACTTGTCAACCTCAAGTTATGCCTTTTTAAAGCCTTCATGCACACTTCGTCATTCAAGAACCATAAATCTTCAACCATTCATCATATGGCCTTGAAATAGGACTTTTTGGAAAGGGGAGACAAATATCTACAACTTACATGTCTGAGGAAAAATTCATTTGGAGCTTCCTTGGTGATGAAAAATCAAGTTAAAGCTAGGTCAAAATCCTTCCAAATTTGGAAACATCACAATGCAGGTCATGTTTCCAAATTTGGTAACCTGTGCACTGGACCTTTGTTCCTTCAAGATTAATGTTTTGGATTATGAATAGACCCAATTTGAACATGTTGGAAGTATCTCAAGTCATTCCCTAGCCATTTGACCCTCAGTTGACCAACAGTTGACTTTTGACTTCATAGTTGAATTTTGAACTATACTGAACCCATTAAGCTTGATCCTTTGAAGAAAACCTCTGAAAATGAAACCCTAGCTCCCAAGAGCTCTACACAACATCCATAAGACCTTCAAACCAAGATTGCATCTCAATCCTTGAGGAACCCTACTTTGACTGCTTCAGTAGACCAAAGTTGACCAGAGGTCAAACCCTAATTCAAATGAACTTTGCTGATAAGAAATGAAAATTTGAGGAAAGAAAGATCATGAAGATGGTGATGCACCCTTGATACCCAGATGAATACAAACTTCCTTGAGTGTTGAGAAAAACCCTAGTTGATGCACAATTTCCTTTATGTTGACTAATCATTCAGATAGAACCCACAAAGTGACTTGGATGATATCCAAACTTCTTGGAAGACAAACTTTTGGAGCTAATTATAATTGACATGATGAAATGTAATATGAAATGTTAAATGACCTAAAATGAATGCATGAATGAGGAGGGCAAATTTGAGGTGCTACATTCCCCATGGACCTTTTCCATGTTGGGAATTGATATGATTGGGATGATTGAACCCAAAGCTTCGAATGGACATCGTTTCATTTTGGTGGCAATTGATTACTTCACCAAATGGGTTGAAGCGGCATCATATGCAAATGTGACCAAGCAAGTTGTTGTAAGGTTTATCAAGAATCAGATCATATGTCGTTGTGGTGTGCCAAGTAAGATCATTACTGATAATGGATCAAACTTGAATAACAATATGGTGGAAGCTCTTTGTAAAGACTTCAAGATTGCACATCATAATTCTTCTCCTTACAGACCTAAGATGAATGGGTTTGTTGAAGCTGTCAATAAGAACATCAAGAAGATTATCCAGAAGATGGTTGCCACATATAAGGATTGGCATGAGATACTCTCGTTTGCTTTGCATGGGTATCGTACATCCGTCCGCACTTCAACGGGGGCAACCCCTTTCTCTATTGTGTATGGTATGGAAGCAGTGCTCTCCGTAGAGGTTGAGATTCCTTCATTGTGTGTGCTTATGGAAGCCAAGATGACTGAGGCTGAATGGTGTCAGACCAGTTTGATCAAATGAATTTGATTGAATAGAAGAGATTAACTGCCATGTGTCATGGTCAGTTATATCAGCAGAGGATGAAGAAAGCTTTTGATAAGAAGGTCAAACCTCGTGTATTCAGATAAGGTGACCTTGTGCTCAAGATGATTTTGACGTTCAAGCTAGATTCTAGAGGAAAATGAACTCCCAATTATGAAGGTCCATATGTTGTTAAGAGAGCCCTTTCAGGCGGTGCATTGATTCTTACAACTATGGATGGTGAAGAGTTCACTCGTCCTGTGAACGCAGATGCAGTCAAGAAATACTTCGCCTAAAAAAAGAATAGAATAGCTCGCTAAGTTAAAAATCTGAAAGGGTGGCTTAGGCAAAAATGAGCGTCTCGGTGGATTCAAAACCCGAAAGGGCGATCCAGGCAAAAATTAGAGACATAAAACAGAAATAATTTCCCAATAATTTGAGTACCCCACCATGGGGCAACTTATGCAAAAATTAGGGATTATGGCAAGTAACTGCATTTTGCTGATCTTCAGTGATTTTGAAAACTTTGAGCACAAGGGTTGACATCGATTCATCATCCCAACAGCGGTCGAAGAGCATAATGGATATCAAGAGTCGGGAGAAGGATTAAGGCTCATTTGTATTCAATGTATTCTTTTCCATGTAAATTTCCATTTTTCAACTTTATAAAATCTATGGAGTCTTGTCATTTACAGACTACCATTCTATTAAATAAAGTTGAGCCTTTATCCAAATTGTTTCTACTCTTATTTACTTCAGCCAATAGTTTTAAATTTTATTATGATCATTTTGAAATTAAAATTTTTAAATCAAAATCAAGTTTTTTTTTTAATATATAAAAGCAAGATTTTTTTTTCAAAGCAAGTAAAAGGAATATCAACAGCATTTTAATGAATAGCAAGTCCTTAAGTGTGAAGCATCAAAGGTTCCCCAAGCAGTTAACCCTTCGGGTATCCCTAGACGTTTGTGGAGTGTTTGATTCCTCGGTGGAACTTCTTTATACCTAGCTGAGTTGGTCGATCCAAATACCCTGCGGCATGTTGTTTTCCCCGATAGAGTTTCTGCTATCCCCAGCGGAGTTTCTTCCTTCTCTAGCGAAGTTCGTATTTCCTCAGCAGGGTTGATCTTCAGAGATGGTTGATCTTCCCCAGTAGATCGCATTGGTTTCCCCACCTATCGCTATTCAACTTGCTCCCAATCAGAGTTTGATCCTGGTTTCTGAGCAGCCTTTGTTGATTATTTCTCTGTGGGGTTGTCTCCCATTTTTATGGTGTCTACCTAAAATTCCCCACAGATTGGTCGTTCTACCCTCAGCAGATCTTTTCCTTCCCCAGTTAGGTTTGAACCTTTGGGATGTTGATCTCTCTATTCTCCAGCAGGTTGTCTCCATATTGTGTGGATTGACCGAGGATTGTACCAGTGGTTCGAATTCTTTGTGACACCTTTGTATCCTTTGTGATCGTTGTGTTAGCATAATCATATACATATATATATATATATATATATATATATATATATATATATACATTCATATAATTTCATAATTTTCATATCCTGCATATTCATATTTGATTTGTTCGGGATGCTTATTCTCTGTTATGGCGGTATTTTATCCCCATACCGAATCTGGTGTCTATCCTCCTTCAATTGTAGAGTGGCAGTCCCTTAAGCAGAAAGACTTTAACCTTTCTCCGTTTCCCCACTGAGTTTTTTTCAGTTTCCTCAAGTGGATTTTCTGAATGGAATTATTCCTCTTGAGTTATGTCCTCATTGGATTGAGTCTTGATTGGTCGTTTTCTTTCTAGCTCTTACCTAGATAGATGCTTTGGTCCCCTAAGAGTCTATTACCCAGTAACTGGTAATATTCTTCTTAGTTTGCAGTTTGTTACTTCTTTCCCAATACCCGACAAAAGTACCCTCATTTTTCTCCTCAGTAGAGTCCATAATGGATCTATTCCTCAGGAAGTATATCCTTGATATGTTCATCCTAACCGGTGACGAATATCTTTCTTTCCCCTGCCTGAATCTATCCTTGATATGTTCACTTTAACCAGTGACGGATATTCTCATTTTGTGGTATTCTACCCAGTAAAAAGGTACTTGTAATCCCTATTTTGTTCCCCAAAGAGTTAATCCTTGATATGTTCATCTTAATCGATGACGGGTTTTCTTCTCCCTATGGTATTGTATCCAGTAACTGATAGATATAATCCCTATTTTTGCTCCTCATCAGAGACGATCCTTGATATGTTCATCCTAATCGATGGCGGGTCTTCTCTTTGGTCGGTTTTCTACCCAGTAACCGATAGTTGTAAACCCCATTTTATCCCCTTTTCAGAGTCTATCCTTGATATGTTCATGTAAACCGGTGACTGATTTTCTCTTTGATTGGTCTTCTACCCAGTAATGGGTAGTTGTAAATCCTACTTTGTCCCCTCGCAGAGTCTATCCTTGATATATTCATCTTAACCGATGACGGATCTTCTCTCCGACGGTCTTCTATCCAGCTTTTGATAGATGTAATTCCTAGCCCTTTTGTTCAGATGGTATATCTTTGATATGTTCATCATAACCGATGAAGGGTATCCTCCTTGGCATTTCCAGGCAAGTCTATCCTTGATATGTTCATCTTAACCGGTGACGGATTTTCTTCCCTGTCGATTTTATCCTTGATATGTTCATCCTAACCGATGACAAATACTCTCACCCTTGGTCTTCTGCCCAGTAACTGGTAGTTGTAAATCCTATTTTCTGCAGTTTTTCCCAGCAAGGTTATTCTTACCCAGTAACCGGTATTGAATACTCCATTCTGGTGATCCACAGTGAGCCATCCTTGATTGTTCATCCTAACCAATGAAGTATGTTCTCTCTATCAGATCTTTATTATCTCCTTACCCAGTAACAGGTAGTAGATAATATATTTTTGCTCCTCCTGTGTTGAAGTTTGCTTCCCTAGTTGAGTTGAGTGCGCATTTCCTTAGTGAAATCGTTTTTCCCCTGCATGAGTCAAGTAC